>NC_137008.1:36307387-36874887 GCF_032717465.1 Coenobita brevimanus | reverse complement strand
TTGGCCTTCAAAACTTTGTTATGGCACCTACCCGTGAACTATCGAGTGAAATCATATCCCAGATCATTGCTCTAAAGGAGGCAGGCCACCAGACAAAGGAAATTAGTGAATTGGTTGGTGTGACACGATCGACAGTGCATCGTTGGTGTGCGCGGTTTCGGGAGGAAAACAGTGGTGAAGTTCCCACAAAGAAACCGAGGTCTGGTAGGCCTAGGAAAACTTCCCCAAGGTCTGTTAATGTTTTAAAACGTGCAGTGGAGTTTAATCCTTGTGTGAGTGCAAGGAAAATTAAGGAGAGCAACCCAGAAGTGTTTGGTGAGGTGTCAGTGAGAACAGTGTCTCGTAGGGTGCATGAGCTTGGTTACACAAGTCACAGGCCTGTGAAAAAGCCTCTTCTCTCTAGCAGCCAGAGAATTCGTAGGCTTGCCTTTGCTAATAAATATCTAAATTGGGGTGAGGAGCAATGGTTGTCAGTGTTGTGGTCTGATGAGGCAACGTTTAGTGTTACCTGTAACAGAGGAGCATGCAAAGGTAGTGACCCACTTGACCCACGGTATGTAGAAAGCACAGTTAAACATCCTGATTCACTCATGGTATGGGGTTGTTTTTCAGGGAAGGGTTTGGGGAAGCTTGTTGTACTTCCCAAGAACCTCAGAGTGAATCAGGATGTTTACCTGGAGCTTGTGTGTGATCATTTACCAGACTCTTTCGAGCTAACAGGTGCACGAGTGTTTCAGCAGGACGGTGCACCTGCTCACAAGGCCAAATCGGTCACCAATTGGCTTCGTGACTGCGAGGTATCATTCATGACAGACTGGCCAGGAAATAGCCCAGACCTCAACCCGATTGAAAACCTCTGGTACCTCGTAAAGAAGAGTCTCCAAGGGAAGGACGTGAGCTCTTTGCCTAAGCTGGAAGCCGCCATTCGTGACTCCTGGGACAAAATACCCCTCCAGCACCTCAGGAGCCTCGCCCTTTCACTTCCAAGACGTCTCAGGTCCGTGAAGAAACGTAAAGGCTACCTTACGAAGCACTAAAGGTAAATAAAATGCATTATTTATATGTTTTTTCAATGTTGAAAGGTTTGTTTCTCAGGAGGGACGCAGGGCGCCCCATACTTCTGACGAGCACTGTATATATATCATCATCATCATCCGAACCTCCATTCCCACCCAAGGGCAGGGTGATGAGTAGCAATGTCCAGACAGCACAAGCTTGCCCAATCCAAATAGGCCACACTTCCATTCACTCATCATTCAAGCCCCCGGAATCCTGGCTCTACCGGATATGCCAAAAAAACATTCACCACATTCTGCAGCTTCACACAGCGTATCCGAATGAGTCAGTCCGGTCGCTGCCATGCTCACAAGGGATGCCAAAATTCCTGATCACGCACTTCTCCTCACCAAATTCATCCAGCCAGCTCGATCTCTTGTCAATTCCCTAGCCTCATCGACTTCCATACCTCTCTTCCTCACGCATTCATCCACCATATCTCTCCGCCTTCTCCTTGGCCTACCTCACCTCCTCCCTTCTTCAAATTCACTCAGATATACCTTTTTTACCACTCTATTGTTATCCATTTTTCTACATGACCATACTATCTCGGGACACTTCTTCGATTCTGGTGTCCACCAACTTCCTCACTCCACACCTTACACGAATCACATTATTTCATATCCTATCCACCCTCTGTACTCCACATAGATTCCTCAGCAGTCCCATCTCCACTGCTCTTACTCTTAACTTTTTCATTTTCATGCCACACCATAGTTAGAGTTGGCACAAACACTCCCTCATGTAAGCCTCGTGCAGCTGCACATATATATATATATATATATATATATATATATTTGGTAGGTGGGGGCGCTCACCATCCACTCACTTGATGTAGTGCTGCTCTCGGGTGTCTACCCTTTCCTCTCCTCCTTCCTTCTTTCCTTCCATCCTCTTCTGTCTTTATTTCCTTCATTCTTTCCTTGTCCCTCTGCCTGCAGGTGCCTTTACACTCACTTCTCTCGTCCTTTCCTTCATTCCTTCCTCTTCCTTCTGCCTGTGGGTGAGTCTACACTGAGTGACAAGCCAAATGGTTTCCTGCACACCAGGAAACCATTTACTACACTAGGTGGTAACCATATAACCAAATTTAGGTGCCTGGTGGTTTAGTGGGTAATTATTGCGCTTCATTCGGATTGAGCCGGTGAAGGTTTATATCCAAGGGGTGATTGGGGTTCACTGCTCATGTAATGCCACTCAGGGATGTGTGAGGCTGGTCACTCTCATCTTAAATGTCGGGACCAGCTGCCTAGCTCCAGGCTCCTATGCTCCTCATGGGGGCAATGTAGAATTGGATGATGGATGGATGTATATATATATATATATATATCCATTGGCTCCCAGATTTCCTGTGCAAAGGATTTTGCTTGAAGGGTGCTAGATGTTTCACCCTTCGCCTGTCAGCCCATAGTCACGAACCTCATGGGTCCCCACCCTGGGGATACCTTCTTTATTAAAATTCGAAAATGCCCAGTTCCATCTTGTATTGAGGACACTGGGTGCCAGTGGGTTAAAGAAACTGATAGATTTGCCAATATTTAACCCATTGGCTCCCAGATTTCCTGTGCGAGGGATTTTGCTGGAAGGATGCTAGGCCTACTGTCCTCCGCTTGTTGGCTCATAGTCAAGAAGCTCATAGGTCCCTACCCTGGGGTTGTGTTCTTTATTAAAATTTGAAAATACCCAGTTCCATCCTGTATATATATATATATATATATATATATATATATACAGTAGAACCTCTCTCATTTGGACTATATGGGGGGAAGGGTTGTCTGAATTAGCAGATTGTCCGGACCATCAGGGTAATCTCCAGTTCATACCAAAAACTCTCTACATATGGTATGTTTGTTAATTATTAACATATGTTGCAAATGTCAACCCTACATAACTGCAAAAGATGAAAGGATACTAAAATAACCAAACTAATCATGTACGATAGTTTTGTATTGCATAATTTACAGGTAAGGCCATGACAAGAAACTAGCCTACATTTTAAATTGTAGTAAGTGACTAAGGCCCGTGCAGGCAAAAAAATAAATTAATTAGTTAACTGTAATATTCGGAATAAAAATAAAACTTATGTAGGCAAAAAATACATTGTCATCTTTGGCATATTGATAACGCCCATATGGGCAAGAAGCTAATGTTTGATGTACAAGTAAAGCACATTTAAGTACAAAAAATAAATCACTAAACACTGCAGAATATTCTGACCAATTTTTGTGTAAGCAAACTCCTCCTTTTAACACCTTTATTCATTGCAGAAGCTACACTTGCATTAAGGGGCATGGTAAGGATTAACTTTTGAAATACAGTGTAAAAATATTAGTGGTTGGTGAACTAGTTGGTGGAACGAATGCTAGCATGTGTTTAAACAGGCGCCCATGTTGAGACCTAGCGTGATCCGAGGCTAAACGAATGATGATCGCTTTCCGCGCCGATACTGAAAATGACTTTAGAATTACTTTCAACATATTTTTGGAGCTTATTATTTTTAAATTTTGTCCGAAATAACAGAAGTCCGGCTTAAAGGGGTCCAGACCAAAGAGGTTCTACTGTATATATATGCATATGTATACATATATATGTGTATATATATATATATATATATATATATATATATATATATATATATATATATATATATACAGTAGAACCCCTTTAATCCGGACCCCTTTAATCCGGACTTCTGTTAATCCGGACAAAATTTAAAAATAATAAGCTCCAAAAATATGTTGAAAGTAATTCTAAAGTCATTTTCAGTATCGACGCGGAAAGCGATCGTCATTCGTTTAGTCTCGGATCACGCTAGGTCGCAACATGGGCGCCTGTTTAAACACACGCTAGCATTCGTTCCATCAACTAGTTCACCAACCATTTATATTTTTACGCTGTATTTCAAAAGTTAATCCTCCTTACCATGCCCCTTAATGCAAGTGTAGCTTCTGCAATGAATAAAGGTGTTAAAAGGAGGAGTTTGCTTGCACAAAAATGGGTCAGAATATTCTGCAGTGTTCAGTGATTACTGTAGGTTATTTTTTGTACTTAACCCCTACATCGCGGGCTTGTTTACCAATTACTTGCGTGTGCCACGGGGTTATTTGGGCTCCGACAGACTCTCAAAAAATATTTGCCAAAAATCAGTTATTAGTCCTAGAATAATAAAATTACATATGCTTATGGCACATACCTTCAGCTTTCTCCTGGAATGATTGTTGAGCCTTCGTCAGTTACCGTAGGACTTGTGGAGACCTCTGAAGTAGGGTAACGAAGTCTCCACTTTACACTTCCCGACAACCCGTAATATGATTACCACATCCAGATACAAACACTATAAACACTATTCTACAATTTTCAAGTAGTTTGGGATCCATACTCAAAAAAAAAAACACTGTGAAAGCAATGGAAATTACGAGCGTGTCTGATCGTCGCACTGGCACTAGTTCGCTCATGGTAGTCTGTCATTTATTATTCATAAAACCCCTCACACTTTATATTTCTATTACTATATAACACTTATATATATCTACAGTCTTTATCCATAAGTTTCCTTCAGTAGTATTAGTTTATTGTCACTGTAGGGATTCAATTTCTTTCAGTAAAATACGTAGCATTCACTTTCTCGTCCTGTATACTGGCATTGAGAGTGAATGTCACTTTCATCTTCACTCTCATAACTCATAGCATTCAGACATGCTAGAGTGAAACTTTCACTTTCATTACTCCTAGGGTATATACTCGTATTCTTATAATACTACTCATTTACATTTCTATTTACGTTCTCTATTTTATTTACGTTATTTACATTTCTATTTTATTTACAGTGTTATGCACTGTCACTTGAAATAACTTATAAAACTATTTTCCATTGTTCACGTATATTTACATTCATTACTTTCACTTGCTGTTTACACATTATTTACACATTATTTACAATTCCACTTGCACTGTTTTACTCAATAGAAAGATCGTAGTCACTCTTTTATCAATTGTCAGCCCTTTACCTCTTTCCACACGAGGTTTAGTAGGGGGTAAAGGTCACAGAGCCATTTGCATGGGGGTGAAAAAAAGGCCTTGAAGTCAGCAAGATGAAACATACGTCCTCTCACTTCGGAAGATGAGAGTACACTGATAACGCAGGGGCCAGGCCAGCTAGCCTAGGAGGCCTGCTTTAGGGGTTATTCAGAGTTACCAATATTACTTCTTGAAACAGCTAAGTCTAGCACTGATATGATTGGCAGGAAATCTAGACAATACATTATAAATTTGGTAGTTCCAGGTGAATGTAAATATCATTTAGGGTTCTCCCTTCCCTCCTTACATGTATATTTATTACGAAAATAGATTAGAGGCCTACTTAGGAGATATATAATCAGAGCTACCAATGTTAAATCTTGAAACAGCTTTGTGTAGCACTGATATGATTGGCAGGAAATCTAGACAATACATTATAAATTAGGTAGTTCCAGGTGAATGTAAATATCACTTAGGCTTCTCCCTTCTCTCCTTACATGTATATTTATTACGAAAATAGATTATACGGCATATTTCAAGGGGAAAAACAGCGAAAATTAGCGAACGAGTGCACGCGAGGTGTTGTCAGGTGATAATTAGCCAATTCCAGGTGTATGGCACTCTCACTTACCTGATTTCTTTCTTGTATATATTATTTGGTATAAGAATACGACATAGGGCTTATTTCAATGGATGAAATCAGTGAAAAATTCCAGGGAAGATTTACTTAGCGTAGCATGGCCGGGCAGGCGAGAGGATAGGGTAATGGAGGGGGGGTAGGGAGGGGAGTCAAGAACGGGGAGAAATGGCTAAATTGTCAACAATGGATGGGAGTACAGATGAGATTAGGAGTGCTGACTAGTGTTGGACATTGTCAGTACTGATAGATGATACAAGCCCCCACTTGAAAGCCCGGGTGAATTCAAAATAACACAGAATCACAAAAGCAACGCCCCGCGGTATGATCCCTTGCTCCCAAGCGTCACAAAAGTGACGCCCCGCGGTTAAGGGGTTAAATGTGCTTTACTTGTACATCAAACATTAGCTTCTTCCCAATATGGGTGTTATCAATATGCCAAAGATGATAATGTATTTTTTGCCTACATAAGTTTTATTTTTATTCCAAATATTACAGTTAATTAATTTTTTTTTTTGCCTACACTTATCACAATTTAAAATGTAGGCTAGTTTCTTGTCATGGCCTTACCTGTAAATTGTGCAATACAAAACTATCGAACATGATTAGTTTTCTTATTTTAGTACTGGTATCCTTTCATCTTTTGCAGTTACGTAGGGTTGACATATGCCACATATGTTAATAATTAACAAACATACCATATGTAGATAGAGTTTGGTATGAACTGGAGATTACCCTGATGGTCCGGACAATCTGCTAATTCGGACAACCCTTCCCCCCATATAGTCCGAATGAGAGAGGTTCTACTGTATATTATATATATACTGTATGCTCTCACCGCAAATTAAGAGAGAGTTGTCCGTCTTCTTTGTTTTTCCACCACTGCCAAGTGAATTTTTTGGACAAGAAGTAACTGGCAACTCCTCTAATGTTGGCAGGAGATGGTGAAACACTCATCACGTCAGTGCTTGCTCAGAAGCAAGAGTGATAGTATATGTTCCCTTTGCTCCGAGCTTCCACCTCCCTCTTTTTTCAAATGCATTACTCTTTGCCCTGTTATTTTCCTAGAGATAAGTTGTCACGCCCTGAAAGTACTGCTCAAGAGATGAGAGGGTCCATATTGCATGGAGGCAGGATAATGTCCCTGTCAACACGATTTGTGAACGTACTGGACACGCAAAGTCGATCATCATGAAGATTCTTGCTGCAGCGAGCGGTCTGCCACCTGATGTCGTGCCAGAGCACAACCGCTTGCACAAGGAGCTGGGTTTGCCAAGCCGCACTGCAGCCAAGAACCAGCTTCTCACTGACCGCATGAAGAAGCATTGCATCCAGTTTTCCAAGAAGTATGCACACTGGACATCGGATGAGTGGAGAAAAGTTATGTTTTCCAATGAGAGCACATTTCAGGTGTTCCAGGTGCATCCTGCCGAGGTTCATCGCCCTGCCTCCCGTAGTTGACATGACCCTGCTCACACGGTGCCGATTGTTAAGCACCCACAATCAGTAATGGTATGGGGGTGTTTCTCAGGTGAAATGGGAAGGGGAGGCCTGTACTTTCTTCCTAAGAACATGATGATGAATGGTGGCTGGTACATTCAAGTTCTGAAAGATCAATTGTTAAACTTTTTTGCCATTCATGGGTGCGACTTTTTCATGCATGATTCAGCTTCATGTCACAAGTCAAGAAAGGTGACAAAATGGCTTCAGGGTAATCGGATTGAGGTCCTTGACTGGCCTGGCAACAGTCCAGATCTAAATCCGATAGAAAACTGCTGGGCAAAAATGAAGAAAATCATGACCGAGAAGAAGACACCCAATCTGGACAACCTGAAGACTGAACTGACAGTTGTTTGGTGCAAAGGAATGTCATTAGATTACTTTAGAGATCTAAGTGATTCCATGCCAAAACGCATCCAACTGGTCCTGAAAAACAAGGGAAGCATGATTTCATATTAATGAATGGCATTTTATGAACAAACATTGTGATATAATATGATTTCTATGTTTTTTAATATCTGTGTGTTTTAATACCTTGTGGGTGGAGGTCCTAAGTCAGTTTGCAGTAGCTGTATATATAAAATATATATCTATCTATTGCCAGATGCCTTAATCCCATACCGGGTGACCACAAACAAAATGCCTCCACATCGTCCTGTCCCCTGCTATTTTACTGCCCTGCTCCCAGCTCACACGCCCCTCTCTCATATACCTCTCCACTCCATCCCTCCATCTCATCCTTGGCCTCCCCCTCCCTCTCTCCCCCTCCACCTCACTCACATACATTGTCCTCATCAGTCTCTCACTCTCCATCCTCTCCACATGGACAAACCACCTCAATGTGTTTCTCCTAACGCTACTTATCACATCCACATCCACACCACAACGCTCCTTCACATCCTGATGTGTCAGTCGGTCTCTCCATGTGACTCCATAGGCTTCTCTCAAATAACTCATTTCCACTGCTCTCACTCTTGACTTGTGTCCCCCCATCAAGATCCAAGCTTCACTTCCATACATTAGAATTGGTATCACAATACTGTCATGTAGTAACTTTTTCACTTCCATGCACTTTTCCCTGCTTCTTATCACTGCATTCAAGGAACCATTGACCTTTCTTCCATGCTGTACTCTTTCAAACACTTCACCCTCCAAACTTCCATCCTTACTCATCACACTACCCAAATACTTAAACTTACTCACATTTTTTTCATTTCCTCCTCATCCAACTTCACTGTACATTCACTGCCTTCACTTCCCTCAAAGACCATAACTTTACTCCTCCCTACATTCACCTTTAGATTCCATTTCTTACACACTCTCCTAAACTCATCCACCAAGCCATGCAGCTCCCCATCATCTTCACTTAACAATGCAGTGTCATCTGCAACCAGCAGTACAGGGAGTTTCCAAACACTGTCCTCTCTCATTAGGGCCACTCCAACATCGACTGCCCTACCTTGTATCTCTTTTATAGCCCCATTCATGTACAGATTGAACAGCCATGGAGACATGACACATCCCTGTTTCAGCCCAACCATCAAATAGAAAAATTCACTCAGTTCACTGGCCACATGCACTACAGCCTTAGCACCCTCATACATACTCTTCACAGCATTCAACAGCATCCTATGTACTCCATGTATTCTTAATACTTTTCACAATCCTTGTCTATCCACCCTGTCATATGCTTTCTCCAAATCCCTGAAGGCCTCATACAACTTTTTTTCCTTCGCTAGAAACTTTCCCACTAAAGATCTAAGAATGAGTATCTGATCTTCACAACTTCTTCCTTTCCTAAAACCTCTCTGTTCTTCTTCAACTAATTCCACTGTTATTTCCCTGACTCTGTCAATAAGTATCCAGCCATATACTTTTCCTGTTACACTAAGAAGAAAAATCCCCCTATGATTACCACACACTTTTTTTTTTTCCCCTTTTCCTTTGTACAAGGGAATAATTATACCTGACTTCCAATCATCCAGGACTCTACCCTCCTCCCAGGCCAATCTGCACATCTTCCACATCCATTCTACTACTATCTCTCCCCCATGCTTCAGCAGTTCACCACATACTCCATCAATTCCTGGGGCTTCCACAACTTCCATCCTTCTGATTTCTTCTCTTCTCACATCCCTCCATCTCCCAGCCACTCCCCAGCCACTTATACTTGCATTACTTTCATTCTCTGTGTTCAGCAATTCCTTAAAGTGTTCTCTCCATCTGCTCACTTTTTCTCCCTTCTCCACTAGTAATCTACCATTTTTATCTTTCACTCCCCTACTAACTTCATTGCCACCCTAACTCTCTTTACCTCTTTCCAGAACATTTTCTTACAGTCCCTCCACTTTACACTGAAATTCCTTCCAAATTCCTCATCCACTCTCTTCTTACTCTCTCTTATTAATCTTTTCACCTCTCTCTTCCTTTCTCATCCATTCATTATATGCTTTCTTCTTTTGTGCCACAGCCTGTCTCACCTCTTCATTCCGCCATGCTGTTCCTTGCACCCCCTTTTCGTCTTCTCTTCACTCCACACACCACCTCACATGCTCCAGTATTTCTTCTGTGAATATCATGCACACGCCTTCTATGTCCTCCATCTGCTCCATTCCATATTTACCCAGTCATTCCTCCACTTCTCTCTTATATTCTGCCTTTTTCTCATCCTCTCGTAACCTTTCACTCTCCTTACATCTACTCCTTTCTCCCGTCCATCTCTTCTTCTATTTCTCCATTTTACTTGGACCTTGATTCTGACCACGAACAATTGGTGGTCAGAAAGTCCACTCCCCAACCTCTATATGTTCTTGCATCCATTACACACCTTCGCATCCTTTCATCCACACACACATAATCAATCATTGCCTTCCTTTCATTCAGTTAACCACCCACCCTGCTCATCACTTGCCATGTATATCTGTGGATCATTTTGTGCCTGAAGAAGGTATGGGCTATCACGAACCCGCTCCCGACACAAATGTCCACTAAAGCACTGCCACTCTCTTCTATCTCAGCAGGCACACCCCACTCACCAACTACTCCATCCACCTTCACATTCCCTACTTTATCATTCATATCACTGGTCAACAAAAAACACTCTCTCATAGGTTTCAAACTTGTCCAAGCATACTTCCACATTTGCCCAGAACTCTTCTCCCACTCTGCTTGCATGATCTTACGTTGGCACATACACGCACACAATCGCCCACATTGTAGTCCAACTTTCAGTCTTACCCACACAATCCTTGAGCCAACTGATCCATACTCTCTTACATTCTCCTTCCATCTTTTACTCACAACAATACACACTCCTTCCTTTGCCCTCTCATTCTCACCTACTCCCACATATATACCCCATCCATACTCCCATTCTCTCACACTTTCTCCTCTCCATTTAGTTTCCGTTAATCCACATACATCCACTTTCACACCCTCAAGCACCTGGACAATCTCTCTCTCTTTCATCTCATCATTTGCACGCCTTACATTCCACGTCGCCATCTGTATCATGTCCTTTGTTCTGACCTTAGTCGTCATCTTTTGGTCAGTGATTCGTGAAAGATGCAGAGTAAGAAAGACCTCAGACACCAGAATCGAAGAGTGTACTGAGATAGTATGGTCATGTGGAGAGAAGGAATGACAGTAGAATGGTGAAAAAGGTGTATCTGAGTGAATTTGAAGGAGGGAGGAGGCGAGGTAGGCCAAGAAGAAGGTGGAGGGATATGATGGATGAGTCTGTGAGGAAGAGAGGTGTGGAAGTTGGTGAGGCTAAGGGACTGACAAGAGATCGAGCTGGCTGGATGAATTTTGTGTGGAGAATCACATGACCAGGGATCTAGCACCCCTTTTTAACGTGACAGTATTTGGATTGACTCTATCAGATAGATGTATGTGAAGCTACAGAATGTGGTGAAATTTTTTTGGCCTGTCAGATGGACCCAGGATTTCTTGGGCTTGAATGATGAGTGAATGGAAGCATGGCCCATTGAACTGGGCATACTTTGGCTGTCTGGACATTGCTACAAATCACCCTTGCTACAAATCACCCTGCCCTAGGGTTGGATAGGAGGTCCAGATGATGATGATGATATACCTATATAATATGAGTCCCCTAATAACATAGGGTACTGAACGCCACATGTTGAAAACGGAGAAAAATGCAGTTAAAGTTACTTAACTTTCAAAATGCCATAACTTTGGAACTAGTGATTTTTTTTTTTTTTTTTTTTTTTAATAGCTTGAAGTTCATACTTTCATGTCATGCTGATCTTGGTAGAAGAGAAATTAGTAGCATTCTGAAAGGTACAACAATAGCTGCGTTTTTCTCCAGTGTGGTTATTGAGAGACAAAACGTACTCAGTAAGCATTTTTAACAATCAAACCAACCAAAGATATCAATGGGAAATGTTTACAAAGTAAAAGCAAAAGCCCAGTGTTCCTGAGCATCTTACTAATGTTTTGTGCCCACATCCCTGGTCTCCTCACTCTTTTTCTGTTATAAGAAGGACCAGCTGCTTTTTGCTCACTACTAGAGTCACTCATGTTCTTGAGACAATGAGAAAAAAAAATAAAACAGCTCTGAAAACAGCCAGTTAATCCATGCAGTGTTCTAGGCCAGCTGGGAAACCAAAAACTGCTTCACGTCACGACAGATTCCCAAATTACAGTTGCCAATGTCTTGCTGAGCTCTCTGCCTTTCCCATTTTCTGTACATTATGGCTAACTTACCCTTAAAATCATGCAATTTTATGATAAAATATTCCATTATGTTAGAATAATGGTACAGTAATTAATAATGCTATAAAAAAAAATGCATGACTGTGAGCATAAAGACATGCTACTATCTGGTAACACCAGACAACACGTTGCTGGGATTCACTTGGTACATTCTGTGACCAGCTTGAAGGCTTGTTGACGCACTGAGGTGAAGTGGGCAGTGAGATCATGTTACAGAAGGGGAATTTAGACCTTAATGCCAGTTGCTTTCTGTACCTCGTGGTTGCTTTCCAAATCAGAGAGGGTTTGGGCTACAGTGTGGTATACTTAACTGGGTTTCGTTTGCAGTGACACTCGATACATTATGTTATTAGGGGCCTCGTATATATATATATATATATATATGAGGCCTCACGTGCAAGCTTATACCCATGTGCCATTTTTTAAAAGTGGCAGAAATCGCATTTAAAGTTTTTACAACTTTGAAGAACGATACCGCAAAACTATTATACCTAGGATAATGGCATTTACCTCATCTTAAAGCTGATTGTCTCTACTTTATCCAAAAACTTTTTAGTAAAGGTACTATTGTTTTTACCTAAAAAAAAAAAAAAAAATTGACATATTAGCAAAGAATGCTGCTACTTTTATGCATAAATTAGTACTGCAGGACAATAGCTAGTAAGTTCCTTGATGTTGTAAGATGAAGTTGAATGTCTGTAGAATGGTTATTTATGAATATGCCTGGTTATTGTCATAAAAGGTATGTTTTAAAAATTGTTCAAAAAAATTATCAATCTGCAGCATTTTCTTTTTCACCTGGTCCTTGTTGTTCTGTGTTTTTATGTGAACAATAGACACTTTACATCTATTAAATGCAATAACAAACAAAATAACACCAATCATACTAGGAATAATGATGTTTTACATAGATATCTTACTAATGAATACAGTGGCTGCTACAATAAAAAATATAATGGTTCAATAAAAAAACTAACCTCACTGAAAGAGTTAATGAACACAAAGCCATGGGAAGTTATGAAAGGTTATTATTTCTTTTTACTGGAAAAACAAAGTCAAAACTCACACTGTGTCCTGCTATGGTGTTATAACCACCAAAATTACATAAGTTATGACACACACAACAGAGCGTGCACACTGCTTGGTCAGCCAGAAATAGCATGGAATGAGAGCATTAGTATTATGGTCAGACTCAAATATGAAGTCCGTTTGGGTGGGGCCCGAGAGGGGATTTCCCTCTCTACAGCTCTGCCGCATCAACCCCAGTACCTATCTCTCTCTCTGTCATATGTCAGCTATTTACTATTTGAAATTGTATATTAAATATTCTGTACTTATTAAATATATTAAATAAGGCTATATAGTGCTATGAATGTGTCGCTTTTTAGGATAATAGCAATGATTTGTATAAATTCCACACCACGTGACAACGTCGCTTTCCAACGTTGCCAGAGGTCAAGGACACCCACCTCAGACTACAGGTGACCGGTCACTTCCTCCCTGATCCCCACCCACAATGGCAGCTACTCCGACTCGCTGTCGTGTGCTCCACAGTTGGGGGAAAGAACTTATTTACAATGTGAACAAGTATTTTTTAGAAGAAAGGTCAGAGAGAGGACTTATGCCTACTGGGGAAACCTCTATAAAAAAAAATGCGCCAAGACTTTTACCTCAGTGGTGGTGTGGAAAAAAGGTCGAAACAATATAGAAGAAAACAAAACTTATAAATATATAAAAACTTTCTCAATCAACTGAGAGAGAGTGAGTGAGGAGGTTTGGCAGAGCTGTAGAGAGGGAAATCCCCGCGCGGGCCCCACCCAAACGGACTTCATATTTGAGTCTGACCATACTACAGCACAGCAAAAAGGCTTGGGATGAGACTATCCTCATTGCCTTGGTGATTGTTAACACTACTGCACACATAAAATGGCGTGCTGAGAAGCCATTCTCTGTGAGGATGGCGCATGGGTATACTCTTGCTCCAACATAGTAGCAAAAAGCATTTGATAAAGGTTGGCGATGTAAACCCAATGTTATTTTTATGGGTTTTCGCCCTGATGTCTTGGGTCATACATCACATCCACCAAGTCCACATGAAAGTACATACTCTGAGGGACTGTGGGATAGCATTATCTCAATTTTCGACAAGGTGGTGCTTGGGTATACTCTTGCACATGGTGTCTCGTATATATACACACACACACACACACACACACACACACACACACACACAGTAAGCCCTTAATTCACGCGAGGGTTACGTTCCCAGACCCTTTGCGTATGTGGTAAATTCACGTATACGTTCTGCCCTTGTGTGCACATAATTACGCATGTCTGCTAAGTATATTACATCTGAATAATACTGTTTATGCACTATTTACACCTTATAAACTAGCATAAAGTATGAAAAACAACAAAAATGTAAGAAATTTATCACTGAAACCTGACAAGCACAGGCATAGGTGGAGACACTTCAGCAGTCTGGTGCACAAGCCCTCACTACCTCCCATATGCTACATTCTGCCTTCTTTATTGTCCAAACAGTTAACTCATTTACCCCAAACATACGGTTCTGAGCCAGTTCACAGGAGTAGGTGGAGACGCTTTAGCACAGTCTGGTGCACTAGTCCTCACTGCCTCCCATATGCTACGTTCTGCCTTCTTTATTGTAAGAACAGTTGACTCACCCCAAACACACGGTTCAGAGACAATTCACCATGAGGTCAATTCACCATCAAAACATGGACAATTCCCTGTCATTCTATAAATATACTTATTATTGATTAATTAATACTTTAATAACTAATTTTCAGGGGGATTTTATAATTCATATAAGTAAAAAACTAGTGTACTGTGCTTGCTAAATAAACTAGTATGTAAATAAATGACGAGGAATCATCCTGACGGAGAATTGCCGCCGACATTCCTCCATTTGTCCAACACTTTAATTTTTTGTGTCAGCAACATCACTTTACGAGACCGTTTTGGTGTGTTATCACATGCATCACTAGCACTACGCTTAGGCCCCATGTTGGCAGACAAGGCAAGGAATCACTGGAAAGCAGAAAAATAAGCCACAAATAACGATTCGCGAGTCACCCATGATTCGAGCGTCGGATTGAAACTGACTGTGTGGTGCTTGGTAGACCAACCTCACACACACACACACACACACACACACACACACATACATACATATATATATATATATATATGTATGCACACGGGCAGCAGGTAGGCATTTTTATATTTTATTTATTTGTCTTGTATATTAAAGTTGTTTATTTGAATACTATAATTTTGTTTTGATTATTGTACAAAAAATTCGTGGATAACCGAAATCGCGTGAAAAAAGTTCGCGTGAATTAAGGGATTACCTGTATATATATATATATATATATATATATATATATATATATATATATATATATATATATATATATATATATATATATATATATATATATATATACAGTAGAAGTCCGATTTTTCAGCATCTATGGGACCAGGCAAGTGCCGAAAAATCAAAATTGCCAAATTATCAAAAACCCTACCCGCTCAGTACCTTATATGTTTCGGTGAACACTATCATCACTACTCATATCATTACAAATGTGTTTGGAGAGAGTACTGTATACTGTTTGATACTCTCTTTATGCTATGGGAGAGCTTCATGGCAGTGGTAGACTCGTTCCATCACTTCCACTATCTCACTCACTAAGGCGGGTAGGTAGCTGGCGAGCCTCATGGAGAATCGGAAAATCTGCCGAACGATCAGAGATTTTCGTAAATGGGACTATTTCTCAAAACTGCTCAAATGTCAGATTTGCCGGGGAATGGGGTGCTTCTGAAAAGCCTAGTATTCCGTCAGATGGCTCCACTGTAGCAGTAAACACATTCCCGCGCTGTTTAAAAAGCATAATTTTATTTGTTAAATATTTACACTGTTGTGTAAAATTGTGAATCATGGTAATGTCATATGCCGTAATATAAATAATACAAATAGAACACGTATATATAACGTATTATGAATTGTTTATATTTATCATAAACTGAAATTAAAATATCACTGATGGCATATGATGGCAATCCGCCATTTCAGTGGTCCTATATTATTTAATTTCTGCTACATTTAGTGCAAGTTAGATTCTTAATACATAGTTTGTTCAGAGTGTAAAGTACGCCTAGTGGGTATCTTGACTCATCCAGTCTCTATGTGGGCAGAAATTTAATGTTGAGTAAATACTGGCATTCACCAGCATAAATCATCCGGTCTGAGGAACCGTCCCAAAACCAAGATCGTTTACGCGTCATTCTTTGCCCGGTCTCACCGAGGACAGACGACTGTGGAAGGTACACAAGCCAAGACATCGCCTCCAAGAGATCCACAAGATTCACACGGAGTCAAGTTCAGTATTCACGCTTATATATATATATATATATATATATATATATATATATATAGATATGTGTGATTCACACGGAGTCAAGTTCAGTATTCACGCTTATATATATATATATATATATATATATACAAACGTGAGAACACATGACGAGTAAATACTACTGCATCCTCTTAAATGTCTACCCCCAGTGAGATTGCATCCAGGTCAAGAGGACTGGTATGTGCACAAGCTACTGACTCAGTCAGTGGAAGATCTTACAAACATATGTGTATGGACAGGTGGTCTGGAGACAGTTCTCACATGACCATACCATTAGGGACTTGCCAAGAGGGGGCAATGTGTGTGGGTGTGTCCATTTACGACAGTAATGTAACCAACGTCGGGTACAGGGACATGAGAAATCGGCGTAGCTTAGTTAACAGCTAGAGAGGCAAGATGTGGGAATGACAATTACACAAAGATATCGCTCAGTGAAACACACTGCCTGTACATAGTCACTTATGAACCAATGACGAATGTTATGAATTTAGCTTGTTTCTACTCTGAGTGAATCCGTGACATTACACGCCATCAAAATAAAATTTTTCCTGGAAACTTGACATCCCTCGTGAAAAAACTTAAACACGGGACTGTCTTGTGGTGCGCATGCGTGAAGGAAGCGAGCAAAATGTTGAATGCCAGTATTTACTCAACATTAAATTTCTGCCCACATAGAAACTGGATGAGTCTAGATACTCACTAGGCGTAGTTTACAGTCTGAACAGACAATGTATTAAGAACCAAATTTGCACTAAATGTAGCAGAAATTAAATAATATAGGGTCACTGGAAGGATGGATTGCCATCACATGCCATCAGTGATATTTTAATTTCCGTTTATGATAAATATAAACACTTCACGATACGTTATATATACGTGTTCTATTTGTATTATTTATATTTCGGCATATGACATTACCATGATCCACATTTTTACACAACAGTATAGATATTTAACAAAGAAAAATATGCTTTTTAAACAGTGCGGGGAATGTGTTTACTGCAACAGTGGAGCCATCTGGCGGAATACTAGCTTTGAAAGCACCCCATTGGATGCCAAAGAATTGGACTTTTACTATATATATATATATATATGCAGTATATATGAGATACTACCCAAAGTTCCAGTAATTTGAACAGAGGGAGCCAACCGTTTGCAGTTTTGCCTTTTGACGCTAGGAGGAGTCAGCAGCACCCCTTGTGCGTCAGTGTGTCCCCGGCCGTGTCTGTGAGCAGATGTGTTGTTGAGCTACACTTACTGTTGTAACATGGTGTGTAGGTGGTTTGGCGATTTTGCAGTGGTGGACCTCACAGAACAAAGAACCTGCATCAAGTTCTGCTTCAAGATAACAAGACAGCTGCAGAAACTCACTGGTTGCATCACCAAGCCTATAGTGACAATGCCATGTCCCAAAGCAGAACATTTTTCTGGTACAAGCTGTTCAAGGAAGAACAAACGTCCGTCGAAGACAATGACCGCTTTGGACGACCGTCAACGGCAGCAACACCAGAAAACTTCGGAAATGCTCTTCAGGCTATCCTTGCAGATCGTAGACGAACTATCCATGATGTTTGTGATATCGTTGGACTGCTGTACGGGAGCATGCAACGCATTTTGTCAGACGTGTAGGGCATGAGACGCATCGTTGCAAAATTTGTGCCAAGACTGCTGAGTTATAAGCAGATGGCACATCACAGTGCAGTTTGCAGGGAGCTCAGGAATCAGATCAGAGATGACTCTGCCTTCATCTCCAAGGTCATAACTGGTGATTAATCATGAGTTTATGGTAATGACCCGGAGACAAAGCGGCAGTCATCGCATTGGAAGTCTCCCAAATCACCAAGGCCGAAAAAAGTGCGTCAAGTTCACAGCAGTGTCAGGTCGATGTTGATTGTTTTCTTCTATATCCAAGGGATTGTTCACAAGGAATTTGTCCCACCCGGTCAGTCTGCCAGCAGAAAGTTGTACTGTGAAGTTTTGCAGCGTCTGAGGGAGAACATCCACTGCAAACGTCCATAAAAGTGGAAGAACAAGGACTGGGTCCTGCATCATGACAATGCCCCTGTCCACACATCAGTTGTTTTTCTGGCAGTTCCTGGCTTCCTCTAACATGGTAGTCAATCCCCACCCACCCTGTTTGGCTGACCTTGCCCCCTGCGACTTCTTCCTGTTTCCCAAGCTGAAATTACGACTGAAAGGGTGCCGATTTGACTCGGTTGAGGAGATCCAGACAGAATTGCAGGAGGTGCTCAAGACCATCACGCCTGAAGCCTTCCAGGGATGCAAGGACTCGTGGAAAAAATTCTGGGACCACTGTATACGTTCCCAAGGGGACTACTTCGAAGACAACAGTGAGAACTAGGAGGTAAGGTAATTTATTTTCCTATGGTATTCAAATTACTAGAACTTTTGGGTACCACCTCGTGTGTGTGTGTGTGTGTATATATATATATATATATATATATATATATATATATATATATATATATATGTATATATATATATATATATATATATATATATATATATATATATATGTTTATATTTTGGGTATATCATATATATATATATATATATATATATAATGGAGCCTCTGTGGTACAGTGGTAGAGTGTGCGTTTCGTACGCTGGTGAACAGGGTTCGCATCCCGCCAGGGTAATAAACTTTGGGAGTGTTCACTCGGCCACACACTGCATTGGTGGACACAAGGGGTGCTGTGGTTGAACCAGTGTCGCTTACTATAAAGTATGCTTGCACCCAGTCGGCTTGCACGGGCTGATTACAATTGGTTCACAGACTGCACACACATCCAAAGCCACTACAACACTGCAATTTCACCTACAAGCACTTCTCACCCTACATACAATCTCTACCAAACAGCCTAAACCTCTTGGTACAGATACATTGGCTGTATCGTCCCGACTTTGGTCAGGATAGACCGGTCCTGCAGTGGACACTCAAACGGCTGATGATGATGATGATGATGATGATGATGATATATATATATAATCATCATGATGAGGATGATGATGATGATGATCATCATCATCATCATCCAGACTCCTTTCCCACCCTAGGGCATGGTGAGGAGTAGCAATGTCCAGACAGCCCAAATTTTGCCCAATCCAATGGGCCACGCTTCCATTCACTCATCATTCAAGCCCCTAGAATCATGGCTTCATCGGATACGCAAAAAACATTCACCACATTCTGTAGCTTCACATAAACATATTCGACTGAGTCAATCTGGATGCTGCAACAGTAAAAGAGGGTGCTGAATCCCTGGTCATGCACTTCTCCTCACAACATCCAGCCATCTCGATCTCTTGTCAGTTTCCTAGTCTCGCCGACTTCCAAACCTCTCTTCCTCACAGACTCATTCACCATATCTCTCCACCTTCTCCTTGGCCTACCTTGCCTCCTCCCTCCTTCAGATTTGCCTAGATATACCTTTTTGACCACTCTGTTGTTATCCATTCTCTCTATATGACCATACCATCTCAGTACACTCTCTTCGATTGTGGTGTCCACCAACTTCCTCACTCCACATCTTTCATGAATCACATTATTTTGTATCCTGTCCACCCTCTGCACTCCACATACATTCCTCAGCAGTCCCATCTTCACTGCGTGTACTCTTGACTTTTCATTTTCATGCCACACCATAGTCTCACATCCATATGTTAAAGTTGGCACTAACACTCCTTCATGTAAGCCTTATGCAGCTGCAACACTCAAGCTTGTGTTTCTTGTCAAGGCCTTCATTGCACCAGCTGTGTTTCCTGCTTGTGTCGCTCTGCTTTCAACTTCAGTTGCACATTTTCCTCTCTTTTCTATCATTGTACCCGAGTATTGGAACTCTCACCAATTCCAGTCTCTCTCCATTCACTGTAACATTGCACTGGGAGTCACCTTCTCTCTCGGTAACCATCAGTTTATTCTGCATTTGCTCTCAAGGCATGATGCTCACAGACATCAGCAAAACTCTGCACTAGCCTACCAAGTTCTTGTCCAGTACTTGCAAGCAGTACTGCATCATCATCATACAACAAATTTGAGATATTCCATCCATCACCATTCATTACCAATGCCATCCCTCTCTCCATCACTCGTGTTTTTACTTCTCTTATTACCCCATCCATATATTTATTGAACAACCATGGGGACATCACACAGCCTTGTTGCATGCCCACACTGATCGTAAACCATTCACTTAGATGCCCATTAACCCTTACACATGCTTCACGACCATCATAAAAACTCTTGACGGCACCTAGCAGCTTACCATCTACACCGTACATTTGCAAAACTTTCCACAATCCTTCTCTGTCCACTTTGTTGTATGCTTTTTCCACATCCATGAATGCCATAAACACCTTATGGTCCTTCTCACTAGCCTTCTCTGCTATCTGTCTCACTGCAAATACTTGATCCACACATCCTCAGCCACTACTATAGCCACTCTGTTCAACACTCACTAGGACTTCTGATATCTCTCTTACTTTCTTTATAATTCTTCCATATACCTTCCCTACCACACACAATAAACTTATGCCACAATAATTCTTGCACTCACTTCGCTCACCTTTATTTTTGTACAGGGGTACAATCACAGCCTTTTTCCACTCTGCAGGCACAGTTTCACTCATCCATGCCTTCTTACATATCTCCAAGAAGCACTTCATTCCACTCTCTCCACTACACTTAAGCTTCTCTGCATACACCTCATCAACCCCAGCTGCTTTCCTATTTTTCAGCCTCTTCACAGCACTCTTCACCTGTGTGATTGTGACGTCTCCTGGCACTTCATTCCTTCTCTGCACACCCCCAAAACCCCCCAAAGCCAATCATGTTTACAGCTGCTCTGCTATCTCTATTCCCATTCATCAGGCTTTCAAAATATTCTTTCCATCTAGTCCTTACTTCACCCCCATGGGTTAATAATTTACCACCTACATCCTTCACACTATCACATTTCTTTCCGCTCTACATTTCCACATCTTTTCCCAGAATAACTTCCTATTTTCAGAGTAGTTTGCATTCGTTTTTCTTCCTAGATCATCATTTACCTCCTCGTTTTTCCTCTTCACTAGTCTCTTTACATGCGTCTTGCTCTCAGCATATTCAGTTCTTACTTCAACTGAACCCCTGTCCTGTAACCACTTTAGCCACTTGTTCCTCTTTTCCTCCACTGCTCTCTTAACCTCCTCATCCCACCATGCCGTACCTTTCTTCTTTGTTGTTACTACTACCACACCACACACCGCTTTAGCATTCCTAACTAAGCAATCCCCATGTGCATTCCACAGGCTGTCAAGATCCATATCATTCCAGTTCACTGATTCTAACTCCTCTTCTACTTTGGCCCTGTAATCATGTGCCATCTCTTTGATCCTCAGCTTCTCAACTTTGTCTCTCTCCCTGACTGCACCTATCTCTCCTGATCCACCTCACTCCTCTCAGCTTGATCTTGTATTCTACAATCATATGATCTGACAGACCTCAATATCGTCCTGTCACGGCCCTCATATCAGCAGCCATTCCTATCATCGACCCCTCTACGAGCAAGTAATCAGTCAGGCTTCTTTAAACACGATCCCCGTTCCCTCTATACCATGTATACTTACGCTTATCTTTGTGTTTGAAATATAAGTTACAAATGCACAACCTCTTCTCCTGACACATATCCTTTAGTCACTTCCCGTTATCATTTTCTCTTGGTACTCCATAACAACCCATTATGTCATCCTGAGGACCAGTACCTACTTTTCCATCCATATCCCCCATTATGATCACTTTATAGCTCCTTGACATTTCTCCCACTACTTCATACGGCTCATCCCAAAACCTGTCTTTCTCTCTCTCACTCCAGTCCTCACACAGTACATATGCTACAATCACTGCCACTTTCATCTTCTCAAACATGAGCTTGACATACATACACCTCGAGCTGACGAATTTGTAGTCTCTCCTTCCACATTGCCACACCTCATTCATCAACAAAGCAACTCCTTCTTTGCATCTTCCTTGCCCATTCATTCTCAATTTTACACATTTCATACCCTCCCACTCCTCCACTTTACACCCTTTCATCTTTATTTCACACAATGCCGTCACGGCATATCTCACACTCTTGAACACATTCACCACTTCCACCGTCTTGCTCTACACGTTCACACCTCTCACATTCCACATAGCCATGCGAATCTGCCCATTTGGTTGGGGCCCCGGACAGGTATTGGGCTCTCCAAGGCTCTCTGAAATGATTGCTTTGATTAAGTAATTTTGGATAGGGGAGTCTGGGGGACACATAACCCTGCCAGAAACCCCAGTTATATGGTTACCACCCAGCATAGTAAATGGTTTCCTGGGTACAGGAGACCATTTGCATTTTCACTCATTGCAGAGATCATATGGCATCTCTACACACATCACTACTAGCTGCCTTTAGGTGACCAAGGCTAACGCATGCAAAACAGTTGGAGCCTTTATAAATGATACAATAAATGAAACAATACAGTAATTATTAAAGACAGAGCAGAAATGGCAATGGAGTTCCCACTCAACCCAGTATTAGCTAATTTGTTTTTAGAACACGGAGAAACTACTAGCATTTGTGACATAGTTCCTAGAGGGAGAGCTCTCTCAGTGCCAGGAGAGGGAACAGCTCCCTTAAATTCTTCCAACCACTCCTCACTCTAGCCACAGGGCTAGCTCCAGCCCCACCTCCAGCACGTAACATGTCTCCCAAGTAACAAAACTCTTCCATACACTCAAGAGCCTCGCCAGCAAGATGAATCATATCATGCCTGACAATCTCCACAACCTCTTCCCAACACATCATACACATGAAATCAGCATTATCTTGCAGGCTACCTCTAATACCACTACATCTCTTATGCACCCACTCATCACAAACACTGCACAAGATAGAATTACTTCCCACACCCTTATGGCAAACTGGACATGGCCACTCTCCCTCTTTCTTTGACAGTATCGTCACCAACCCAAGATACCATCACCTTTGTTTTATCTGCGTTTACTCACAAGCCCGTGTACCCCATGCCATCTCTCCACTTCCTAAATTTACGGTAGGATACGAAGATCACAGTAGGCTGCCTTACCTAGACGTACTTTTGATAAGAGATGAAAACATGTTTACGTTTCAAGTTTATAAGAAACAGACTAGTAAGAATGATTATGTACATTTTTATTCTGCCACAGATAAGATGATTCAAGAAGGTATTGTCATTGGATTTTATCTTTGGGTGTTGAAGATGTGTTCAACGGAGTGTATATATATATACAGTATAGGAGGAACAGAACAACATTTTTAATGCTTTCACTAAATTGAAATAACTTCCCTACCTTATCCTCAAGACCAGAAAAAAGGTTGCATATATCCAAAGAAAGAAAGAGAGTGGAGAAATGCATAAAGAGGATCATACTACTAAATACATGTACCTCAGTAGCTAGCAATGTTTCCCCATTATCAAACAATGCTGGTATCAGTGTAGTGAAAAAATTTCTGTAACAGTGGGCAGTATAACAAAGAAGATAAAAAGTATGCAGGTTGTGCATCAAGGAAAAGTTTACTATGAACCTTGTTGAGAATGTGATAAAGTATATATTAGTGAAACATTTTGTGGAAAATAAAAATAAATGCTGCAAAGGAACACAAATATGACACAATATGTTTTAATATGATTAATGCAGTTGTTAAGAATAGGTTTGACACAGGCCATAATGCCAGCTGGAGAGCAGCTAAAATGATAAAATATGAAGACAGTACTATGAGTTGTGGATGTTTTGAGTTTGTTTTTATAGCAAAAGTACGTAACTTTAATCAGAATAATCGTTTCTTCATGCTAGCAAAGCCATTGGCAGTTCTCCTCATGAACAGACAACAGTGGTAATTAGGTTGTGTAAGAATGTTTATATGTTAGATTTAGGTCACCGCTCAGTCTGGAGAGTATTTAAGTGATGGAGAGTTGTCTGCTGGTGTTATTCTTGAAGAAGCCTTGGTGGGCAGAATGTTAAAATAAACAGGATCCTCTACTCAATGAACACAGAATGTTGTAGGTAAGCCATGATAAGAAATACACAAATAAGTTTATAAGACAAAAGTCAGTGCACAAGTGAGGTTATGAATATATATAGGTAACATGTATTGTGTTTTTTATTAAATTATCCATGCATTTTGTTGCTGTTTACTTCAGACAAGCTTAATTTTGTAGCAAGATATTTATGTTGATCTAAAATAATGTGCAAGATCCAGAGAGGAAAACAGTGTCTTCTAAAAATGCCTTTTTTTCCATTATCTTTTGAACTAGACCAATGAAATATGTAACTTCTTGAAACATATACAGTGTTGTCAGTATTACACAGTTTACTTTTGACCTCTTGTTCAGGTTCCACGGGGTCATGTGTGGCTGGAAGGGGACAACACTCACAACTCGACAGACTCACGCAGCTTTGGGTCAGTACCAGCTGGCCTTATCCGGGGACGAGCAGTTTGCCGAGTGTGGCCCTTGTCTGAACTTGGTGCCCTTGCACCTTCTACACCCTCATTTCATGTGCCACGGTGATCATCGGTAGTAGGGAATTACACTTTGATAATCAAATTACAAACAAACAAGCTTTTTTGTGTATGCAGTGCAGAGAGTGATGTTAGCTCCAAAACCTCCAGGGTGTGACCAAGCTCAAGCAAGTAGACATTTGAAGTCTCAGGGTGCATTGAACTTAGGATATTATGCAAAATGAAAATGAAAAAGAACTACTGAGTATTATCAAGAAAGTTTCTGGAAGAATAATATTGAAATATTGCAAATACAGTACTGTAAGTTTTCCTTGTGCATATGAAAGAGATTAAACCTGGAAATAAATTTCAGATCAGCATTCAGTTTTACATTGTGGAACTTTTCTGTTTTGGTGCAGTGTTAATCATGCAACGTGAAATCTGTGCCATAGGTTTACCTTGGGTAATTTGCCCCAACCAAAATAAACTAGATTTCATTGGGTATGGCTCTAATTTGTTCAGCGCCAATGTTCACCTTAGTTAAGGTTTCATTTTAGTTGATGGAACTTCAATCTCTATTTATTTATTTATTCATCTGTTTGCTGGCTAATACCATGTCACAGTATTTGATCCAGGTTAGTCACAAAATGTCAAATATAACTTTATTACTTAGTTCTAGCCCTTCTTTATATTCCAGCCCACTCTCCTTTTACAAGTCATTGCTAGTTTCCTTTAGCCTTACACATCTCTTGTGGTGTACCTTTCATCCCTCACTGCTAATGCACTCATTCTTGTATCATCGTTGTCATCATCATAACCATCATCATCGTCATCAGTTGTCATCGTTATCAGTCATCATCATCATTCATCATCATCATCTATCATCATCATTCATCATCATCATCTATCATCATCATCAATCATCATCATCTATCATCATCATCAATCATCATCATCAGTCATCATCATTGGTCATCATCATCATCACATCTACCAATATGATCCTCATCATCATCAGTCATCATCCATCATCATCTTAATCTAATTATTTGATTTCGTGTCAGGTTGAGAGATCCAAGCCATGGTTCTCTGCAGTCACTGTGGACACAGATCATAGGAGAATGAAGTTTTTTAAGTGGTGCATCACTGCTGTGTTAGCTACTACTGTCACTTTAAACTTAGGAACTGCAAGTTACATTTCAGATGCTTTGTGCTTGTCTGTTACTGACATGACAGAAGATGAGCCATAAATTATATATTATGTACTTTGTTTTGGTACAAATTGTGGTCAGCTGTTCATTTGTAAGTCAAATGGAGGCATCTAATTTACCTTATATCTTTCATCTCATAGCTCTACAATTGGTTAACTGCAAAATGACAGTGTCGATTTTTTTGTCTTTGTGGCATGGTTGGTGCTCTGGCATAAATTTAGATACTCATAGTGCCTCAGTTATAGCACAGAATGACCTAGGAATGTAAGAACATGCTGTATATTTCATTACTTTCCCTATCAAATGTAAGACCAGAACTGGAATCTTAGGAACTTCGATAAGTTGATTGTGTGTGTGTGTGTGTGTGTGTGTGTGTGTGTGTGTGTGTGTGTGTGTTCGTAATTAATTGTATCTTTACAGGATGAGTAAAGCTTGTACTGTCCTGTGTATTAAACCGTTCTTATTGCACACATCCTTAAATTTGTTAATAGTTTTGGCACACACTATTTCATTCGGTAGTGCATTCCACTTATCAGTTGCCATATTTGGGAAACTGAATTTCCTTACGTCTTTATCGCCTCTCTTTTGTATTTTTTTTGCAGTGTTCTCTTGCTGATGCTTGCCCATAGGTTATATACAGTATTCATTTATGTCTATTTTCTCATTTCCTGAGATGCATGTATATAACATAATCTTGTCTCCTCTTTTCCTTCTCTCCTGTAGTGTTGGTAGATTCAGTTTTTTTAGTCTTTCTTCATAGCTTACATCTCTTAAGCTTGGTACCCATCTTGTAGCTGCCCTTTGTACTTTTTCAATCTTATCTATGTATTATTTGAGATGAGGATTCCAGACTACTGATGCGTACTCCAGAGTTAGTCTGATGAATGATGTTATTATCTTTCTCAGCATATCTTCATTTATACTGTATATGTGAATGCTATTCTCTTATAAGCAAGCAGTGTATACATGTTACGTACCGTCTCACTGATGTGGTCATCTGGAAATGGTGTGTTATTTATAATCTCTCCTAGGTCCTTCTCCCTTTCTGATATGTGTAGGGTTGATCTTCATAGCTTATAATCCCTTTCTGGTCTTTTCCCAATTTTTCCATCCTTAATTACATGACTATCTATGCACTACACCACATGCACTTTACATTTCACACAACGTATCCCACTACGTTACAGGGGTTGGCGCCAGCAAGGGCATGCGGCCAGAAAACTTTGCCCCCACTACCTAGTGGCAGACTTCTGGGGGGAGGCGTGGCGGGGGTTCTGCCGGCATAGATCGTGGGTCCAGGGCGAGATGGGGCTTGGGCCTGTGCTAGAGGGTACAGGGCATTGCGGTTCCCAGGCTGCCGCTTCCGCCCAATAGAGAGGGGCCCGAGCCTGGGAGTAGCGCCCAAGGAGGCTGCCCTATCAGTGGGTGTATAATGGCAGGATAGTTGCAGAGCCAAGGTGCGCTTGGAGGGTGTCCCTGCAGCTGTCCTGGCAGGGTGCCCTGAGGCCACTACCACAGCCACTGGTAAGCTGGTGGGCTAGGGGTCCCAGATCCATTGCCTGAGCCTGGGACTGTGCAGTGAGTGGGACCTGTGCTATGTCTGTCCCCCTTTATTAATACTGAAGATGACAAAACAAAATAAGTTTCAAAGCAAGCCAGAGGACAGTAAATCACCCGTGGGGATGAGGGTGGGTTCATGGAATGTGGGAAGTTTGAGGGGAAGAGCGGGGGAAGTTGTTGAGGCATTCAGTAGGAGGTGGGTGGATGTGGCGTGTTTGCAGGAAATCTGGTACAGGGGTGGATCAGCCAGAAAGACTGTTGGGAAGGACTGTTGCTATAAGTTGTTTTGGCAGGGGGGGACAGATGGATATGGAGGTGTTGGTGTGATGGTTGCGGAGAAATGGGTGGAATATGAATGTTTTGAGAGTAAGTGATAGGATATTAGTAGTGAAAATTCTGTTGGGTAGAAAGATAGCTGTGACTATATCGGCATATGCTCCACAGGCAGGATTGGATGAAGCAGAGAACGATAGATTTTGGGATGATTTAATATGTGTAGTGGGTGGTATGCGGGATGATGAGATAGTGATTTTGGGAGGGGACTTAAATGGTCATGTAAGTGAAGCAGCACAAGGTTATGAAGGAGTGCATGGGGGATGTGCGTATGGTATAAGGAATGCAGGGATATGCCTATGGTATAAGGAATGCAGAAGGGGAAAGGATACTCGAGTTTGGGGAGGCAACGGACATGATTGTGTGCAACACATATTTTAGGAAAAGAGACAGTAGGTTAATTACCTATGAGTCTGGGGGAAATAGCAGTCAGATAGATTACTTTCTGGTTAGGAGGGCCGATAGGAGGTTAGTGAGGGATGTTAAAGTTATAGGAAGTGAGGAGTGTGTGCAGCAGCACAAACTATTGATTTGCGATATGGTGCTTAAAGAACAAGTGATGAAAAAGAGGATTTATGTACCTAGGAGGAAAATATGGAAGCTGAAAAACCAAGTAGTAAGGGATGCCTTCTATAGTGAGTTGAGGAGAGTGGTGGCTGAACAGGGAGCTGTAGACAGAGGCGTTAATGAACAGTACAGAGCCCTCAAGAACAATCTCTTGAGAGTTACTGATGTAACGTGCGGTTGGACAAAAGGACCACCAAGACATAAAGTAACTTGGTGGTGGGATGAGGGTGTAGAAGCTGCAGTTAAGGAGAAAAGAAGGCTTTTCCGGGAATGGAAGAAGGGTGGTAGCAAAGAGGAATATTTGGCTGCCAAGCGTAGGGCTAGAAGAAAGGTATACAGGGCAAAGTCTGAGTCACAGAGACTATTACTTGATAACCTAAATCATGGGGAAAGGAAAAATATGATATTTAGGGTGGCAGGTCAAGTGAAGAGGGATAATCGGGATATTATAGGTGAGCAGTGTGTGAAGAATGATGAAGGAAGGGTAGTGGTGAACAGTGAGGATATTAAAGATGCATGGAGAGAACATTAAAACAGGTTGTTGAATGAGAAGTTTGGCTGGGACAGGGAAGGTTTGGAGCCAGCAGCTCCAGTGTCTGGCCCTTGGCCTTTGATTGATACTGCTGCTGTAAGTGAGGCAATAGGCAGGATGAGGGTGGGGAAGGCAGCAGGTGTGTCTGGGTTGACTGCCGAAATGGTGAAGGCTTCAGGCGATATAGGGGTGAGTTTAGTCACTGACCTGATAAATAGGATTATGTATGAGTGTGTTGTCCCAGATGATTGGCTGAAGAGTGTAATTGTAAATAAGTATAAAGGGAAGGATGATGCCCTGGAAAGAGGAAATTATAGAGGTATAAAGCTCTTAGATCAGATAATAAAGGTAATGGAGAGAGTTTTAGAAGGTATGATTAGAGAGAGAGTGAATATTGATGCCAGGTAGGGGGACCACTGATGCTACATTCATTGTTCGACAGTTTCAGGAAAAATATGTTGGTAGGAGAAGGGATCTTTATTTTGTTTTTGTTGATTTGGAAAAGGCCTTTGACAGAGTCCCTAGAGAGGTGGTGAAGTGGCCAATGAGAAAGCTTGGCTTGGAGGAGTGGCTGGTTAGGGTGGTTATGGCTATGTATGTGGGTGCTCACACACAGGTAAGAGTGATTGGAGATTTGAGTGATGAGTTTTCCATGAATGTTGGTGTGCATCAGGGGTCAGTCTTGAGTCCCATGTTGTAGTAGTAGTAGTAGTAGTAGTAGTTGTTCACTAGGCAGTCTGGCTGAACAGCCCCGAGTCCCTTAGGAAGGCCATGGCTGAGACCGGGCTTTCCCACAGAGCTCTCAAAGAGAGTTTGTTGTGTTGTTGGCGTAGGTGATTGTGTGCAATGCAGTCTTCCATAATGTGCTTAATAGTATGGGCGCTGTGTTGCATCCTGGACAGGCATCAGCAACTAAGTCATCCAGCCTCTTCTGGTAGCATAAGAGGGCTGGATGGTGCCCACATCTCAGCCTGGCCAGGTGGATCCTGTCCTCATGAGGGAGATAGGATTCAGAAGGGTGGATCGTCGGGAGGCCGTGCATGCAGCTGTGTGTTGTCTTATAAGTGACTGAATGGAGCGGCGAGTGATCTGAGTGTGGATATGCTTCTGGAAGCTGGTCTGAGGGGGGGGAGATGACAGTATTTGTGTATGGTATCATGTGCTGGGTGTTGTTTTGATGTTCCTTGGTGTGGATGGATGTGCTGCCATGTACTGTAGTGGATGTTGTGGGTTTGAGGAGGCTGCAGCAAGAAACTGGGCGCCTTTCATGTCTAGGTGATCCTTGACTTTGAGGACTTTGGTTGTTTATCATGGTACTTGAAGCCCTTTCACGTGACTTTAGAAACGGACTTCCGTGGGAATTGTTGTATGGCGATGATTGCAGAGAACGAAAGGGAGGCAGAGGAAAGGTTTAGGAAGTGGAGAGATGGTATGGGGCACAAGGGTTTAAGGGTAAATGCAGATAAAACAAAAGTGATGATATCTATGTGCAAACTGCACGTGGCCACTCTCCCTCCACGAGGGAGAGTGGCCATGTGCAGTTTGCCACAAGGGCGTGGGAAGTAATTTCATCTTGTGTGGTGTGTGTGATAAATGGGTGCATAAGAGATGTAGTGGTATCAGAGGTAGACTGCGAGATAATGCTGATTTTATGTGTATGGCATTTCAGGGTGAGCAGGTGGAGATTGTCAGACGCGAAAGACTTGAACTTGCTGGTGAATCTCTTGAGTGTGTGGAAGAGTTTTGTTATTTGGGAGACATGTTGTGTGCTGGAAGTGGGGCTGGAGCTAGCTCTGTGGCTAGGGTGAGAAGTGGTTGGAAGAAGTTCAGGGAGCTCTTGCCTCTCCTGACATTGAAAGGACTCTCCCTACGTGCTAAGGGATCTTTGTATGCAGCATATGTTAGGAGTGTAATGCTGTATGGTAGTGAGACCTGGGCAGTGAAGGAGGAAGATATTCGCTGGCTCAGACGTACAGAAATGACAATGATTAGGTGGATGTGCAGTGCGTCCCTGCGTCCAAGGCCTGGAGGGGCTGGGTTTACGATGGAAGAGTTGAGAGGTAGGATGGGACTGGAGTGTATTGGTGTTGTGATGAGGAGAGGTAGATTGAGATGGTTTGGACATGTGGAGAGGATGGGGGATGATAATTGGGTGAGGAAGGTGAGAGGTGTTAACATTGGGGGCGGGGTTATGAGGGGTAGACCGAGAAAGACATGGGACGAGGTCATTAAGTGTGACCTCAGGGTTAAGGGACTGAACAGGGAGGCTGCAATGGCTCGTGTAGCATGGAGAGCCGCCATTAGGCGACCAAGGCCGACACATGCAAGTATGTTGGAGCCTTTAAAAACGAAATGAAAACGAAAACTTGTCCACATTAAATTCCATTTGCCGTTTATTGCTCCATTCATGAAGCTTATTTAATTTCTCTTGCAGGTCTTTGAAAGAATCTTTGTTAGTAATTTTCCTTTGTATTTTTCCATCATCCACAAACATATTTAGATAGCTTCCATTTCCAGTGTTACTGTCTGTGTCATTTATATATACTAAAAACGTAATTGGTGCCAGCACTGAACCCTGTGGAACTCCGCTAGTCACTTCCCTCCAAGATGAGTAAATTTTTCCCTAACACTGTTCTCATTTCCCTTTTTCTGAGAAATCCTACATCCAACAGTACAGATTGCCTTGGATACCTCCTTGATGGTACAGTGTCCATAAAAGTCTCTGGTGCGGAATTCTATGAAATGCTTTCTTGAGATCTAAATAGATACTGTCCACCCATCCTTCGTTTTTCTGTGATGTTTCTGTAACTATCGTAGTAGCTTAATAAATTAGTAACACGTGATTTTCCCTTTCTAAAACCGGACTGGCTTTCCGTTATCGTACGGTGTTTTTCTAGATGATTTACCCAAACTTTTTTTATCAGCTTTTTTAGCATCTTACAACACTGCTAAGTGATACTGGTCGGTAGTTGAGTGCATTCTGTCTATTCCCTTTCTTGAATAGAGGAACAATATTTGCTTTCTTCCAAGTATGATATAGTTTACTTTTACCTAAGGATTCCCTGAATATTAAATACAGTGGTCTGCTTAACTTCTCTGCATATTCATGTAGCACCCAACCTGAAATTTTGTCAGGACCATTTGCTTTTCCTTTGTCTAATTTTCTTAACTCTTCCTGTACTTTTTTTCTAATATTTGTATATCTGGCAATATACGTGTGGGTATGCATGTTCCATATCATATGTCAAAATTTTCTTTGTATGCAGCATGTGTTAGGAGTGTAATGCTGTATGGTAGTGAGACCTGGGCAGTGAAGGAGGAGGATATTCGCCAGCTCAGATGTACAGAAATGACAATGATTAGGTGGATGTGTAGTGCGTCCCTGCGTCCAAGGTCTGGGGGGGGCTGGGTTCATGATGGAGGAGTTGAGAGGTAGGATGGGACTGGAGTGTATTGGTGTTGTGATGAGGAGAGGTAGACTGAGATGGTTTGGACATGTGGAGAGGGTGGGGGATGATAATTGGGTGAGGAAGGTGAGAAGTGTTAATATTGGGGGTGGGGTTACGAGGGATAGACCGAGAAAGACATGGGACGAGGTCATTAAGTGTGACCTCAGGGTTAAGGGACTGAACAGGGAGGCTGCAATGGATCGTGCAGCATGGAGAGCCACCATTAGGTGACCAAGGCCGACGCATGCAAGCATGTTGGAGCCTTTAAAAACGAAATGGAAACCTGATTGGAAGTTTTTGTTTAGTGCATCACAAATACCTTTCTCTTGTTTATAGATGATTCCCTCATCCGTAATGGACTGTATTATATCTTTAACTTTGGTTTTGCTTCAGATGTAGCTGTAAACTAGCTTAGGTTGATCACTACTTTTATTTATAATGTCTTCCACAAATTGTCTCTGAGCCTCACTCCCTATCTTTGTATAATCATTTCTTGCCTTTTTATAATTGTTATATGCCCTCACACTATTGTGTCGTCTGCATCTATTCCACAGCAAGTCTCTTTTCTTTTGATTTGTTACATTCTGTATTAAACCATTTCTTTATTTTCATTTCTGTTTCTTTGTGTTGAGGAATGTAATTTTGGACTCCTATTTCATAAAGATCACAAATTTTATATGTATAATATTTAAATCTGGTCCTCTAAGCCCCTCTTCCCAATCTGTTTCTAAGAAGTACTTCTTCAGGTCATGATAGTTGCCCTTTTTGTAGTTTAGACTCTTTTTGTAACTCTCATTACTGGTAACGTCATATGCAATCCAGAAGTTACAATTTAATACTGCATGGTCGCTTTTGCCAAATGGAAGGTGATACATTATATTGTTTCATTTTCTTGCCTAGTAAATATAAGATTTACTACTGATGGATCATCAAGTCCAATTTTTCTGGTGTTTTCCTTTGTGTGCTGTGTTAGGAAAATACTCCAGCTCAAGATCTAGGAGCTTTTGATCCCAACAGCTTTCATGGCCTTTTACATCCAGAGTATTCCCATTTATATTTGTATTGAAATCTTCAGTTAACCCTCTCAGGCACAGTCATGTGATTCACGTTCCATGTGGTTTGTTATGAAGAAGCACAATCACGCGAATTGCGTTCCTAAGCACAAAAAAATTCGCCAAAAATTAGGATTGGGGGCGATTTGCGTCAAATTTTGATGCATTCTAGCAAGCGCATCACTTTCCCTTGGTAGGGCATTGGCAACACTGAGCTGCTTCATAGGGTCCAGCACGTAGCAATAAACCTCAGTCTCTTCCAAGAAGCCAGGCGTGTGTGCTGTCCAGCACGTAGCAATAAACCTCAGTCTCTTCCAAGAAGCCAGGCGTGTGTGTTGTCCCTTTAAACTCCTACTAATTCTTCCTCTCCCGCCCGAGCCGAAGCCCCTATGGACTCGGTGTGATAATGCATTATTTGTGAGCATATTTGTATGTGATATTGTAGATGGAACATAGATATATGTCACGAATAGGAATTGTGCTCGTTATCATTCATTAGGCTTAGAGGCAATACGCGTGTTCACTGTAGCGGAGTTTCGCCTCTCAGCCTCCCCTAGGCCCTATGGTGTGAGTACAAATACATATATAATGAAACCAATGCCTAAACTGTATTTTGTGTGAAAGATATTGTGGCTGGTTTGGTGAAATAATGGAACTAGTAAGTGTTATGAACGCCATAAACCATAGTGTGGAATGGGGCAGGCATCATGTACGCTTTATAGTCGGGAAGGGATAATTAGAGGTGTTTAGGGATGGAATTATTGTGATTCTGATAGTGAAAATGCGTATGTAATTGTGTGAAATATACGTCAAACATGCTGCGAGTGTTCGTGAAGGAGTGTGGTGTGTGCCAATACAATAGCGTTGCATCTTACTCTCCCAGCGAAAGATGCTGCATCACAGTCATGTTGAACCGTAGTAAAGAAGGAAATAATTGCGGAGATTGGGGTGGAATCATTGTGGTAGTCATGTATTTGTGTATGATATAGTGTGAAGTGTAAGTGAAATGTGCCACATATCCTCATGACGGCATAAGTTATGGTGCATAGCGTAGGTTAGCAATACCTTAGCGGCAGGTGTCCTCAGGAGATAGGAACGACGGACGTCATTGAACAGGTATTGTACCTTGGTCTGACATTTAGTGATAACTTATATTTTATGTAAAATATATGTGAACTGTGCCGCGAGTGTTCGTTTAGGTGCGTAGCGTAGGTGAGCGATACTTTAGCGGCAGGTGTGTTGGGAAAGGTAACGATGCCAAGGAACGACGGACGTCATTGAACAGGTACTGTACCTTGGTCTGACATTTAGTGATAACTTATACTTTGTGTGAAATGTACGTGAACTGTGCTGTGAGTGTTCATATAAGTGCGTAGCATAGGTGAGCAATACTGTAATGGCAGGTGTGCTGGGAAATGTAACAATGCCAAGGAACGACGGATGTCATTGAACAGGTACTGTACCTTGGTCTGACATGTAGTGGTAACATTTCTTTGTGTAAAATTTACGTGAACTGTGCCGTGAGTGTTCATTTAGGTGCGTAGCGTAGGTGAGTGATACTTTAGCGGCAGGTGTGCTGGGAAAGGTAACGACGCCAAGGAACAGGGGACGTCAGTGGACAGGTACTGTACCTTGCAATGCTGGGCAGCCACGGACGTCAATGGACAGGTACTGTACCTTGCTAAAACTATCTATCTAACTATTGCCAGACGCCTCAATCCCGTTTGGGGTGACCACAAACAAATCGCCTCCATGTTGCCCTGTCCCCCGCCATTTCACTGCCCTGCTCCCAACTCACACCCCCCTCTCTCATATACCTCTCCACCCCATCCATCTCATTCTCGGCCTCCCCCTCCCTCTCCCCCCCTCCACCTCCCTCTCCCCCCCTCCACCTCACACATACACTCTCTTCGTCAGTCTTTCACCCTCCATCCTCTCTACATGGCCAAACCACCTCAGTATATTCCTCCTAACGCTTCCTATCACATCCACATCCACACCACAACGCTCCTTTATATCCTCATTTGTCAGCCTGTCTCTCCATGTGACTCCACAGGCTCCTCTTAAATAACTCATTTCCACTGCTCTCATTCTTGACTTGTGCCCTTCCTACAACGTCCAAGCTTCACTTCCATACGTTAGAGTTGGTATCACAATACTGTCATGTAGTAACTTTTTCACTTCCATGCTCACTTCCCTGTTTCTTATCACTGCTTTCAAGGAACCAATAACCTTTCTTCCCTGCTGTACCCTTTCAAGCACTTCACCCACCAAACCTCCATCCTTACTCATCACACTACCCAAGTACTTAAACGTACTCACATATTCCAGTTCCTCACCATCCAACCTCACTGTACATTCACTGACTTCACCTCTCTCAAAGACCATCATTTTACTCTTCCCTACATTCACCTTTAGATTCTGTTTCTTACACACACTCCCAAACTCATCCTCCAAGCCTTGCAGCTCCCCTTCGTCTTCATTCAACAACACAGTATCATCTGCAAACAACAGTACAGGGAGTTTCCAAACACTACCCTCTCTCATCAGGGCCACTCCAACATCCACTACCCTACCTTGTACCTCTTTTATTACCCCATCCATGTACAGATTGAACAACCATGAAGACATGACACATCCCTGTTTCAACCCAACCTTCAAAGAGGAAAAATTCACTCGGTTCACCATCCACACGCACTGCAGCCTTAGCACCATCATACATACTCTTCACAGCATTCAGCAACTTCCCATCTACTCCATATATTCTTAATACTTTCCATAATCTTTGTCTATCCACCCTGTCATATGCTTTCTCCAAATCCATGAAAGCCGTATACAACTTTCCCTTCTCTGGAAACTTTTCCACTAAAGATCAAAGAATGAATATCTGATCTACACAACCTCTTCCCTTCCTAAAGCCTCCCTGTTCTTCTCCAACTAATTCTTTTGTTATTTCCCTAACTCTGTCAATAAGTATCCTACCATACACATTTCCTATTATACTAAGAAGACAAATGCCCCTGTGATTACCACATACTTCTTTTTCCCCTTTTCCTTTGTACAAGGGAATAATAATAATATACCTGACTTCCAATCCTCCGGAACCCTACCTTCCTCTCAGGCCAATCTGCACATTTTCCACATCCATTCTACTACTATCTCTCCCCCATCCATCAACATTTCACCACACACTCCATCAATTCCTGGGTCTTGCCCCAATTTAACTTTCTTCCTTGCTTCCACAACTATCCTACTGATTTTTTTCCTGTCGTCTCACCTCTCTCCTCCTAGCCATTCCCCAGCCACTTATACTCGCATCACTTCCATCCTCTATGTTCAACAATTCCTTAAAGTGTTCTCTCCATCTGCTCACTTTTTCTCCCTTCACTAGTAATCTACCATTTTTATCTTTCTCCTGCTAGCTTCACTTCCACCCAGTCTTACTCTCTTCACCTCTTTCCAGAACATTTTCTTACAGTCCCTTCACTTTATACTCAAATTCCTTCCAAATTCCTCATCCACTCTCTTCTTACTCTCTCTTACTAATCTTCTTACCTCTTTCTTTCTACAAATAACTCTCTCTTCCGCCTCTCAACTTCTTCCACGCCCCTATTTCTCATCCATTCATGGTATGCTTTCTTCTTTTGTGCCACAGCCTGTCTCACTTCTTCATTCCACCACGCTGTTCCTTGCACCCCCCTCCGTCTTCTCTTCATCCCACACACAACATCACATGCTGCACATATTTCTTCTGTGAATATCCTGCACACACCTTCCACGTCCCCTATCTGCTCAAATTCATATTTGCCCAATCGTTCCTCCACTTCTCTCTTATATTCTGCCTTTTTCCCATCCTCTTGTAACCTTTCCACTCTCCTTGCAACTACTCCTTCCCGTCCTTCCCTTCCTCTATTACTCCATCTTATTTGGGTCTTGATTCTGGCCACCATCAAGTAGTAGTCAGAAAGTCCACTCCCCCAACCTTTATAGGCTCTTGCATCCATCACACATCTTCGCATCCTTTCATCCACACACATAATCAATTATTGCCTTCCTTTCATTCAGTTCACCACAAACCCTTCTCATCACTCGCCATGTATACCTGTGGATCATTTTATGCCTGAAGAGGGTATTGGCCATCACCAACCCCCTCCCAGCACAAATGTCCACTAACGCACTACCATTCTCATCTATCTCAGGAGGCACACCCCACTCACCAACTATTCCATCCACCTTCACATTCCCTACTTTACCATTCATATCACTGATCAAAAACACTCATTCCTTCCAAACTTTTCCATGCACACTTTCACATTTGTCCAGAACTCCTCTCACCCTGCTTGGACGATCTTGCGTTGGCACATACACGCACACAATCGCCCACATTTGTATTCCAACTTTCAATCTTACCCACACAATCCTTGACCCAACTGATCCATACTCTCTTATGTTCTTCTTCCATCTTTTACTCACAACTATACACACTCCTTCTTTTGCCCTCTCATTCTTACCTACTCCTTCCACATATACCCCATCCATACTCCCATTCTCTCACACTCTTACCTCCCCATTTAGTTTCAGTTACTCCACATACAACTTTCGCAACCTCAAGCACCTGGACTATCTCTCTCTCTTTCACCTCATCATTCGCACCTTTCATTCCATGTTCTTTGTCCGGTCCTTGGTCGTCATCTTTTGGTCAGTCCTTGTCCGAGGCCTCTTGTTTGTCTTTTTAGTTAGTTGTTGTCCGTGGAGGGGCACCAACCCTCCGCAAACCCCTTTAGTACGACAAGCAGGGATACTGGGGGAGTATTCTTGAAACCCCCCCTAGCCCCAGGGGGGTAAACAATTGTTGAAAATTATGATTTTTATCTGAAATGTTTGTGATATGTGCCACGAGTGTTCGTGGAAAATATTGTATCGTGTTGAGGGAACGTTTGGGGAAGGAGGAAAAAATATATATATATATATATATATATATATATATATATATATATATATATATATATATATATATATATATATATATATATATACAGGGTGTAACGCGACGTATGACAAAAACTTACATCAATGATCTATCATGTAATTTTGAGTATATTTTGTTCTATAGACATATGCTCTCTGCGATCCCAGTTCAGTACCCAGCATTCGGCTGTTTTGTGTAAAAGCTTCGTCTCTTGCATGTGCCATTGGGTGAGAGCTTCGCAGGGCGACGGGAGACGAGTATTATTAGCTTATACTGTACTGTACATGAAAATCCCATATCCTATCAGTACACACGAGTTTTAAGAAGAAACTTTACGTAGTCTATTGATTCTTTAACATCAAGTCATGCATTCATGCAATTCTTTTGCACAAATCGACTGTAATTAAGGATTAAATTCAAATTTTATGGCTTGCAAGGGAGTAGGGAGGGAGGGAGGACAGGCTGGTGTGTTGTTGCCAGTTATGTAATATTTGGTTTGTAGGATGTTGCTACCAGCATTATCATAACACCCACAGCTCATTCAGTGAAAAAACGTTATTCTAAAGGGGGATTAGCCTCACTTTATGTCACGAAGAATTTTATTTATCACAGTTTTTCTGCTGCACGTAAACGTGGCGCCATTGGGTATCTCCACCTGTGTTCCTCTCTGCAGCACTGGCATTATCATCGCAGAATCCGTTAAAAAATACACGATGTCTGCATATTCTTCATTGCTGTACGTACGTGGCAAGCTGTTTCATGAACATGTGAAGCTGAACCCGGTGAACAATAGAACGCGGAGAACAGTATTTGAAGTGTGTGCCTCCCCTGCAAATGTTCCCGTTCAAATGACAGTGGACGCAGGGTTGCCAAGTCCTTCTCATCAATCTCGCTAGTCTAGTCCTGAAAACTTGCTAGAATGTCGCTAGATAATAAACACTGCAAAACATCGCTAGAAAATACGATAAAATCTCTAGAATAGCACCTAAAAATGGTAAAATATCCAGAATGTAGCTGGATATCATGTTGCCAGATGTTAGTGCCGCAAGTAGAAGCAAGAAAATAGGTCTAGCAACATAGTCGTTACATTGGCAATCCTGTATCACTGTTCTCACGTCAGCATATGAAAAAAATGGTGCCACGTTTACTTGCAGCAGAAAAACTGTAATGAATAATAATATTAATCCTGACTTAAAGTGATGCTAGTCACTCAGTACGGTAATATTCTTTCACTGAATGAGCTTGGGTGTTATGACAATGCCGGTAGCTACATCCTACAAACCAAATATTACATAACTGGCACAACACACCAGCCTGTCCTCCCTCCCTCCCTACTCCCTTGCAAGCCATAAAATTTGAATCTGATCCTTAATTACAGTCGATTTGTGCAAAAGAATTGCATGAATGCATGACTTCATGTTAAAGAATCAATAGACTACGTAAAGTTTCTTCTTAAAACTCGTGTGTACTAATAGGATATGGGATTTTCATGTACAGTACAGTATAAGCTAATAATACTCGTCTCCCGTCGCCCTGCGAAGCTCTCACCCAATGGCACATGCAAGAGAGGAAGCTTTTACACAAAACAGCCGAATGCTGGGTACTGAACTGGGATCGCAGAGAGCATATGTCTATAGAACAAAATATACTCAAAATTACATGATAGATCATTCGTGTAAGTTTTTGTCATACGTCGCGTTACACCCTGTATATATATATATATATATATATATATATATATTTGTGAGGGAGTATATCATGTGTGGGGGGAACCTTAATATATTGTGAGGGAGTATATTATGTGTGTAGTGAAACTTAGGGGAAGGAGGGCCGGAAAAAAATAATATATATATATATATATATATATATATATATATATATATTTTGTTACGGAACAGAGATAGATAATGTACACTTTAAGTGAGAATACTAATAATCTCTACTGTCCCGTAAAGGTCCAGGTTCAAAATAAAAGAGTTAGGTAAAATTACAAGTTAAAGTTTAATGCTCAAGCTAACAACAAAACATTCAGGACTCATAAGGATAATGTAATGGCAAAAAACAGGTTAAATATATGGTTAACTGGAATAGCCTCTATTAACACGAAATTAGCATAAGTAAATTTATCTAAGTCAGCCCTGTTAAAATCAGATACCAGATAATACTCAGTGAATGCCAGATATATTATTACAGATACAAAATATTATTAATGATGGCTGACAATAAGAACCTTCACATAAATTACAAAAACCTTACTAGGCCTAAGAATTAACCTTATGCTACACAGTACAAGAAAAAATGCAACAACAGTTATACTCAAATTACACACAGCTGCTAGATGGTTGGAGACTTCCTGAGCACTCACAATAACAACTGTACAGGGGAGGACAGAGATGTGAACAAAATGAGGAGCAGATCTAAGTGGCAATTAATGCAGAGACTGAGCTCATTATACAGGGTGTAACGCGACGTATGACAAAAACTTACACCAATGATCTATCATGTAATTTTGAGTATATTTTGTTCTATAGACATATGCTCTCTGCGATCCCAGTTCAGTACCCAGCATTCGGCTGTTTTGTGTAAAAGCTTCCTCTCTTGCATGTGCCATTGGGTGAGAGCTTCGCAGGGCGACGGGAGACGAGTATTATTAGCTTATACTGTACTGTACATGAAAATCCCATATCCTATTAGTACACACGAGTTTTAAGAAGAAACTTTACGTAGTCTATTGATTCTTTAACATCAAGTCATGCATTCATGCAATTCTTTTGCACAAATCGACTGTAATTAAGGATCAGATTCAAATTTTATGGCTTGCAAGGGAGTAGGGAGGGAGGGAGGACAGGCTGGTGTGTTGTGCCAGTTATGTAATATTTGGTTTGTAGGATGTAGCTACCGGCATTGTCATAACACCCAAGCTCATTCAGTGAAAGAATATTACCGTACTGAGTGACTAGCATCACTTTAAGTCAGGATTAATATTATTATTCATTACAGTTTTTCTGCTGCAAGTAAACGTGGCACCATTTTTTTCATATGCTGACGTGAGAACAGTGATACAGGATTGCCAATGTAACGACTATGTTGCTAGACCTATTTTCTTGCTTCTACTTGCGGCACTAACATCTGGCAACATGATATCCAGCTACATTCTGGATATTTTACCATTTTTAGGTGCTATTCTAGAGATTTTATCGTATTTTCTAGCGATGTTTTGCAGTGTTTATTATCTAGCGACATTCTAGCAAGTTTTCAGGACTAGACTAGCGAGATTGATGAGAAGGACTTGGCAACCCTGCGTCCACTGTCATTTGAACGGGAACATTTGCAGGCGGAGGCACACACTTCAAATACTGTTCTCCGCGTTCTATTGTTCACCGGGTTCAGCTTCACATGTTCATGAAACAGCTTGCCACGTACGTACAGCAATGAAGAATATGCAGACATCGTGTATTTTTTAACGGATTCTGCGATGATAATGCCAGTGCTGCAGAGAGGAACACAGGTGGAGATACCCAATGGCGCCACGTTTACGTGCAGCAGAAAAACTGTGATAAATAAAATTCTTCGTGACATAAAGTGAGGCTAATCCCCCTTTAGAATAACGTTTTTTCACTGAATGAGCTGTGGGTGTTATGATAATGCTGGTAGCAACATCCTACAAACCAAATATTACATAACTGGCAACAACACACCAGCCTGTCCTCCCTCCCTCCCTACTCCCTTGCAAGCCATAAAATTTGAATCTGATCCTTAATTACAGTCGATTTGTGCAAAAGAATTGCATGAATGCATGACTTGATGTTAAAGAATCAATAGACTACGTAAAGTTTCTTCTTAAAACTCGTGTGTACTGATAGGATATGGGATTTTCATGTACAGTACAGTATAAGCTAATAATACTCGTCTCCCGTCGCCCTGCGAAGCTCTCACCCAATGGCACATGCAAGAGAGGAAGCTTTTACACAAAACAGCCGAATGCTGGGTACTGAACTGGGATCGCAGAGAGCATATGTCTATAGAACAAAATATACTCAAAATTACATGATAGATCATTGATGTAAGTTTTTGTCATACGTCGCGTTACACCCTGTATAGGGGCCGGCAGAGCTTGATACAACTTGTAAGAAGGACGCGCAAATGAAGCCATAGGGGACAAAGAGTTGACAATCCTGCTCTGAACAACAGAAAGAACGACTTTACTGTAAGGGTGGAAGGGGGGAGTGAGGTAGAACACGCTCGTGATCAAACATGCAGCATACTGTACGTTAGAATTACACAAAGGATGATGAAATCATAGGCTATGTAACACCTCCCCACAGAGAAAAAGAAATTTACAAAGGAAATTTATTATTACTCTAAAACAATGTCTAAAGTCTAGATAAGCAATCTGCAATAACATTTTCTTTCCCCTTGACATGTTGTATGTCTAATGAATACTCCTGAAGAAGTAGACTCCATCTTGTCAATCTCTGATTTTTATCTTTAAACTTACTAAGGAATTTCAGTGGGTTATGATCGATATAAATGACTATGGGGTCAAAACCAGAACACAAATAAAATGAAAAATGCTGTAAACCCAAAATCAAGGCCAAAAGCTCTTTCTCAATAGTTGAGTAGTTCTTTTGAGGTGGAGTGAACTTCTTACTGTAATAAGATACAGGATGTTCAATACCCTGATCATCCTCTTGCAGCAAAACAGCCCCAGCTCCTGTATCACTTGCATCAACAGCCATCTTGAAAGGCTTAGCAAAATTTGGAGTAGCGAGCACTGGCTGACTTAATAGGATAGCTTTAAGTTTGTTGAAAGAGGATTCACAGTTATCGGTCCAGACAAATTTAACTCCCTTTTTCAGTAGGTCTGTAAGTGGTGATACAAGAAGAGAAAAGTTAAGAACAAATCTCCTGTAATAACCTACCATTCCCAAAAATCTTTGTAGCTCTTTCCTACTTTTAGGTCTGGGAAGATCACTTATAACCTGAACCCTAGCTCCTGGTGGTGCAACATGTCCATCACCAATTACATACCCAAGGTACTGAACTTTAGCTTGACCAAACTCACACTTTGATAAATTAGCTACAAGATTAGCATGAACCAAACGTTCAAGAAATTTACTGACATGGCATAGGTGATCTTTCCCGTTGTCACTGAAGATTAATACATCATCAATATAAACAACACACCCTGCCAAACCCTCGGTTACAACATTCATGAGCTTCTGAAATGTGGCTGGTGCATTCTTCATACCATATGGCATTACAGAACATGCAAAAGTCTTTCCTAGTGTTACAAAACATGAGATCTCCCTAGCACGTTCAGTCATAGGTAGTTGCCAGTATCCCTTTAACAAATCAAACTTACTTATGTACCTAGCCTTTCCGATCTTGTCTATGCAATCTTCCACCAATATCATTTCCAAGTAAGAAAGTTACACCTGACATTGGGATTGTCTCAACCAACCCAACCATAACGGAACCATTAACAAAACCAGACTTTAAATTCACTCTGCACAGAGGGACAGAGAAGTAACTATTCCCTACACCTTGTAAGATTACAGTTTCATCAGAGGAATTAACATTAGAGCCTAGAACACTGGTCAGCATAAGGGATTGGCAAGCACCTGTATCACGATATATTTTAACTGATTTCCTGTCATTACTGTCCAGAGGACTGACAAAACCATCAGACAGGAAATTAGCACATGAACTCTTGCGAGTGTCACCCACGTCACTGCTCAAAAGAGGAGCTCCATCATGAGGATTTAATTTACCCCTCAAAGCAGGTTCAGTTAACTCAGTTAAAGAATCCTGGGAACTCTCAAGGGTGGACACTAGACCAATTGACTGAATATTTAAAGACTCCTTTTTGTTCACATTACGCTGTCTCCTGAAACATTTCTCCGTAGTATGACCAAGCTTACTACAATAAGTACATTTACTTTTCTGAAATCTAGAGGTGAAGCTGGTATTTACTTCCTGAGAAACATCATCTTTATTCTCTTTCCTGTTACCTGTACTCTGAGTAGAGGCAACGTACTTACTCTCAGCTTTCCTTTTTTCTTTACATTATCTCTTGTGAGTGAGAACATATTCATCAGCTAAAACTGCAGCATCAGACAAATTATCTATTCTTTTCTCATCAAGATATAGGCTTACATCTTTATAAATACACCTCTTGAAGTTCTCCAGCAAAATCATCTGCTTAAATTTACCAAAATCAGAATCCACATTCTTAGAATTTAACCACTGCTCTAACAGATCTTCTTTGATTTTTGCATACTCAGCATGGGATTGCTTATCTTGCTCGTAAGTTGTCCTAAATTTTACTCTATAGGCTTCAGGAACAAGCTCATAGGCCTTAAGAATCAAGCTCTTAACTACATCATAATTATCAGATTAATCCTGAGGCAAAGATGCATAAGTTACTTGAGCTTTACCGGTGAGAACAGTTTTGAAGGAGTACTGGCCAATACTTTTTGGGCCAATTAAAACCTGTAGCTACCCTCTCAAACAACTGAAAATACTTTGTTAAATCAGATTCATTAAAAGGAGGGACAAGTTTAACATTTTTAGCCACATCAAAATCATCAGAGCTAGATGTTCCAGTTCCACCTTGTTTCATGCGATACTCATGGTCTGCCTGAATCCTAGCAAGTTCAACTTGTGCCTCAGCCTCCTTAGCACGGGCCTCCTGCAGGGCTAGCTGTAACTTAGCTAATTCAATCTGCGTTTGCTCATTTGGAGGAGTTACATTAAACAAGCTTTCATTAATCATGTCAACAATTTGATCTTTAGAATGATGAGAGCGAACAGCAATTCCCAATTGTTGAGCAACAAGCTTAAGTTCATTCTTTGTTCTGTTTTCTACATCCAACACTGTTTGCACTTTTGACAAAAAATCTTTGGCTTCATCAAGCTTAGTAATAGTAGACATCATGAATAAATCACAGTCACAAAATATCAAGCAATATCCTTATGATACTATCCTGAATATCCTGATATGAGGTCGCCAAATTCATGTTACGGAACAGAGAAAGATAATGTACACTTTAAGTGAGAATACTAATAATCACTACTGTCCCGTAAAGGTCCAGGTTCAAAATAAAAGAGTTAGGTAAAATTACAAGTTAAAGTTTAATGCTCAAGCTAACAACAAAACATTCAGGACTCATAAGGATAATGTAATGGCAAAAAACAGGTTAAATATATGGTTAACTGGAATAGCCTCTATTAACACGAAATTAGCAAGAGTAAATTTATCTAAGTCAGCCCTGTTAAAATCAGATACCAGATAATACTCAGTGAATGCCAGATATATTATTACAGATACAAAATATTATTAATGATGGCTGACAATAAGAACCTTTACATAAATTACAAAAACCTTACTAGGCCTAAGAATTAACCTTATGCTACACAGTACAAGAAAAAATGCAACAACAGTTATACTCAAATTACACACAGCTGCTAGATGGTTGGAGACTTCCTGAGCACTCACAATAACAACTGTACAGGGGAGGACAGAGATGTGAACAAAATGAGGAGCAGATCTAAGTGGCAATTAATGCAGAGACTGAGCTCATTATATAGGGGCCGGCAGAGCTTGATACAACTTGTAAGAAGGACGCGCAAATGAAGCCATAGGGGACAAAGAGTTGACAATCCTGCTCTGAACAACAGAAAGAACGACTTTACTATAAGGGTGGAAGGGGGGAGTGAGGTAGAACACGCTCGTGATCAAACATGCAGCATACTGTACGTTAGAATTACACAAAGGATGATGAAATCATAGGCTATGTAACAATATATATATATATATATATATATATATATATATATATATATATATGTATATACATATATATATATATATATATATATATATATATATATATTTGTGAGGGAGTATATCATGTGTTGGAGGAACGTTTATATAGTGAGGGAGTATATTATGTGTGTGGTGAAACTTAGGGGAAGGAGGGCCGAATATATATATATATATATATATATATATATATATATATATATATATATATGGCACACACCCACGGACGCCAGTGGACAGTTATGAGACCATGAAAAGACACTGAAAAGTTATCCTTTATGTGAACTGTTCGTAAATGGTGCAGCGATTGGCCGTACGGAATAATATAACATGACTTGTGTAGTGCTGCTCTCAATGGAAGGTGTTGCGTGACAGTGAATAATATCTCTTGTTTTTCAGCTGAGAACCTAAAAAGCTCATACTTGACTTTCTGTGTCAGTGCTTGCCAAAATGGAGAAGAAAGGTTTGTTTTCTGACGAGTGGCAAAAGGTTCTCTTCGAGGAGGACACAGAGAGCAAGGTAGATGACGAGCTGAGCGATGTTTCAAGTGAGGAGGACTGGGACGATGTCCAGGAGCATTCCCTTCGGGCGGCATTCCCCACACTTGTACCACGACGGGAGCAGACACCATCACCACCAGTGTCAGGACTATCGGCCCAGCCATCGTCTTCACTTGAACGGCAGGCATTGCCTTTGCTTGGACCTCTCGCTCGTACAGCCATTGCGGTCTCTCCACCTCAAGCCTCCAGTTCCCCCTTGGCCAAGCCTATGTCACCGGTAGCAGGGCCTATTTATGCGGCACTGGCACCTGCATGCAGAGCAGTGTCTGTGGCACACCTGGTGCAGGAGGCGACTGTGTTGTTGTCCCCTGCTCAGTTGACAAGGGTGCTGTCTCCAACAGCATTCATCCCCCTCGACGTTTTCCAGCAGCAGGAGACAGTCTCGTCGTCCTCATCGTCGGAACCCTCACCACCTCGACAAGGCCGGCGTGGTCCACGGCCCTGCTATGGAGGGCGGCCAAGGGGTGTCCAAAGAGGCACAAGGGTGTCAGTACGCCGACCCACTGCCACCACTGCGGGAGGTGTTGCTGCAATGGATCCAGGGTGGAGCAGTGGCCCTTTCACACGCTAATAGGCCCTTCACAGGATCCCCAGGAATGAAGGTAGATCCGCCAACAACTCCTCTACAGTTCTTCCAGCTGTTCTTCACCAGGGAGTTGTTGACGTATTTCACCCATGAGATCAACAGCTACGCATCATTCCTGGGGACTGCGTTGGATGCATGGTTCATCTGCAAGGAAGAGAAGATGGCCAGGTTCCTGGGGCTGTACTTTTTCATGGATGTGGTGAATCTGCCGACCATCAGGCATTACTGGATGAGATCCCGTCTCCACAACTACCCCCTGTTCACGCAAGGGATGAGTGGAAGGTGTTTCAGGGCCATCCTGAAACACTTCCATGCCTTCAGCTCACTTGCAATACCCCAGGACAATCACGACTGGCTCATCAGGGTTTGCACGGTGATGGAGTACCTCCTTCAGCAGTTCCAGAACACCTACTTACCTGAGGAGCACCTCAGCCTGGACGAGGGCTCACTGCCGTGGAAGGGGCGCCTAAGCTTCTGTGTATACAACCCCATGAAGCCCTCAAAGTATTCAGTCAAGCTTTATATCATGGCTGAGGCTTCCTCGGGTTACATCTGGAATTTCGAGGTGTATACGGGGCAGAAGAGGCCCTGGAGGCCACCGTGTGGAGCCTCAAAGAACCGCTGAAGGATCAGGGATACAAAGTTTACATGGACAACTATAACTCTGTATCCCTGTGCAAACACCTCTTGAATGCAGGAACCTACGTGTGTGGGATCCTATTGCTGGCAAGAGGAGCACCAAAGTGGCTGCAGGACATCGCAAGGACCAAGAACCTGCCGGAGGGGGTCACGACAGCGATGCACAAGGACAACGTGATGGTGTTGCTGTGGAAGGACAAGCGCATCGTCAACATGGTCTCCAACTTCCACAGAACAAGCACCGTCCAGAAGCAGGTTCGAGGGAAGACCAGGGATCCTGACGGGAGGACAACCTATGTCCAGAAGACCGTGGACAAGCCGGTCGTGGTGGATGACTACAATCGACATATGGGTGGGGTGGACCACTTCGACCAGATGATCCAGTACTACCCCATCCAGCGGCGGACCGTGAAATGGACCAAGAAAATCACCTTCCATTTCATCCACATGGCCATTTTCAACATGCCCGCCCTGTACAAGAAGTGCTCATGCGGGTCAGTCAGTCTGCTCGAATTCGTGGAGATAGTGGACAAGCTCCTCTACTTTGATGAAGCAGAGTGGCCCGCATCAGGGCACGTCATTCACCATGCCCCTGACCTTCCAACCTGACGGCCAGCAGGACATCCGGCACCTGCTGCAGCGCCAGCACAGGTGCCATCAACACCGGCTCCTGCACCAACTCCACCATCTCCAGGGGGAGGCCCAGCACAGGAGTCAGTGCCACCATCACCTACAGGACCAGCACAGGTGCTGAGAGAACCTTCACCAGTTCCTGGTCCGTCAGGAGAACCTGAGGCCGCTGCCATGCCTGGCCCTGCAGATGCACCTCCAGGAAAACAGGACCGGGGAACACCAGGAGGACATCCAACCAAGCGTCGTCGTTTCAACGACAGAATGCTGTTGAATAACACACTGGGCCACTGACAGGAGAGGAGACATCCAACCAAGCGTCATTGTTTCATCAGCGACAGAGTGCAGTTGGATAACACACTGGGCCACCGACGAGAGAGGATCCCTAACCAGAGGAGGCTGCGGTGCACCATGTGTTCCCTGGCGAAGATGAGGAGGGACACAAGTCACATGTGTCCTGTTTGTGATGTGGCACTTTGCGTGGGTGATTGCTTTGAACGGTTCCATGCCAAGCGAAGTATTCCCTAGTTCAGCGTACACACAGACACACACACACACACACACACACACTCACACAGTGGTAACGTTCTCGCTTGACATCTGGTAGACGGGAGTTCGCGCCTCGCTCAGGTTGCGAAAAGTTTCACTGACGAAGTGGGTGGTTACTGTCCCCCTTGAGCAAGGGGACGGGTGTGTGGGTGTGTGAAGGTCACAGCCTTGCCCTTAGATCGGACTATATGAGCTCTCAGCTCCCTTCCGGGAGGGTAAAAGCTGACGATCACGACCATCAGGTGATCCTGACCGACCCGGTGAATTACCTACTACATAACTCCTCATCTTCCAGTCCCAGAAAGTCCTACAACTCCATCAACACCCCTGGAGGAAGTGAGTCCTTCAAATTTTGTTGATATGTATATTGACCTATTATCAGTACCCCTATAATATTCAGGCAAATAACCCTCTTCTACATATTACACATATGACAAAGTACAGCTTCATTAGCAGTAACTTGGGAAAAGTAGTGTTCATGTGTAGTAGGTTACAACCATTAAAAAAAAAAAAAATACTTGGAAGATTTTACAGTCTGTACATAAAAAAAAAAAAAAAAAAAAAAAAAAAACTTTGGGAGCATAGTCTTTAGGCAAAGGAAGGGAAAACAGTGTTCTTTTTTCGCTTGCGGTAAAAGTAGGTTGCGACCGGAAGAGTAATCTAGCTTTGTCGTCCTATTACTCGAAAAATATTGGGTGTATCGACTTCCTGTAAAAACCATGATAACGAACAGTAAATTCTACGTATGTTCATTACCAGAATATAAGCCTTTGGGAGCATTTTTGTAGGAAAAGGCAGGGGAACAGTCTTCGTTTTTTTCCTCGCTTCTGGTAAAAGTCAAAAGCGCTTAGAGGGGTAACCTCACTTTGTTGGCTAATTACTCAAAAATTATTGGATGTATCGATTTCCTGTATGAACCATGATAAAGAGCAGTAAATTCTACATATGTTTATTAGCAGAATATAAGCCTTTGGGAGCATTTTCTGTTGGAAAAGTTGGGGGAACAGACTTTGTTTTTTTCCTCTCTAGCGGTAAAGTTGAAAGCACTTCGAGGAGTAATCTCATTTTGTCGGCCAATTACTCGAGAACTATTGGACGTATCGATTTCCTGTAAGAATCATGATACATATGTACAAGACATAACAATGTAATATCTATGATAAGAATATGTTAGGTAGGTGGGACTGTAGTGTATGCCGTGCGTGCATCATGAAAGTGACGCACTGATGTGAGTACCCAGTCGTTTTTGGCGATTTACTCGAAAACTATGAGGCGTATCGAAACCAAATGGTGCTCATTAGAAAGCTCGTGAAATTCTGCATAATATTATGCAATAAAAACATAAGGTGTGCGGGAAAAGTTCGTCTTGAGCGCCATGAAATTTTTTAAAAAATGGGTTTCAGTTTTGGCTATTTTCTGGAAAACTGTAAATCATATCACAACCGGATTTGTCTCTTTTAGAAAGCTGATGAAATTCTCTATCAAAACTTCTAATAACATTTTCCTGTATGATGGAAAACATTCGAATGATGTTGGGAAGTGAAATTGATGTAGCAAAATGTTTATTCACGGCTGCCAAATGTTTTATTCGTGTTTTCCTGTTTTTTTGTTATGCTTATCAGCTAGGACAAACATCGACGAATAAGATGAGATAGGTTTCATGGCAGTATATTGATGTTTGCGTGGCGAAAATAAGGTGAGGATACGTATTATTTGCTGCGCGCGGGCAGCCGGGCCAGGCGGCCAGGCGGATAAAATCGTGTGCAAGAAAACTTACCAAAACTTATCGTGTGCGAGAGGGTTAATATAATTCATTCATATTTCTGTTCCATTCTATGCAGTAATGTTCTTAAACTCTGAAGTGTACTTTCTGCCAGGTCTTCATAGTCACCTCTTTCCCAGGTGTTTGTTTTGGGTGGCATGTATAAATTTGCCACAATTATTTTCCCTTCTGATGTGTTGATCTCCAGTGTAATCAGTTCTACTTGTGAGGGTATATCTAGTTTTATTTCTTTGACTTGTAGATTTTTCTTTGTTAAGATTATAATTCCTCCTCCCTTTCTTAAATTTCTCTCTCTCTTCCAGATATTGTATTCCTCTAAGTTTAGGGTATTGTTTGATATCTTTGGGTTTAATTTTGTTTCAGTTAGACAAAGAATATGTGGTTCCTTTTCTTTGGTACAGTCTTCTATTTAATTTAGACACCATTCCATGTACATTTGAGTACATCAACTTGATCATCTTGTTTACATACTTGCCATAAGTTGAGTTTACCACCTTCCTCCTTTTTATTCCATGTTGGCTATATACCACTTTCGTACCTGCAATCCAAGTACTTTGTAAGAAATAGTACTCTTCTCCTCCTCTGATCTTCCCTCGTTCTTTGTTTTTGCCACCTCCCTCTTCCCTTTTAGTATTCCGAATTCCTCTTGAGTTAGGCATCTTTTTATCCAAACTTTTGTAAATTCCTCTTTTTTCCATGGGTTTGTGTGCATTTTGTAATATTTCCTCCACAGTGTTCACACTCTGGAAGGTTACTTCCAGGGGCCTTGACTTATTTCTCTCATATTTCCCTAGCCTTTTGTGTTCTTGTATGTCTTTATTACAGATTTCCTCTGATACTTCCTTCAATATGCTCATTATTTTTGCTATCTCCTTTATGTCTCTAGAAAATTTGTTTTTTTATTTCATCCTCATCTATACCAGGGATTACTATAGATTTGTTTGATATTTGCTGAATGTTTGACCAATTTTGGGTTGTACTGGATTATTTTTTTCACATCCATTCTAATGCTTTTTTCTTCAACTCTTGTTTAAGTCTTTCTTTACTTTCACCATTTCAGCATGCGTAGTTTCCACATCTGTTTGTAACTTTGCATCACTTCATTCACCTGGATTATCTTCTCTTCAGTATCACTGCTTTGGTCTGTTAGACTAATTGTTTCTGTATCATTTCTGAACTCCTCCATAATACTCTCATGGTTGACAACTGTACTTGCCATTTCATTAATCTTCCTTGTAAGTGAATCTGCCTCAGCTAACAGCTCATTTATTGTTGTGTTTTTCTTGCTTAATTCCTGTACTAATATCTCATTTTCCTCCTTCTACGTTTGTAATTTCTTCTTAATTTCATCCATTTCACTCTGAAAACCTTTTCCAGTTCATTCACCCTCTCTGCTAGTTTGCTATATGTTTCCATTTCAGCCAGTTCCTGGTGGCAATCATCCTGTTTTCTGTCTTTATCCCTTTTCTTGATTCCTTCCATATGCGCTTTACTAAATAAGGTGGTCATCTTGTGGTATTACTGAAAAAAAAATCTGATTTCAAGGATGCATCTCCTTACTCGCCTGTGGTAGACGAAACAGTTTGAAGCTTGGTCAGTGCATTCTTGCACTAATTGGTTGTATTCTGTTATTTGGACAACACTTTTGCTTAAACTTGCTGTGCTATATTAGAACACCATTTAGTTCAACTCAGTACAGAGCTTGACTCAAATAAAAATACTATTTAGGTATGGCCAGTTTAATAAAAGGGGTGAAAAGTTTTTATGTAAATAGTAGAGTATGTGTAAGAGTGGGAAATGCTGTGAGTGATTGGTTTCCCGTGAGAGTGGGGCTGCAACAGGGATGTGTGATGTCGCCATGGTTGTTTAATATTTACATGGCTGGAGTTGTAAGGGAGGTGAATGCAAGAGTTTTAGGTGGAGGTCTGAATCTGGTGAATGTTGATGGTGAAGAGTGGAATCTGAAGCAGCTGCTGTTTGCAGATGATACTGCACTGGTGGCTGATTCAGAGGAGAGATTGAGACAGTTGGTAGAGAAGTTTGGATGGGTGTGTGAAAGGAGGAAATTGAAAGTAAATGAGAAAAAGAGTAAAGTGATGAAGTGTACGAGGTTGGTAGATGGCAGGGGGATGAATATAGTTTTGAATGGCGAGTTGCTTGAGGAGGTAGAGTGTTTTAAATATCTAGGGTCACATGTTGCTGTGGATGGAAGAATAGATGCAGAAGTGAAGTTTAGAATAAATGAAGTAGGAAAGGTGCTGGGAGGAATGAAAAAAGTGTTTAGATGTCGTTCACTTAGAATGGATGTAAAGAGAAGGCTGTATGAGGGTGTTGTGGTACCGACTGCATTACATGGGGCTGAAACATGGAATATGGGTGTAGCAGAGAGGAAAAGTTTGAACGTAATGGAGATGTGTCTGAGGATGTGTGTGGAGTGACGCGTATGGATCGAGGGCGAAATGATGAAGTGCGAAGGAGAACTGGAGTTGTTCGGGAGATGGCTGGTAGAGTTGAGCAGAGGGTGTTGCGATGGTTTGGGCGTATGGAGAGAATGGATAATGAGCGATTGGAGAAAAAGGTAACTAGATCTGATGTGAGAGGTGTAAGGCTGAGAGGAAGACCACGAATAGGATGGATGGACAGTGTGAAGAGAGCGCTGGATGCAAGAGGGATGTCTATTGAGCAAGGAAGAGTGGCTGTGCATGACAGAAATAAATGGAGAGCAATTGTGAATGAATAAGCGATGACGCAGCCCTGAGGGGATATTCTCCCGCATTTGGTCTGATCAGCTTTCAGGTCAGGTGCGGGTAAGGGGATGGGTCTGTTATGATGTGGCAGGGGTAAATCAGCTCTGCTGTCGGGCCCTGCTGCGGATGTCACTGATTGCATTGTGCAGTTGACCCTTGTGCGGTGTGGTGTGGTGAGGATCTGTCCGTTGTCCCCTTTGGGGCTAAGTTGCGAATGAATGTGTTTGAATGGATGAGTAAATGGGGAGAGTGTCGTCCTGTCTCGGCTACCTCCCTTTCCTTGGGGGAAGCAGACTAGGTTTATAGATAGATAGATAGAAAAGCAGGACGCGAGCGTGTGTGTGTGTGTGTGTGTGTGTGTGTGTGTGTGTGTGTGTGTGTGTATAGATAGATAAAGAGATAGATTGATAGATATAGATACAGATAGATAGATACTGTAGATAGACATATAGATATTGTTATGCTGGTGTTTTTAAGGCGACTTCTCGTCCTAAAAACACTAGCAACTGAAGCGGGGTCCTCTTTCTAGACCGGAAGTAAAGCACCAACAAAGGAACAGGACATAAAAACCAGGCAGTACACCTTAACACATCTATTACCTTAATTCTAACCGTTACAATACAACACAGAGTGATATTTAAGATACAGGGGGAACAGGGACACAGAGTTAACATTCAGCACCACAAAATATAGTTACACTCAGTACACACTATAATGCTCATGCAGGGATATCTTGAATTATATATGGTATTGTCTATGTGTCACTTTTAGGCAGGATATACACTGAACTGATCACAAAGGGGATAAACAAGATTGGGAGTCTGTAGGGGAAATATTACTATAAATAAGATAGGGTGCGGATAGCGACACTTGGCACAGTCACCAGGTCACGGTGACACTCACACTCAGGCTTTTGACCGGCCCACGCACCCTAGCCTTATGCGTTCACAGAAAGTTCTTTTATTGGGGGGACTTGGATAATTACTCTAAGGTTCATTCTCTGTCCTGCCGACACTGAGTTCTTTTGGACTATTTGTAACTGCACTGTTCTTCACTTAGTCACTGTTCACTGTTCTTTTCCCCGATTTGTTCTCGACACAAGGGGCATCACCATTTACCTGTATCTCCTGGGTAATGTTCACTCCGCAACAAGGGCGTGAGGGTAGAGCCCTAGGGGGACCCGGCCTGCAGAGGGCAATGGATTACCCGCAGGGGAGTCACTGCCCGGGTCACACTCGTCGTTGGGGTGCAGGGAGGCCTTCCTGTCTGGGGGCCTCGACCTGAGAGGTGGCCCTCGAGTTGGGGCCTCGTCGGTGTGTTGCGGGGAGGCCCTCCTGTCTGGAGGTCTCGACCTGGGAGGTGGCCCTCGAGTTGGGGCCTCGTCGGTGTGGTGCAGGGAGGCCCTCCTGTCTGGGGGCCTCGACCTGAGAGGTGGCCCTCGGGACTGGGGCCAAACAGCTGGAGCAGTCGGGCCTGTTGTCTCTGTCTTCGTGGAGTGAGGGAGCCGGGATCACCTTCGTCGGGAGTCGGTGGGTCTGGCCTGGGTGTCCTGGGACTGCAGGTGCCTAGGGGGAGAGGCGCCGAGAGGGCTGGGCTGCCGCAGCTTCTCCTTCGGGATTCGGGCAGGAACAAGGATTTCCCAGGGCGTGCGAGGTAGGTCCGATATCGGGCCTTGCCACCACTCTAGTGTCACCTCCGGGGCTATATTCCCGGGTGGTGACGAAGGGTTCCCACAGGGGGAAGAGGCTGGAGAAGGACTCACATCACTCGTGTCCTCTCTGGTACGTCCTGAGGCCGGAGCCTTGGGTCGCCTTACCCTGGTACATACGTTGGCTGTGGCCGTGAGCTTACCCGGCGTATAAGGAGCAACTGAAGGGCGTACAGGGCCGCTCCTTCCCCGCCACGTATAGGGACCGTCGGCGCAGTGTTGCTCCCGTAGTAGGGGACAAGCCGGAGTGAGGGGCACAGAGGCCACACTCTCCCCAGTACGTACTGAGGCTATCTTCAGGGGCTTCTCTACCCTGGTACGTGCCACAGCCAGAGCCGGATGCCTCCCTGTCTTACAGAGAGCAACTGAAGGGCGTACAGGGCCGCTCCTTCCCCGCCACGTATAGGGACTGTCGGCGCGGTGTTGCTCCCGTAGTAGGGAAAAGCTACACGTACGATAGCAAGGGCTCTTTACCTTGGTACGTACTCTGGCCATAGCCGGGAGCTGATCTTTCCGACCAGAAGCAACTGAAGGGCGTACAGGGCCGCTCCTTCCCTGCCACGTATAGGGACCGTCGGTGTGGTGTTGCTCCTGTAGGAGAGAACAGCAGGAGAGGGATGCACTGGGGCAACTCTCTCTCCGGGGTGTACTAAGGCTGGAGCCTTCGGTTGCCTCACCCTCGTACACTTTATTAGGCTGTAGCCTTGGGCCTCCTGCCCTAGAGGGTGTAACAATTGCCGTCAATACGGTGTTACTTGGGACTGAAGCTAGTTCAGTCCCACCCCTTTTCTGACGACGGTTGTTCTGCCCGCAAGGTAGTTGCCTTTCCCCGGTCACCTGGTGTTGGGGCAGTTCCAGGGAACAAGGGCCCGGGACCGTAGAGTCCTGGTGACCCTCTTGATTAGGGTCACTAACCCCACCATTGTGTCCTCCTGGGGTGGTGGTGCGGTGGCGGCCCGGTGGTGGGGTGGGGGGTGGTGAGGTGGGAGGTCCGGCGGCAGGCACGGTGGGCATTTTACCACCCTCCGCATTGTAAAAGTCACGACTCCGCGACTGGAGGTGGTAGGTGGTGGAGGTGGATGTCTGGCGGGCCGGGGTGAGGTGTTTGAGGAGGCTGACCCAGTCGGTGGTGAAGGTGTTAGGCTCCTGATGGGGGCTGAGAGTAAGCCGGAGGGAGGATGGATGGTCGGTCCGGCGTAGGAGTCGGAGAAGGTGGTGGGTCTCTCGGATTCTGGCATGTGGGCGGTCGTGGGGTAGCCAGTGTACTCTCGTCACTTTCATCTCGGGGAATGGTGCATGGTGAGGAGATGAAAGCTGAATGCTGGAGAGTGATGGGAGATTGGTGGTTTTATGGGGGATGGTTCGGTGGGAGGAGCGTTGTACCTTGGGGAATTGGGACCTGGGAAGATTCCATCGTGCTTGGTGGAGGGGGAGGGTTATGGGGGAGGTGTTGTGGGTGGGGGGGTACGTGGTGGTGGTGGGTGGTGGGATGGGCATGCGATGGGCGGTGGTGTTGGGGTGTATCTCGAGGGTGGGCGTGAGAGGCGTCCTGATCTGGTGGTGGTGGTAGTGAGGGTTGGTGTGGGTGGTGACGGTGGTTGTGCACGTGGTGGCAGTGAGGGCGTGCGGCTGTTAGGGGGGGAGGCGAGTGGGGATGCGGTGTGGCGCGTATAATGAGAATGGTCAAGAGGGAGGGGGGTGGTGGGTGTGCAGGTGGTAGGATGGTGGGTGGTGAGGTCTGCGGAGGTGGTGGCTTTGGGCGGTGGTGGTGATGTGGGCAGTGGGGGCGGTGTGGGTCGGGAGGTGAGTTGTGAGTTGTGGAGGGGTGGCGGTCTCAGGCGGTGGTGGTGGTGTAGGCGGTGGTGGTGGTGTGTCGGGAGGTGGGCTGGTTGTCGGTGAGGTGGAGGGTGGGGGTGAGAGGGAGTAGGAGTCTGGTGGGTAATTCTCAGAAAGGTCGGTATGGACAGGTGTGCGGGAAGAGGTGCAGGTCGGGCGGGCGCGGGGGTGGTCAGTGTTGGGTGGGTGGAAGGGTCGCACGTGGCAATTTCGGTATGTGCGGTGTTGTCCCTGTTGATCGATGATGACTTGGTATGGGTTGGGTACTCGAATAATTTTGAAGGGGCCATTATATCGGGGGGGAGGTTTTGGAGGGAGCGTGCAGGTGTGCAACGACTACATATTGACCAGGTTTGTATGGGTTGGAGTGATTCGTGTCAGGCGCCAGGTCTTGTTGAGTGTGTAGGTGGTGGAGGCGGCGTTTGAGGTGGTGGAGAGGGTCGGTAGTGGAGGGTGGGGTGGGTGGCTGTAGGTGGTGGCGGAGTGGTAGGAGTAGTGGAGATTCCCCGAAAACTCTTTCATGTGGAGTTATCCCATCTTCTCGTGGGCATGTGTTTAAACCCCATTGGATAATCTTGACGTGGGCAGGCCAGTCCTCGTTCCCTGTTTGCATAATGCGTGTGCGGACCTGGTTCATGAGGGAGCGATGGCTCCTCTCGCAGATGCTGTTACCTTGAGGCCAGTAGGGGGATGAGTGGAAGATGTGGTATCCAAATATGTTTGCCAGTTCTTCCCAGACCTTGCCAGTAAATTCTGGGGCATTATCTGAATGCAGTGCTTGGGGAATACCAAAATACGGGAAGACATGGCAGGTGAGGGCGTCGGCGACTGATACTGCACTGTGATCTTTGGCGGGGCATGCGATGATAAACTTTAAATACACATCCACGAATGTGATTATGTATTTGTACCCTGCTTTGGGTGTGAGGGGGCCGACGACGTCTAAGGAAAGTAGTTGCCAGGGTTTTTGCGCTGTTAATTTTCCTTAAGGGCTGGGTGTACAGGTGATGTCCTTTCCTAAAGCACAGGCTCGGCAAGATTGTATGATGTTCTTGGCAATGGTGGATGGGTTAGGTGTCCAGTACATGTCGGTAAAGACTTGTAGGAGTTTTTTAGTTCCCAGGTGGATGCCATTATGGACGTGGAGGTGTAGCATAGTGTCGTGGGCAGTGGTGGGGCTTAGGACGATGTGTCCATTGGGATCGAACAGGTGCTCGCCATGTGTGGGTGGAGTTTAGCGAATGTGTTCGGTGGGATCCAGGTAGGGCGTTGTTTGTTATGCCACATTTGGATTAGGTCTGGCTCTGTTGAGATTGCATTGATTGGTAGACGGGACAGGGCGTTGGCGTTTGTGTGGAGTTTGCCTGGTCGGTATGAGATCTCGAAATCATACTCCTCGAGTGTTTCTCGCCATCGTATGAGTTGTGCGTTGGTGGTGTTTGACTGACGTAACCATTGTAGGGATTGGTGGTCCATAATGACTATCACATGGGTGCCTGAGATGTAGAAGTGGAAGTAATCGAGGGACCAGATGATTCCCAGGCACTCTCGTTTGGTGGCCGCGTAGTTTCTTTCTGCAGGATTTAAGGTGCAGCTGGCACAGGTGATGATATGTTCGCGGCCATTTTGCACTTGTGCAAGGACAGCCCCTATGGCGATGAGTCATACGTCGGTATACAGGCGGAATGTGAGATTGTAATCTGGGAAAGCGACAACGGGGGCAGAGGTTAGCTTAGACTTGAGGGTGGTGAATGCAGTTTTTCTTGGTTTGGTCCATACGAATGGCTCGCCTTTTTTTGTTAGGTCGTGTAGGAATTTGGCAATATCTGCAAATCCTTTGACGAACCGCCTGTAGTATGACATTAGGCCTAGGAAGGCTCTAGTTTCGTGTACGTCACAAGGTAGGGGAATGTTGGCGATCGCACATAGTTTTTCTGGGTCAGGGGAGATGCCTTCAGCGTTCATCAGATGTCCAAGGAAAGAGACTGATCTCTCGGCCAAGACGCACTTTGTCGGTTTCAGTTTGAGCCCTGACTGGCGGATATGGTGGAAAACTTGTTTGAGGCGGTGGAGGTGGTCGGCCCAGGTATGACTGAAAACAATGACGTCGTCTAGGTACGCCAAACAAGTCTCCCAGGTTAGCCCGCTGAGAACTGACTCCATCAGGCGGGAGAATGTGGCAGGGGCGTTGCAGAGTCCAAAGGGAAGAACGTTGAACTCATAATGCTTCCCGTTCAATGTTGAGAAGGCGGTTTTGTGCTTGTTGTCAGGGTGTACAGGGACTTGCCAATAGCCTGATTGCAGGTCTAGGGTAGAGAACCAGGTCGACCCATGTAGGGAGTCAAGCGAGTTGTCGATCCTGGGTAGGGGCATAGCGTCTTTGATAGTAATGTCGTTGACTCTGTGGTAATCGACGCAAAAGCGCATAGTCCCGTCTTTCTTTCGCACGAGTACACCAGGTGAGGACCATGGGCTAGTGGAGTTGGAGATAACACCGGCATCGAGCATATCCTGGACCTGCCGGTCTTCTTCTGCTTGTTGTTTTGGATTTTTTCGTCGTGATGGTTGGCGAATTGGAGGTCCGGTCGTGTGTATCTCGTGGCTGAGATAGGTAGTGTGGCCAAGATCGGTTGGGCCAGAGGAGAATAGGTCCTGAAAGTCCAGGAGGAGTTGTCAGAGGCTGTTGGTTTGGGAAGGGGATAGATGTGATGGTAGGTCGGGGAGAGTGGGATGGTCGGGGGGTGGTGCTTGGCATGGTTCTGCTTTTTCCGTGTCGCCAATGATGAGTCCTCGTGGTAGGGTTAGTGGGGTTGTGGCGAGCTTAGCGATACGGATTTCATGGGCACGTGGGGGGAGGAAGGTGGGGGATACTAAACAGGAGGAGAGTGGTCCGGTGGGTATGGATGGTGAGAAGAGGACGGAGGTACCTGAAGGTCTGTTAAGTTTTACCCAAGCTTCGTGGTGGGATGGAATGGTGATTGAGGAGGCGATAGTGGCAGGAAAAGATGGGGAGGGGTCCAGACGATGTGTAGTGGGGGGTGGTGATGGAGGGGGATGAAGTGAGGCGTTGAGTGAGGTTGGGTTGGGGTCAGATGTACAGGTGGGTTGAGGCAGGCAAGTGTTCGGGGGTTGTGTGTGTCTGCGTGGTGTGGGGGGGGGGTGTTCTGTTTTCTTCTACCAGATTTTTTTTTCTTGTTAATTGATGCTTGGTTGGGGCAGGCTGGACTGAAGTGGAGGCGGCGCTGATGGCAGTCAATGGTGGCGTGGAGTTTTTGGAGGAGGTCCAGCCCAAGATATCCATCATATTGATTACACGTCGAATCGAATATGATGAATGGGTGGTTGGTGGATACTCGTTGATGAGTGTTGGTTTGAAGGGCCCGTGTTTCCCCATGGATAGGCAGGGGGCCATCCCCCGCGTCGACGAGGTTGGCTGAAGTGGGGAGAAGGGGGCCAAAGGCAGAGGTGTGGCGGGAGTAGAAGTGGGAGTAGAGGCACGATCTGGCTGCTCCCATATCTACCAGCAATCGTGCCTTGACCCCGTTCAGCCAAATCTTGTTGTAGACTGGGGGTCTGTAGCTGTGTGAGGTGGCCCCCGCCACCGTGGGGAGGTGCGGGGGAGGGCCTAAAAATCCATCTGCTGAGGTTGGGTGTGGTCGTCGTGTTCGTCGTCATCCGGTCCCGGGTAGAGTATTGGCGGTGCGTCGTCTTCCGGGGCGTCGTTGTCTAAGGAGGAGGCTTTCTTGTGCCCCTGGTGAAAGTTTCTGAGCCTGCTTGCCTTGAACTGTTCTCTTATGTCGTGCAGGGGGCAGGTGCGACTGCAGGCCGTGAACTCCCAAGGATTAATGGTATTCAGGTTGCCTTGTTCCTTGGGGTTGGGGCGTTTTTTCTGCGGGTAAGCCCTGGGCACAGTAGGAGTCGGCTCTGTAGGTGGCTGGTGAGGCGGCGGCTTAGGTTTGGGTGGAGGGTTGTGGTTCGTCGGGAATCTTGTCATCACGTAGAGTGGTTGTGGTATGGGACAGGCGGCGAGGAGACGTCTGACGAGTTGCAAGTCCTGGTTCATGTCCCCTGAGGGATCATAGATCGAGAAGTGCTCCCTGACTGTGCTAGGGAGAATCCTCAGCAGGGCATTAAATGTATGTATATCTCGGGCATTTGTAGTTGCCTCGGGATAAGCGGCGCTGACGAAGTGCCGAGCCTGGACGAATGTGTTGTCTAGGTTACCATCGTAGGTGAGGGCGTCGAGTTGAGAGAGGGCGACAACTCTGCCTATTGATGGCGTGAAAGCCTGTCTCACGCTTTGTGAGAATTGGTCCCATGTCAGTTCTGGGACGATTTTTGGTGCGACAGTGGCAATTATTTTTCCCAGGTTAGGCAATGTGACTGCAATTTTTTCTCTGTCCGAGTTGAACCCTATGTCTAGGAGGGGTGTGACCATATCTAAATATACTTCAATGTCACATTTTTCCGGGTTGAATCTCGGCAATTGGATGTGCGGTTTGGCTGCCATTGTGCAAGTTTCCTTTTATCGTTCCTCCGTGCTTTTACTCGGATCCAGAACCACCGCTTGCCACCAGTGTTATCCTGGTGTTTTTAAGGCGACTTCTCGTCCTAAAAACACTAGCGACTGAAGCGGGGTCCTCTTTCTAGACCGGAAGTAAAGCACCAACAAATGAACAGGACATAAAAACCAGGCAGTACACCTTAACACATCCATTACCTTAATTCTAACCGTTACAGTACAACATAGAGTGATATTTGAGATACAGGGGGAACAGGGACACAGAGTTAACATTCAGCACCACAAAATATAGTTACACTCAGTACACACTACAATGCTCATGCAGGGATATCTTGAATTATATATGGTATTGTCTATGTGTCACTTTTAGGCAGGATATATATACACTGAACTGATCACAAAGGGGATAAACAAGATTGGGAGTCTGTAGGCGAAATATTACTATAAATAAGATAGGGTGTGGATAGCAACACTTGACACAGTCACCTGGTCATGGCGACACTCACACTCAGGCTTTTGACCGGCCCGCGCACCCTAGCCTTATGCGTTCACAGAAAGTTCTTTTATTGGGGGGACTTGGATAATTACTCTAAGGTTCATTCTCTGTCCTACCGACACTGAGTTCTTTTGGACTATTTGTAACTGCACTGTTCTTCACTTAGTCACTGTTCGCTGTTCTTTTCCCCGATTTGTTCTCGACACAAGGGGCATCACCATTTACCTCTATCTCCTGGGTAATGTTCACTCTGAGACAAGGGCGTGAGGGTAGAGCCCTAGGGGGACCCGGCCTACAGAGGGAAATGGATTACCCGCAGGGGAGTCACTGCCCGGGTCACACTCGTCTTTGGGGTGCAGGGAGGCCCTCCCGTCTGGGGGCCTCGACCTGAGAGGTGGCCCTTGAGATGGGGCCTCGTCGGTGTGGTGCAGGGAGGCCCTCCTGTCTGGAGGCCTCGACCTGGGAGGTGGCCCTCGAGTTGGGGCCTCGTCGGTGTGGTGCAGGGAGGCCCTCCTGCCTGGGGGCCTCGACCTGAGAGGTGGCCCTCGGGACTGGGGCTGAACAGCTGGAGCAGTCGGGCCTGTCGTCTCTGGCTCCATGGAGTGAGGGAGCCGGGATCGCCTTCATCGGGAGTCGGTGGGTCTGGCCTGGGTGTTCTGGGACTGTGGGCGCCTAGGGGGAGAGGCGCTGACAGGGCTAGGCTGCGGCAGCTTCTCCTTCGGGACTTGTTCAGGAACAAGGATCTCCCAGGCGTGGGAGGTAGGTCCGATATCGGGCCTTGCCACCACTCTAGTGTCACCTCCGGGGCTATATTCCCGGGTGGTGACGAAGGGCTCCCACAGGGGGAAGAGGCTGGAGAAGGACTCACGTCACTCGTATCCTCTCTGGTACATCCTGAGGCCGGAGCCTTGGGTCGCCTTACCCTGGTACGTACGTTGGCTGTGGCCGTGAGCTTACCCGGCGTACAAGGAGCAACTGAAGGGCGTACAGGGCCGCTCCTTCCCCGCCACGTATAGGGACCGTCGGCGCGGTGTTGCTCCCGTAGTAGGGGACAAGCCGGAGTGAGGGGCACAGAGGCCACACTCTCCCCAGTACGTACTGAGGCTATCTTCAGGGGCTTCTCTACCCTGGTACGTGCCACAGCCTGAGCCGGATGCCTCCCTGTCTTACAGAGAGCAACTGAAGGGCGTACAGGGCCGCTCCTTCCCCGCCATGTATAAGGACCGTCGGCTCGGTGTTGCTCCCGTAGTAGGGAAAAGCTACACGTACGATAGCAGGGGCTCTTTACCCTGGTACGTACTCTGGCCATAGCCGGGAGCTGATCTTTCCGACCAGAAGCAACTGAAGGGCGTACAGGGCCGCTCCTTCCCCACCACGTATAGGGACCGTCAGCGCGGTTTTGCTCCTGTAGGAGAGAACAGCAGGAGAAGGATGCACTGGGGCAACTCTCTCTCCGGGGTGTACTAAGGCCGGAGCCTTGGGTCGCCTTACCCTTGTACACTTTATTAGGCCATAGCCTTGGGCCTCCTGCCCTTGGGCCTCCTGCCCTAGAGGGTGTAACAATTGCCGTCAATACGGTGTGACTTGGGACTGAAGCTAGTTTAGTCCCACCCCTTTTCTGACGACGGTTGTTCCGCCCGCAAGGTAGTTGCCTTTCCCCAGTCACCTGGTGTTGGGGCAGTTGCGGGTAACAAGGGCCCAGGACCGTAGTGTCCTGGTGACCCTCTTGATTGGGGTCACTAACCCCACCGTTGTGTCGTCCTGGGGTGGTGGTGTGGTGCGGTGGTGGCCCGGTGGTAGGGTGGGGGGTGGTGAGGTGGGAGGTCCGGCGGCGGGCACGGCGGGCATTTTAGATATAGATATATAGATAAATAGACAGATAGATATTGACTAATGTGACAGTGACCGCTGCTGCGCTACACCTCAAACTGAGGCTGCTAATCAAACACTAACGTCTTCCTACGAACTCTGAACATACCGTACGGTACAGTGAATGGGTCGACCAAAGTTACCAGCTAGTGAGCATTACAGATTTTATATTATTAATTCGTTATTTCATTTGATTAACCCCTACACCGCGGGCTTGTTTACCAATGACTTGCGTGTCCCGCGGGGTTATTTGGGCTCCGACAGACTCTTAAAAAATATTTGCCAAAAATCAGTTATTAGTCCTAGAATAATAAAATTACATATGCTTATGGCACATACCTTCAGCTTTCTCCTGGAATGATTGTTGAGCCTTCGTCGGTTACCGTAGGACTTGTGGAGACCTCTGAAGTAAGGTAACTAAGTCTCCACTTTACACTTCCTGAAAACCCGTACTATGATTACCACAGCCAGATACAAACACTATAAACACTATTCTACAATTTTCAAGTAGTTTGGGATCCATACTAAAAAAAAAAACACTGTGAAAGCAATAGAAATTACGAGCGCGTCTGATCGTCGCACTTGCGCTAGTTCGCTCTAGGCACTCTGTCATTTATTATTCATAAAACCCCTCACACTTTATATTTCTATTACTATATCACACTTATATATATCTGGAGTCTTTCTTCATAAGTTTCCTTCAGTCGTATTAGTTTATTGTCACTGAAGTCATTCAAATTTTCAGTCAGTAAAATACGTAGAGAGCCACGGATTCACTTTCACTGTTATAACATAAATTATTTGTACTCATATTCTTATATTACTAACTACTTACATTACTATTTACATTTTCTATTCTATTTTCAATATTTACCCTGCTATTTTACTTACACTATGTTATTCACTGTCACTTTCAGTAAGATAAAACTATAATACACTGTTCAATCATATGAACTGAACATCCATTGCTTTCACCTGCTATTTACACATTATTTCCAAATAATTCTGCTTCCACACTTGCACTGTTAGAACTGCTTCTGGCTATGATAATCGAAGAAGCAGGTAACACAGAGGGGAACCTGGCACTCAGCGCACTGCCAAGAGGTGCGTTTATGCTCAGGTGTGCGGCGTGTGGTATGCGCACATACCTGACACCTGCGAATCGCAGCCTTCCTCTTCCCTGTGGCAGGCATTAGCTCAAGTCTGTGCCGATCCATATACGCCCTCTGCTCAAGTCGGTCGGGAAGTGTTACTGGATGGCGCCTTGGAGTTGCTGCTTGCCCCCTACCATATCTTTCCAGCAGCTGCTGGACACAAGTCCTGGCGAACAACCTCAGAGAGAAGGACTTGGGTGACTTTACCTTCATCTTGTACAGGATGAAGGCGTTCAGCATCGTCATATCTATGAGATGCAGAAAAACTTTCCTGTACCACCTAGTATTCTTCCTGAGGCAGTCGATCTCACCAATCATCATGTCGGACTTGTCCACCAGCCGCATGTTGATATTATAGTCCAACACAGCATCAGGTTTCATCACAGGTTCGCCTGTCCTACGGTCGACCTTCCCACTGTCTCTCATCTCCCCCTTATGTACGGTGGTGAGCAAGTGCACGACTCTCTTGTCATGCCACCGTATTGCCAGCATCTTCTCACACTTGCGTAGGTGCACGTCTCCTCGCTGCGAGGTTCCCGCCTCTGGGAATTTGGGGAAGTTGGCACGATTACTTTTCACAGGAGCCAATGCCATGCTCAGAAAGGTATTTGGCAAGTTTCGGTGCTGTATAGTAGTTGTCTGTATACAGCACATGATTCCCACCAAAAAACTTTTCTAGGAGCACTTTCACTACACAGCCTGAGAAGCCAAGGGGGTGAGTTTTATCGAGATCGACAGTGCTGGCTGAATATATGACGAAGTCAAGGATGTACCCCGTCTTACAGTCGCACAGTACAAAGAACTTAATTCCAAAGTGATGGCATTTGCTTGGAATGTACTGAACAAACCGAAGACGTCCTCTGAACAAAACCAAGGATTCGTCAATGACAACCTTCTGAAATGGGTGGAAGAATGACATGAACTTATCCTTCGTTCTGCTCAGAATCTCCCGGATCTTCCAGAGTGGGTCGGTTTGGGAAGGTACATCATTGTCGGCAAAGTGCAGGTTTCCCATGATGTTCCGGAAGCGATCTCTGGCCATGTACTTATTGAAGGTGGGTGAGGGTAGTAAGGGGTCCATGGACCAGTATTCTTCCAACTCATGCTTCTTGGAGTGTGGCATAAGAAGCATGAGGGCAAAGAACACATACAGCTCCTGCACTCCCAGCATGGACCACTGTTGCATCTTGGCTGCACCTGTGCCACTAGCAGCACGTTGTGATTCGTACCTGTTGGTCTCATCACATATGTGCTGCATGACTTCGTCATCTAGGAAGGCCAAAAGGTAGTCGACACACTCAGCACTTTCGTCCATAGTGAAGGCAGGCTGAACTCCTGAGGAGCTCTCATCGAAAACAAGATTTTCGGGGACAAAATCTGACCCTTCCATCCACGCGAAGGCGTCCAGGATTCCCTGTCGTGGCGGTGTAGGGCGGGTGGTGGTGGTGGTGGTGGAGGTTGGCTGTGAGGGAGGCTTATCTCTGTCAAGGTCACTCTCACTGACCCTAGGTTGCCGTACAGCACTAGCAGCCCTTACCCTACTAGCTACACTACTTTTCACTCTCTTAGATCTACCTCTACCTCTACGGCCTGCCTTCACTGTTGATGCTGGTGGTGACTCCGACGACGAAGACTCCGGAGATAACTCAGCCGACGATGATGACGAGATGAGTAAAGCAGGGCTTGGGGAACGGGAAGGTGAATGCACTCGTGACTCATGGCGGGCTGGGTCACATGGGGGCATTATTCTGGGGCTAACACACTGCCTTTTCACTCCCTTCCCAAATTCTGGTCCTTCCGGCACTAAAGGCTCCTTTCCCTTTGAACTAGACACTGATTCACTTGTTGAAGCACTCATTGTCGCTGTTTCTGGCGCGATAACCTCACCCGGCTCATCACACGATTCACCCGAGTCGTCATAGTCACTGTCCATCATTATCATGGACAATTCTGCAAGTTCTCGTGCCACTGCAGAGTCACTGAGGCCTTTCCTGTTTGCCTCAACACTTTTCTTTGGAGTAGAGGTCATGGGGCCCTTTGCAATGGGCACAGAAGCGGCAGGAATGGTGGGGCGCGAGTGCGACATGTTTTCTCTACAGCGGAGGACAAGGAACTAAATGCTGCGGCTTATCTGAGAAGGGAAGGGTTGACAATGACACTTTAGGCTGACTGCTGCTAACTTACAGGCTAATTTTTTATAGGTAGAAAATCTCGGCAATAAATAAAGAAATAGGTAGTTCCAGGTGAATGTAAATGTCAGTTAGGATTCTCCCTTCCTTTCTGATATATATCTTTATTACAGACATCGATTACAAGGCATAAATCAAAGGGGAAATTACCGTGGTAATGTAGCGAATGAATGCACGTGAGGTTTTGTCAGGTGATAATTAGCCAATTTCTGGAGTATAACACTATCACTTACCTGTTTTTTTTTTGGTATATATTATTTGGTATAAATATAGGGCATAGGGCTTATTTCAATGGATGAAATCTGTGGAAAAATCAGGGAGAAATTTCCGTAGCGCAACGCGGCGTGGGAGGTGAGAGGAGAGGGTAATGGAGGGCAGGTAGGGAGGGGAGTCACGAAGGGGGTAAAATCGCTAAAATGTCAACAATGGATGGGAGTACAGATGAGATTTGGAGTGCTGACTAGTGTTGGACATTGGCAGTACTGATAGATGATACAAGCCACCACTTGAGAGCCCGGGATAATTCAAAATAATACAGAATCACAAAAGTGATCCATTGTGGCCGAGCATCACGAAAGTGACGCCCCGCGGTTAAGGGGTTAGGATAATGCATAATTTTTCTAATTCATCCTAATTTCGTAAAAGAAGGTCATGTCATATCTAATGCAACTGTAAGTTTCTAAAAGCGGGACAATTAAGATAATTTGCTCAAAAAGTGGGACATTCTAGTCATAATAAAAAAGTCAGGACGGACGTCCAAAAAGCGGGACTATCGTGCCTAAAAGCGGGACTCTGGTCACCTTAGACCAGTTGTGCCCAAGGGTGGCCAGTGTGGAGTGTGGTGATATACGTGTTGTCTCTCTGATGCCTCAACTGTGTGTGTGTTCTTACCTAATTGTATCTTAACAGGAATGAGTCAAGCTCGTACTGTCCCATGCCTTAAACCATATTTATCGTACATATCCTTAAATTTGTGAATTGTTTTGGCACACACTATTTCATTCGGTAGTGCATTCCATTGATCAATTGCTCTGTTTGGGAAACTGAATTTCCTTACGTCTTTATCACTTCTCTTCTTATGCAGTTTTTTGCAGTTTCCTCTTGCTGATGCTTCCCCATATGTTAAGTAATCATTTATGTCTATTTTCTCCTTCCCTGATATGCATTTATATAGCATTATCATGTCACCTCTTTTCCTTCTCTCCTGTAGTGTTAGTAGATTCAGTTTATTTAATCTTTCTTCGTAGCTTAGGTCCCTTAAGCTTGGTATCCATCTTGTAGCGGCCCTTTGAACTTTTTCAATCTTGTCTATGTGTTTTTTGAGATGAGGACTCCAGACTACTGATGCATTCTCCAGGGTTGGTCTAATGAATGATGTTATTATCCTTCTTAGCATGTCTTCATTTATGTTTGTGAATGCTATTCTTATATTTGCAAGCAGTGTATACGTTCTGTACCTTCTCGCTGACGTGGTCAGCCGGAGATAGTCCGTTATTGATAATCACACCTAGGTCCTTCTCTCTTTCTGATGTGTCTAGGGTTTTATTTCCTAATGTATAATCCCAATCAGGTCTTTTTCCACTTTTACCAAACTTGATTACATGACACTTGTCCACATTGAATTCCATTTCCCATGTATTACTCCATTCATGAAGTTTATTTAATTCTTCTTGTAGCTCTTTACAAGTCTGTGTTAGTAATTCTCCTTTGTATTTTTGCATCATCTGCAAACATATTCAGATAGCTTTCATTTCCAGTGTTACTGTTTATATAATTTATATACACTAAAAACATGATTGGTGCCAGCACTGAACCCTGTGGTACTCCACCAGTCACTTCCTTCCATGATGAGTAGTTTCCTCTTAGTACTGTTCTCATTTCTCTTTTTATGAGAAAATCTTGCATCCAACAAAACAGTTTGCCTCGAATTCCTCCTTGATGGTACAGTTTTCTTAAAAGTCTTTGGTGTGGTACTGTGTCAAATGCTTTCTTGAAATCTAAATAGATACTGTCCACCCATCCTTCTCTTTCCTGTATTGTGTCTGTTACTCTGTCATAGTAGCTCAACAGATTAGTAACACATGATTTTCCTTTTCTGATACCAAACTGTCTTTCTGTTATCATACTGTGTTCTTCTAGATGATTTACCCAAGCTTTTCTAATACCTTGCTTACAACACTGGTCAGTGATACTAGTCGGTAGTTGAGTGGATTTTGTCCATTCTCTTTCTTGAATTTGCTTTCTTCCAAATATCAGGTAGTTTGCCTTGACTCAAAGATTTATTGAAAATTAAAAATAATGGTTTACTTAACTCCTTTGCACATTCTCGTAGTGCCCAACATGAAATTTCATCAGGACCACTTGCTTTTCCTCTGTCTAATTTACTTAACTCCTGTATTACTTTTTCTGATATTTGTATATCTGGTAGTATGTGTGGACATGCATGTTCCACATACTCCCTCTCAAAATTTTTTTCTTCTGTAAAAACTAATTGGAAATTCTTATTTAGAGCTTCACAAATATCTTTCTCTTGTGTATAGGTGATTCCGTCGTCCGTAATGGATTGTATTATATCTTTTACTTTGGTTTTGCTTCTGATGTAGCTGTAAAATAGCTTTGGTTGATCACTACTTTTATTTATGATATCCTCCTCAAACTGTTTTGGGGCTTCCCTCCTTATTCTTGTATAATCGTTTCCTGCCTGTTTGTAATTATTATATGCCCTTTCACTGTTGTCTTCTGTATCTATTCCACAACAAATCTCTTCTTTCTTTTGATTTTTTACATTCTGTATTGAACCATTTCTGTATTTTCTTATCTGCTTCTTTGTGCTGTGGGATGTACTTCTGGACTCCTATTTCATAAAATTCACAGAATTTTTTATATACAGCATTTAAATCTTGTCCTCTAAGCTCATTTTCCCAATCAACTTCTAAGAAATACTTCTTTAGGTCTTGATAATTTCCCTTTTTATAGTTTAGGCTCTTTTTGTAACTTTCATTGCTGTTAACTATGTCATATGCTATCCTGAAATTGTAATTTAGTACTGCATGATCGCTTTTGCCGAATGGAGGGTGATATATTAAACTGTCAGTATCATTTTCTTGCCTAGTAAATATGAGATCTAGCATTGAGGCTACATCGAGTCCTCTTTTTCTGGTGGTTTCCCTCACATGTTGCGTTAGGAAAAACTCTTGCACGAGATCCAGGAGCCTTTGGTCCCAACAGCTTTCTTGGATTATTATATCTAGAGTATTCCAATTTATATTTGTATTAAAATCTCCAGTTAGTATAATTCTTTCCGATTTCTCTTCCATTTTATGTAGTAATGCTCTTAAACTCTGAATTGTACTCTCTGCCAGGTCCTCATATTCGTCTCTTTTCCCATGTGTTTGATCTGGGTGGCATGTACAAATTGGCTACAATTACTTTCCCTTCAGATGTATTGATCTCTACTGCAATCAGTTCTACTTGTGAAGGTGTATCTAGTTCTATTTCTTTGACTTTTAGATTTTTCTTAGTTAATATTATAATTCCTCCTCCTTTTTTAAAGTTCCTATCTCTTCTCCATATATTATATTCCTCTAAGTTTAGTATGTCATTTGATATCCTTGGTGTTAATTTTGTTTCAGTTAGGCATATTATATGTGGTTCATTATCTCTGACATAATCATTCATCTCTAATAATTTAGTTACCATTCCATCCACATTTGAGTACATGAACTTTATCATCTTGTTTATGTACTTGTCATGACATGGTTCTGCTACCTTCCTCCCCTCCTGTTTATGTGTGGCTGCATGTGTGTGTGTTTCTGTCCCCATTATATCTCATGAATGGCTTAAGCTGTCAACATGAAACTTACAGGGTATCAAGATATGGCCAAAATCTTTGCCGAGTCAAAAATTGGGCGGTCGCAGTCAAGGTCAAGGTCACCAAAATGGCTGTCAAATGTCAACTAGTTTTTATTGCCCGTCTACAGCATCATTATATCTCATGAACAGCTTGAGCTATCAACGTGAAACTTTCAGGGTATCAAAATATGGCCAAAATCTTGGACGAGTTCGAAAATCGGCACTCGCGATCAGGGTCAAGGTCACCAAAATGGCTGCCAGGGATCAACTAGTTTTTTATCGCCTGCCTCTAGCACCACTATATATCATGAATGGCTTGAGCCGTCAACATGAATCCTTCAGAGTATCAAGATATGGCCTAAATCCTGGACTTGGCTAACAGCATAGTCTGGTGGGCAGTTTGCATTCGGCTCCCAAATGCTTTTCTTTCATTGCTCTTTGAATTCTTTCTGTCCTTCACTCTGTGCTTGTAATGGCTTCATAATTGCTGCCAGACATGCCTCCTCCTGCCTAGCTTGACCCCTTGTCTGTACACCTTCTGCCTCCATGTCGAAGGTTTGACTCACTGCAGCACTTTTCTAATGATCCCACTCCTGACACCACTGTTACGTTCGTACATCCCCAGTCCCACATTGCCACAGGCTCCTACAGTTGTAGCTCAGTATAGGAAGGACGTTGTTCAGTGAGTTGTTCTTCTTAGGGTCAGCTTTTCGGGGTGCAACAAGATCAGCTCAGGCGTGGTATATAAACACTGGCGATTTAAGTTCGCTGTCTTTATTTTCCAAATAACTACACTTAATGCTTGCCAACTTCACTTTGCTGTTTTCTCAGATAGTGGCGAAGCCTTGTGGGAAGGACTATAAGGTGTTTATGGCATTCATGGATGTGGTAAAAGCATACGACAAAGTAGATAGAGAACGATTGTGAAAGGTATTGCGCATGTACGGTATAGATGGTAAGCTGCTAGGTGCCGTCAAGAGTTTTTATGATGGTAGTGAAGTATGTGTATGGTATAAGTTTTTTCACCAGAGATTTATAATTTTTTTTTTTTTTCAAAACAAACGCACGAGGACTTATGCTTATAATAATACAATTTAGAGTACTTGTCTGGTTAGGTTAGATGAAGTAAGGTACTGTATTTGCTGTGGAGGGTCTGAGGGGCAACACGGGGCTGTCTTGTGGTGTGCATGCATGAAGGGAGTGAGCAAAATGTTTGTTGAGTCCCAGTATTTACTCCACATTAAATTTCTGCCCACATAGAGACTGAATAAGTCCAAATACCCACTAGGCGTAATTTACAGTCTGAACAATGTATTAAGAACAAAACTTGCACAAAATGTAGCAGAAATCAAATAATATAGGACCACTGAAATGACGTGTTGTCATCACATGCCATCAATGATATTTTATTTTCCGTTTATTATGAATATAATCAAATCACGCTACGTTATATATACTGTACGTGTTCTATGTGTATTATTTATGTTACGGTATATGGCACTACTATGAGTCACAGTTTCACACAACAGTGTAGATATATAACAAAGAAAAATATGCTTTTTAAACAGCGCAGGGAATGTGTTTGTCCAAGTGGTGGTGACATCTACCGGAATACTAGGCTTTTAGTTCGAATACCTGAGTACAGTGATAGAAAACAGAGGAAACTGTGCAAAAGAAATGGACAGTAGAATGATACAAGGAAGAATAAGTAGCTGGTGCAATGAAGACCTTGATAAGAAACAGAGGCTTGAGTGTTGCAGCTGCTTGAGGCTTACATGAAGGTGTTTTAGTGCCAACTTTAACATATGGATGTGGTGTCTGGCAATAGATAGATAGATAGATGTAAGACTATGGTGTGGCATGTAAATGAAAAGTCAGGAGTGAGAGCAGTGGAGATGGGACTGCTGAGGGATGTTTGTGGAGTACAGAGAGTGGATAGGATACAAATAATGTGATTCGTGAAAGATGTGGAGTGGGGAAGTTGGTGGACACCACAATCGAATAGAGTGTACTAAGTTGGTGAGGTCATGTGGAGAGAATGGATAACATTAGAGTGGTGAAAAAGGTATATCTGAGCGAATTTGAAGGAGGGAGGAGGCAAGGTAGACCAAAGAGAAGGTTGAGGAATATGGTGGATGAGTGTGTGAAGAAGAGAGGCTTGGGAGTCAGTGAGGCAGAGGTCGAGCTGGCTGGATGAATATTGTGAGGAGAAACGCATGATCAGGGATTTGGCATCCCCTTTTAACATGACAGTGTCTGGATTGACTCTAATACAATTATGTGAAGCTACAGAACGTGATTAACGATTTTAGCATATCAGATCCAGGATTCCGGGGGCTTGAGTGGTGAGTGAATGGAAGCGTCGCCCATTGGAATGGGAAAATTTGGACTGTCTGGACATTACTACTCCTCACCCAGCCCTAGAGTGGGAAAGGAGGTCCGGATGATGATGAATTTCTGCACAGCTCTGCATACCAGCCATACTGAAAGTGGTATTAATTCAGTACAGAAAAGCAATATTTATGAAGTGGATTAGAAAAGTCAACAATTATCTGAAGTTTGTGTCATGCTAAATAACTTTGTACGACAGTTATACAGGGAGATTCAGCAAAGAGTACATCAAATGGGGTGCTTTCAAAGCTACTATTCCGCTAGATGGCTCTACTGTTGCAGTAAACACATTCCCCGCGGTTTAAAAAGCATATTTTTCTTTAAACTCCTTGGGTTATTCTAAACCACAGTGTCTATGATAAAATGTCAGATTCTGCATAATATGCATGTCACAGCACATTTAAGATGTATTAATGAGGGTGAAAGTTGAAGTGAAACCCGCTTAAGTTTTTGTACTCGTTTATTTACGGGAATGAAAGATAGGAATAATAGATTGTTGGTGGAGAAGAGAGAGAAATTGAGGAGATGGAAGGAGCACTTTGAGGATTTGTTGAATGTAGAGAGACAGCAGTGCGATTATAAGTGGTTGGGGAATGGCTGGGAGAAGAAGAGATGAGAGGAGGGAGGAAGAGATCAGTAGGGCGGAAGTAGTGGAAGCAATGAAGAAGATCAAGTTGGGAAAGGCCCCAGGAATTGATGGAGTGTATGGTGAAATGCTTAGGTATGGGGGTGAGATTGTTGTGGAGTGGATATAGAAGTTGTGTAGATTGGCTTGGGAAGAGGGAAGGGTTCCAGAGGTCTGGAAATCAGGTATAATTGTTCCTTTATACAAAGGAAAAGGGGAGAGAGAAGTATGTGGTAACCATAGGGGTATTTGCCTTCTTAGTGTGACTGGTAAAATATATGGTAGAATACTCATTGATAGGGCTAGGCATATGACGGAGGAGCTAGTTGGAGAAGAACAAGGGGGATTTAGAAAGGGAAAAAGGTGTGTAGATCAGATATTTGTTCTAAGATGTTAAGTGGAGAAGTATCTAGAGAAGGGAAAGATAGTGTATGCTGCCTTCATGGACTTGGAGAAAGCTTATGACAGAATAGATAGGCAGGGTATGTGGAAGGTATTAAGAATGTATGGAGTGGAGGGGAAATTGTTAAATGCTCTGAAGAGTATGTACGAAGGAGCTAGGGCTACGGTGCAAGTGGATGGTGAGCTGAGTGAATCTTTGATCTCAATGTGGAACTGAAACAGGATTGTGTGATGTCTCCATGGCTGTTTAATATATACATGGATGGGGTTGTAAAGGAGGTGCAGGGTAGGGCAGTGGATGTGGGGGTGTCTCTAATGAATGAGGGTGAGATTTGGAAGATTCCGGTGTTACTATTTGCTGATGATACAATATTGTTGAGTGAAGATGAATGCGAGTTGCAAGGTTTGGTGAATGAATTTGGGACAGTGTGTAGGAGGAGGAAGCTGAAAGTTAAAGTTAATAAAAGTAAAGTTATGGTGTTTAAGAGGAATGAAGGCACAGAATGTACAGTGAGGTTGGATGGTGAGGATATGGAGAGTGCGAGTGCCTTCAAGTACTTGGGTAGTGTGATGAGTAAGGATGGAACTTTGGGGGATGAAGTGCGTGAAAGGGTACAGCAGGGAAGGAAGGTTGTTGGTTCACTGAAAGCAGTAATGAGAAATAGGGAGGTGAGTATGGAAGTTTATAAGTCACTGCATGATAGTACTCGTATTGTGATTCCTACCCTGACGTATGGAAGCGAGGCATGGACCTTGCGAGAGGGGAACAAGTCAAGAGTGAGAGCAGTGGAAATGAGTTACTTGAGAGGAGCATGTGGAGTGACATGGAGGGACAGGTTGACTAATGAAGAAGTGAAGGAACGTTGTGGGGTGGATGTGGATGTGTTTGAGAAGATTAGGAGAAATACACTGAGGTGGTTTGGACATGTGGAGAGAATGGAGAATGAAAGACTGACTAAGAGGGTGTATGTAGGTGAAGTGGAGGGAGGGAGAGGGAGGGGTAGACCGAGGATGAGGTGGAGGGATGGAGTTGAGAGGCATATGAGGGAGGAGGGGTGAGTTGGGGGGAGGGTAGTCAAATGGTGGGCGACAGAGCGACCTGGAGGCGTTTTGTCTGCGGCCACCCTTTGCGGGATTAGGGCGTCGGGCTATAGATAGATTATTTTCGGATCTCTACAGTGTCCCCCTCTCTGGTACAAGCAAAAGGAAATGTTCAAATTGGCTCCCATGTGCCTCTAAGCAAGCCCGCATGCATCGTACCATTGTCCAACGCGTTCCAAAATGTCTGGACTGTGGTTAATGTGTTCGCACCTGTCACGGACACGTGGTCATAATTCCTCTCTTGGTTGAACCTCTGTATCATACACCAACGTCTTTGATCCCATAGGTACAGTAGAAGTCCAAAGGGGGGGAGTGTGGTAGCCAGAGAATGGGGGCAGCATTCTCCAGCTGTTGGGATAAACAGTATCCAGTTACTCCTTTGATGCCTGGGTAAAATGGGCAGGTGCACAATCATGCATGAACCACTTGCGACGCACACTTTCAAGTAACACTAGCAGTTCTCCCCGAGGAAGTGCCTGTAGACGTGCGCTAATCTGTGGTGGCAGATTAGGGCCAATAATGTAATCTCCAGTGACGTCAGTGTTATACAGCGTATTTTGCGCCCATCTTCTTGGGTTCAGATACAGTGCGGGCTTTGGGTTCTTTACTCTGGACCGGGCTAGAATTCAGGTAAGGGATAGGGCTCAAACACAGGCTAACCAGATCTACACGTATATTACCTTACAGAGTAGCCTACAACTGTTCACACACTAATACATGGTCAATCAATGCAAGTACCAGTATACTGTATGACACAATATACAACACTACTACACTATATATCACAATACAATACACAGGTGGCCTGAACACGATATGACACACGACATTATATCATAATACAAGGCACATAGGGGTATGAACGCAATATAACCCACGACACGTATATCACAATACAATACACACGTGTGGTATGAACGCAGTATAACACAAGACACTGTATATCACAATACAGTACACCTATGTGGTATGAACGCAATATAACACAAAACACTATATATTACAATAGTCAGGTCAGGTATGTATTGCACAGAGAGGGAACAACACGCTTGTCAACCCAGTGATTGCTTGCTACACTGATATGTATTCTCGATGAGATATATCAATAGTACGTTACATGGACGTATGTGGATTTCTGGGTGGATATTCCACTGCACTGGGCCACTGTATGTCACCACTCGTAAGGCATAGGGGTTGCGATGCACACGTGATGGGTCGGCTGCATTACACAGGGGAGTGTAGGTATTACCTATGGGGCAAGGTGGAGTCACACACAAGGGGGAAAGGGGACACACAAGTGAATGAACTCGGGGGAATCCCGCGGGGGTTTGGTACAAATCTAAGACACACAGGGATGCGACACTCTAGGTGAAGGGGAGGAGTTCACACTGTAGCACTGGAACTCACAGTGTAGGCTGGTCGTCAGTGAGCGTGCCCAGAACTACAACATAGGTATCCGCAGGTATCGGAGGAGGGCCATCCGGGGCGTGTTGCCGGTGCAAGTCTTGTACGGCGTGGTATGGGGTCGGGGTCGAGCTAAAGAGCGGAGTGATGGGTGGCCCTTTCCTGCTTGGGGCCCTGGGAGTGTGGTAGCCCTCTGGACTGGGGCCGAACAGGGCTAGGAGGCACTAAGCACAGCGCCTGCCCTTGGCTGAGGTAGGAGTCCTGGGGGCGGACCTGGGCTGGTCCAGGCCTGGGGCCAGCTGCCAGACGCCCTTTGTTGTCATGGGGTTGCAGTCTCACCTGGAGGAGGAGGCCATCAGGGGTTGGTTGCAGCCGCCCACCTTGGAGTTCAGCAGCTGCTGGGGGTGTCAGGGGCTGAGCTGCAGAGACAGGACGCCTGGCCTCAGAGTGGTCTCGTCCTAGGTACTCTCTGACGGGGGTCCTATGGGGGAGCAGTCTCCACTCTCTGTGAAGGAGGCGAGGCGAGAGGAGCACCTCACTCGGCCACAGGAGGGGCAGGCTGAGCCAGAGACGATGCTTTCATAGGGAGCTTCTGGAGTTGCGGAGGAGGAATAACCGGTGGCCTGTTCCTCAGCCTGGTGGGCCTGACAGTCCCTGCCAGAACTCCACGCCAGGGCGGAGGAAGGGGGTCTGGAGGAAACTCCTCCTGCCTGTCAGGTCCGGGGAACATTACCCAAGCTCCCTCCCGGGGTAGTGGTTGAGGAAGATCCAGTGGATACTTCTTCGGGCTGACAGGTCCAGGGGATGCTGGCGGGGGACCATTCATCCCGGGGACGACAGAAGTCCCGGCAGGCCTTCTGTCTTCTGTGGCAGATGCAGTGGACTTTGCTGCCCTCCTGCTGTTGGAGGAAAGTGCAGCTGGGGGACAACCGGTGGTCTCTCCCCTGATGGCAGATCCAGTGGATACTACCACGGGGCCTGCCGCCCTCCTGGGGAGCACAGCTGAAGGTCGTCGAGGTGACTTTCCGAGACACCTGCCCCTGGAGGTGGGTGGCAGAAGGAGATCCAGTGGACGCTCCTTCTATGGTAGATCCACTGGATGCTACTGTGCCGCTGCTCCCCTGGGATGAAGTTGGACTGTGAGCACTGGCTGTGGCTCTCCCTCTTGTGAAGGCAGGTCTGGTGGACTCTGCATCTGAGGGCCTACTTGGAACTTTCCAAGGGCAAGTCCCATCCCGATTCTGGTGAATGCTCTCCCCATCAGAGGGTAACGCACTCGACTGAAGTACTTCCTGGTGGTCCAGCTGCGTGGAAGAGGGGCGTCGGGTCACAGGGGATATATGTTGCTGTGGCACGGAATGCTGGTTTGTCTCCCCATTACCTCCTAATGGGGTGGGGGCTATCTCCCCACGTCTTCCTCCTGGGGTGGTAGTGTTGGGATCGCTCTGCCGGGTGGGTATTTCAGTCAGCCTGTATGTTTATGGAAAACCTCAACTGGTGTCCACTGCGTACTGTTGTATGAGGGTTACCATCCCCCCATGTATGTGTGTACCTTCTCTTGTGAATGTTGTCTCACCTGTGAACAAAACAATACTTGTGAGCTGAGGATCAGCATGCTGTCATAAATGCCACGACAGTTTGATCCGTCGTGGGTAATCATCAGGCTCCAAACCTTGGACCTTCTAGTGATGATATGGGTACCGGAGGTTTGTGTGGAAACATCTCCAGACATGACTGTGGCACATGCAATATAGCTATAACTACTTGTGCATTTGTACGTGGATTTTCCTGTACCAAATTGAGGATTTTCTCGTCTTTGGGGTCCATGTGTCGGTTATGGTATCTGCTGTAAATCGACGGGCAGATCCTATTTCCCTCAACCTCAGATCAACAAGGATGAATGTTCAGGGGTTTTGCAGCCTTCGGTGTGGATGCCATTCTTCGTATAGTCATGCTGCCTGTGCAGTATTTCTACCTGTTGACCCTAGTACAAAGTGTATATCACCATATTCAGCATCTGTGTACTGCCCCATGGTGAAGTGCACTCCGATACGGCGCCCGACCGTGACCTACAGGCGTAAGATAACAGATAGTGATAGATACAGTTTAAGAGGGTATGATGTTAGTCAATACCATATTACGCTATCGTGTCAGTACAGACTAACATAACATGTAAGCAACAGCTATCTGTCTGTCTATCTATCACCAGACGCCTCAGTCCCGTAAGGGGTGGCCACAAACAAATCGCCTTCATGTCGCTCTGTCCTCCGCCATTTCACTGTCCTGCTCCCAGCTCACAAGCCCCTCTCTCATATACCTCTCCATTTCATCCCTCCATCTCGTCCTCAGCCTCCCCCTTCCTCTCCCTCCCTCCACCTCACTCACATACACTCTCCTCATCAGTCTCTCACTCTCCATCCTCTCCACATGGCCAAACCACCTTAATGTGTTTCTCCTAACGCTTCCTATCACATCCACATCCACACCACACTGCTCCATCACTTCATCATTTGTCAGCCTGTCTCTTCATGTGACTCCACATGCTCCTTTCAAATAACTCATTTCCACTGCTCTCACTCTTGACTTCTGTCCCTCCAACAACGTCCAAGCTTCACTTCCATACGTTAGAGTTGGTAAAACAATACTGTCGTGTAGTAGCTTTTTCACTTCCATGTTCACTTCCCTGTTTCTTATCACTGTTTTCAAGGAGCCAGCAACCATTCTTCCCTGCTGTACCCTTTCAAGCACTTCACCCTCTAAACTTCCATCCTTACTCATCACACTACCCATGTACTTAAATGCACTCACATTCTCCATTTCCTTCCCATCCAGTCTCACTGTGCATTCACTAACATCACTTCACTCGAAGACCATAACTTTACCCTTCCCTACATTCACCTTTAGCAACAGCTAGTTATGCAAAATGCATAATCCAAAGATTTGTCAATGAAATTAGTAAATACCTGAAGTGCGACGTATCCTCCTACACAGTAGATAGAGATATGGGTCTGGCATGGGATGCAATGTTGTGCGGTGCACACCTGCCGGTCCACATTACCTCCCCTTCCCCATCCCATCCCCACACCTCTCCTTTCCCACCCTATCCTCGCCATACTTGGCTTGTGCCGTCTTTCTTTTTCACTAGAACGACGGGAGGGGACCAGGGGCTGGTGGAGGGGGAAATGACGCCGGCCTCTATCATTTCATGTACCTGGCAGTCCTCTCCTCCCTTTGTCAGAGATTTTTCTGTTGGGAATGTTGTCTAATGGGTGGGCCTGTCGTGTGAATCTCGTGTGACAGATACATGGTGTGTCCTATGTCTGCTGGTCCTGCCGCGAACAGATCCTGAAAATCCAGGAGAAGGTGGCGCTGGGTGTCTGACTGCTGGGTGGAGAGATGGTCAGGGATGGGTGGCAAGGGGGAGGGGGAGTGGGAGGAGGGTGGGGCGCAGGGCTTGGCTTCCTCCATCTCTCCGATGATGAGCCCTTTTGGGACGGTCAGGGGGGAAGGGGCAAGGTTAGCGATGTGGACAGCGGTGTGTTGTGGGGGGAGGAAAGTGGGGGATAATAAGCAGGTGGAGAGGGCACCCGGCGGGAGGAAGGGGGAGAATAAGACAGAGGGACCGGAGGGCCGCTTAAGGGGCACCCAGGCCTCGTGGTGGGGGGGGAATGGTAAAAGCAGCAGAGATGGTGGTGGGTAAAGAGGGAGGAGGGGTGGTAAGGGGGAGCATGGGGGGAGGAGGGGGGCTGAGAAAGGGGAGGAGGGGGGGAATCTTCTGGCCAGGGCCGGGGCTTACAGGTGCAGATGGCCTTGGTGGGGTTGGGCGGGGCACAGAACTGGAGCTGCCGGTAGCAGCAGTCTACTGCTGCTCCGAGCCTCTGGAGTAGGTCTAGTCCTAAGTACCCGTCGTAGCTCCAGAGGGAGGAGTCGAAAATAATGAATTGGTGTTGGGTTGACAACGGCTGGTGGGTGTCGACACGTAGGGCCCGTGTCTCCCCATGGATGGGCAGGGGGCCATTCCCTGCATCCACAAGGTGAGTGGCAGTGGGGCGGAGTGGACCAAAGGTTGATTTATGGCAGGAGAAATAGTGGCTGTAAAGGCAGGATCTGGCCGCTCCCGTATCGACTAACAGTCTGGCCTTCACGCCGTTCAATTTCATCTTGTGGTACACTGGGGGGTGATATTTAGGGGTAATGGCCCCTGCCACCGTGGGTTGGTGCGGGGGCGGGCCTAAAAATCCAGCTGTCTGGGGCTTCCATCTTCCTGCTCCTGCTCTTGTTCCCCAGGGTGGGGCTCCTCTATGGGTGCCAGTTCATCTTACGGGGCCTCGTCCTCCAGAGAGGACACCTTACGTGAGCCTGGGGCCGTGGGCTTGCGGCGGGCAGCCTTAAGCTGGTCCCATATGTCCTGTAGGGGACACCGGGAGCTGCAGGCTGTGAATTCCCATGGATTCACTAGGATCAGGTTTGGGTTTTCCCAGTGGGCTGGGCGCCAGCGGGAGAGGTGTGCCCTAGGCGGGCTCGGCGCCGGGGTGGGGTTGGTGTCAGGCAAGGGCGGACGTGGTATGATCGGGGGAGCCAGGGGTTGAGTGGGAAATTTCTTCACCACATTAATTTGCTGGGGTGTATGGCAGGCGCTCAGAAGGCGCCGTATGAGCTGGACATCACTCTCCATGTCTCCAGTTGGATCATGGATGGTAAAGTGTTGTTTAACAACACTCGGAAGCACTCTGAGAAGAGTGTTGAACGTGTGCTGATCCCGGGTTTCCTCATCTGCCTCCGGGTAGGCAGCAGTAACTAGGCGTCTTGCCTGTATCAGGGTATTATTTAAATCCCTGTCGAATGAGAAGCTATCCAGTTGGGATAGAGCCACCACTTTCCCTAATGATGGGGTGATGGCCTGAACAACGAACTTTGTAAAGTTCTGCCAGGTGAGCTCTGGGACGACTTTCCGTGCTATGTTCGCTGCCGCTTTGCTCAATAGCGGAAGTGTGACTGCGACTTTTTGCTGGTCATTATGAAAGCCAATATCCAGTAAGGGTTTAATGATCGCTAGATACGTGTGTATATCGTACTGGTCGGGGTCAAACTTGGGTAATTGCACGTGTGGTTTTGTTGCCAGTTTGCCAAATATTTCCTCACTACCTCTCTTTTATTCCCGGGTCAAGAACCACCCCTGTCCACCAGTGTAATGCTAGGTGAAAAAGGCCCGACTCCTCAGTCCTAGGACACCTAACGTGTAGCGGGGTTCTCTTTCGAGACCGGGGCTTAGTGCAAATAAGAGAGAGGTAGGACACAAAAACTCCAGGCAATAACCTTTACACGTGTATTACTTCAGTCAGACACAGGACAAAAAAGTAGATAGTACAACACAATATTTGGTGAATGATAAAACCTTAACTAGATAATCAGTATCTCACAGGATACTAGTTTAACAGGCACTGATGCTAACACTCTAGGTTTAGTGTACAGTTTTACTTAGAACACAGGGTCGCGGTGCATGTGGGGGAGTCTCACACGGGGGGGCGGGAAGGGTGACGCACTGAGGGTCCGATTATAGTTATAGTAGTATCGAGTGGGAATTGATGTTAAGGAGTTTGACTTGTTATTTTCTGGTAGCAAGGGGGTTTTGATAATTTATTATAACACTAGTCCAGGTTTTCACTACACGTCGAATGCCGAGAGGAGATTTACTAAGGGAGGGTGTAAGGCACTGAGAGTCTCGTTATGTTTATAGCAATATGAGGGGGAGGGTATTATTAACACTTTCTCTTTACTACTTTCTGGTAGCAAGGGACATTTGGATATTTCACTAATGTGAACCCCTCGGGTTGGGCATCTTACTGATTTCATACAAGGGCATCACTCCGTGAGTCTGATTCACCAGCACTTAGACTCCACACTTGTTATTATTAGTCCGTCCTGTGGTATCATTCATTCCCCCTCTATTTTCTCGTGAACACTTGACCTGTTATTCAGGGTGCACTATGTCACTATATCTCTGTTACACTAACTTTGGGCAATATCACACTTAACATGAGTCACTTATACGGTGGGGGCGGTGGGGAGACACGCTGGCGACAATTCTGCCGGGACTGGGGCACCGCCAGGGGAGGGCGTGCCAAGAGGGCACGGGACAACTCGCAGGGGCGTCTTCACTCGTCTGGGGCTCCAGGTGGCGAAGGGGCCCGTATTCTTCGGGCTGGGTACAGGGATGTGGCCCTCAGGACTGGGGCCAAACAGGTCCAGAAATCTCTGGCTCAGGTCTTGGCCAGAGGTGGAGGTCTTCCGCTGTTGGGGTGTAGGGAGGTCTCGCCCGGGCTTCCTGGGGAGGGCCTGGAGTACCCTAGGGCTGCGGTCCCCAGAGTCAGGAGGCGCTGTCAAGGAGGGACTGCGGCACCGACCTGAATCAGGGTCCATCAGGTGGGTCTTCTCCAGGGCCAGGCTTAGGGAACAGAGGCCAGGGGAGGCGTTAGGGACTCTCTAGAATCCTCCTGTGTCCCCTGCATTGGGAGTCTGGGCCCTCATCTCACGCTGGGGCAGTGACACTGCTCTCGCCTGTCTTCGGCCGTGGGGCCCTGCTACTGGCCGTGGCTTCCCAAGGGAGCGGCTATGAGGTGCCAAGGCCCGGCTACTGGCCATGGCCTGAGTGGGGGAATCAGCACGCCTCTGGGCACTTTTGGAGTTGCTACCGGCCGTCTGACGAAGGTGGGATTGGCTCCAGGCCGACTCCTGCAGGAGGGAAGGAGAGTGGCTACAGGCCAACTCGGGGGCAGCACCTTTGGAGCGGCTATCGGCCGTCTGACAAAGGCGGGAGCAACTACAGGCTGACTTGGGGGCAACACCTTTGGAGTGGCTACCGGCCATCTGACGAAGGTGGGAGCAACTACAGGCTGTCTCCCTCTGCCAGGGGAAGGAGCAGCTACAGACCAATTCCTGCAGGAGGGGGTGTAGGGCAGCTGCAGCCCGTCCCTGGAAGAACACCTTCTGACGAAGGCGGGAGTGGCTACCTGCCGTCTCCTGGTTATCCTCAGGTCGGTTGTTCACCGATTCCCTTACAAGGGGTGGGCGGCTACCGGCCGTCCCAAAGAGGAAGACACCTTCGGAGAGGCTACAGGCACACTCCTGTTGAAGGCGGGAGTGGCTACAGATCAACTCCTGAGGGGCGCTGTTTGGAGCTGGATAGACAGCTCCACCCCGATCTGATACGGTGGTTCCTCTCCCCGAAGGTAGTGTCCTATGTCTGCTAGGGCGACGGTGAGGCGGCTGCATGTCATAGGGGCGCACGGCCCGGGCTGACTTGTGCCGTTGTCGCACTGCGTCTCGCGGTTCGGTTACGGCTCCTCCGTGGGGTCCTGGTGGGGGTGTCGGGGATTTTCCGGGGGCACTATGCTGCAACTCACGCATTTTACCCCGGAAATTAATTTAGGCTAATAACTTGGCAGGTAAAGATGACCGATATGTGTATTACGCATAGTGGTTCGCATCATCTATACCAGCATTACCTCATGGGAAGTGGACAGCTTGGCCTCAGCCACGTATTACGTAATAGGAAGGAGGCCAAGTTTATCTTTAGGCGCCTACCGTACGCCCATGTGATGCGTAGTGTTTGTTGTTACTTTTATTCTGCTTCATACGTGTAACTACTTTAACTGGCTAAATCTCAGGTTTGTCTCCTCCGTAGTAGCTATTATATATTGCTTGTTCATTAAGTGATTAGCCTAAAAGTGTGACGGCTTCAAGCACCTCAGTTAAACCTTAAAAGTTTTATAAGCAAATCATCTGCAATGTGTTTTATAATCATTAACAGCCAAGTCGGTCCGACGGATTTTGATTAAACTTGCGAAGTTATTAAGGGCACTCTCTAGACACAGCAGTAACTGAAGTAAAATGCACAGTATGGGAAATTTTACCATCTCTGGATAGACGCGCCATATCCACGTATTGTATGCAGGATGATGCCTGTAAAATACGACAGCATTTGTGTTGCAGACAGCATATCTCTTAAATTATACGATATAGGAGAGGGAAAGGCTGGACGGAGCAGCTTTTTTCCTCGTCAAATCCAAATCCATTGCTTCAAAGGTTTTATTCTCCTGCAAATCACCTTCGTTGAATGATGAAATTAATATAACCATATATTTTTTTTTTATAATGAAAGCATTAAAAAATGCCACTCTCGGTTACGCATTTGTTTATATATAGGTAAAATGCTCAAGTCTGTATACGTTTTATGGATATATTTGAATTAAAAATTCGTAAGCTTTTTATTTTTGTCATGCTTTTGCTTCTAATATGTCAGCACTAAATGAGCTACTGCATATAATTGTTCATATCAAGGAAATCATTTTTCGAAGCTACAGGTTATGCGTATATTACGCATAGTTTGTTTTTACTTCTCTGGTCATATGACAACTCACTTATATACGTCACAAGGCCATGTGTTCCAATAGCCAATCAGCTCCGATGTCAACATAGATAGAGCGACGATGATTGGCTGAAACGCCGTGGTGTGATGACGTAGAAGAATGCAGGTACCAATTTGTAAACAAGAACAGTCATAGGAACGAAGACGACTGGGTTGGGTGCTGTAAAATTTAGCTCTTAAACTTTGTGCTTCATGTAAAACAAAGCTGTAGCTGATTGTTGGTGCGAAGTGTACCAAGGGGTTAAACATCAGCTTTTATCACTACGATACCACACAGAACACAGTTATCTTTTGCAATCTTCACAACTGGATTAAAAAGGTGAGATTTTTAGGTAAATTTTTACAAGCTGCCAATACACCCCCAGGTTGTGCAGTATATTTTATTGGTACTCTTTGATGAGATTTGGGTGATTTTGACCCTCATTTTTGTCGGAAATGCTTCAGTTTGCCTCTTTTCCAATCATGAACTTTGAATGAGGATGAGAAATGAAGCATTTTCGACAGAAAACGAAGGCAAAAATCACTCAAATTGCATAAAAAAAACACCTGAAAACTATACTGCACAACTAGGTAACGTAACCAAACAGACCTAGTCTAACCAAATCTAACCATCCTAACCCAACCTAATCTAATCTTACCTAACCTGCTGCAGTGGAATGCTTACCTTAGAGGTACGATGGTCGAGCATGTGCAGTATATTTTTCTGGTAGTTTTTGACGAGATTTGATGACCTTCATTTATGCTTTATTTTATCTCTTTTTCCAATCATGAACCTTGACTGGATGAGGAGCTGAAATGAAGCACTTTCAACAGAAAACAAAGGCAAAAAGTTACTCAAATTGCATAACAAACCACCAACTGGAAACGCTTATTAACGCATAAAAAATCATATTACACCCGAGGCACAGATCATGTCCTTTTTCATCGTAAGTCAAGGCGAGAAGAATTTGAATTTTGCACCCAGAAGGAATCAAAGACCACTCTTGATATTGATTGGTAGAATATCATCACGTGACCTATGAGTGGATGAAACAGACCTAGCAGATGCATGCGCAGTCGAAGGAAAGAGAAACACACGTGTGAATGCACAATTTTACACGGACTGGCCGAGTGAAGATCAAAGATATGGTTTTGGGGGAAATTATAATTAATTCATTATCTTTGTAAATATCTATTTCTGAATGGGGTTATGGGGGTTCATCATTATTCTTAGATAATATACTATGCGTTTATGGTGGTAATATTCCTGAACTGCATATTGGCAACTTGTAAAAGAATACCGATTTTTATTGCAGTTTCATGTAACGGCAACTTACAGGTTGGAGAAAAATTTGGCACAACTTTGATTTAAATATAAGCAGTATAAAAGGACCTTACGAATTCATATTCCTCTAGTTTGTTTTTTGTATTTTTCAGGGTGGTAAATTAACTTCGCTAAAAAATTTCCCACTGTTTATCATCACATTCCTTAAGCTGTAGGCTACCAATGATTGCCTTTCTTACCCAACGTACTCAGAGGTGGTATTCATTTCCCAGCTTCCTAACAGGATGCTAGGTTAGGTTAGGTTAGATTAAATTATTAGGTAAAGTTAAACTAAGTTAGGTTAAGTTTATTAAACACAGATTAGGACAGGCCCTTTTGCCATTGCCCTGATGGGTCAAAAGAGTTGACACAGCGGAACATAGCAAAAACATCAGGGAAATAGATTTCGCATGAAATGTTTATATACAACCCCAGAAATAATCATAAAAATATAACATTATCAGGAGAAGAAGAACTGATTTGGTAAGGTGCTTCTACTGCTTCAAATAAAGCATATGTTTGTCAAATATTTTCTAAGTTGTGCCGTAGATTAGTATACAGTATGTATTGCATGTAGCCTAATGTGATGCTTTTGCTTTAAATCTGACCATTATTTCCTTTGGAATAAGCAATATACTGGCATATATATATATGTACAGATTGAACAATCTTGGATACATGACACATCCCTGTTTCAACCCAGCCTTCAAATAGAAAAATTCACTCAGTTCGCTATCCACACATACTGCAGCCATAGCACCCTCATATATACTCTTCACAGCATTCAGCAACTTCCCATCTACTCCATATATTCTTAATACTTTCCACAATCCATGCCTGTCCACCCTGTCATATGCTTTCTCCAAATCCATGAAGGCTGCACACAACTTCTTTCCCTTCTCAAGAAACTTTTCTACTAAAGATCTAAGAATGAATATCTGATCTACACAACCTCTTCCCATGCTAGAGCTTCCCTGTTCTTTTCCAACAAATTCCTCTGTTATTTCCCTAAGTCTGTCAGTAAGTACCCTACCATATACTTTTCCTATTACATTCCTGAGGGGAATGGGAATGCTGGTGATAGGGAGAGCTGGAGCTCCTGTTTCACTAGCTATCTAACCATCCCCCTTTGCTGACCTTTTCAGTGTGACAGTAACATGGAGAGTAGACCAGCATACTCTCCCAAACACCACATGCACTTTACATTTCACACAACGTATCCCACTACGTTACAGGGGTTGGCACCAGCAAGGGCATGCGGCCAGAAAACTTTGCCCCCACTACCTAGTGGCGGACTTCTGGGGGGAGGCGTGGCGGGGGTTCCGCCGGCATAGATCATGGGTCCAGGGCAAGATGGGGCTCGGGCCTGTGCTAGAGGGTACAGGGCACTGCGGTTCCCAGGCTGCCGCTTCCGCCCAATAGAGAGGGGCCAGAACCTGGGAGTAGCGCCCCAGGAGGCTGCCCTATCAGTGGGTGTATAATGGCGGGATAGTTGTATTGCCAAGACGCGCTTGGAGGGTGTCCCTACTGCTGTCCTGGCAGGATGCCCCGAGGCCACTACCACAGCCACTGGTAAGCTGGTGGGCTAGGGGTCCCAGATCCATTGCCTGGACCTGGGATTGTGCAGTGAGTGGGACCTGTGCTGTGTCTGTCCCCATTTATTAATACTGAAGATGACAAAACAAAAAAGGTTTCAAAGCAAGCCTGAGGACAGTAAATCACCCATGGGGATGAGGGTGGGTTCATGGAATGTGGGAAGTTTGAGGGGAAGAGCAGGGGAAGTCGTTGAGGCATTCAGTAGGAGGTGGGTGGATGTGGCGTGTTTGCAGGAAGTCCGGTACAGGGTTGGATCAGCCAGAAAGATTGTTGGGAAGGACTGTTGCTATAAGTTGTTTTGGCAGGGGGGGACAGACGGATATGGAGGTGTTGGTGTGATGGTTTCGGAGAAATGGGTGGAATATGTTATGAATGTTTTGAGAGTAAGCGATAGGATATTGGTAGTGAAAATTCTGTTGGGAAGAAAGATAGCTGTGATTATATCGGCATATGCTCCACAGGCAGGATTGGATGAATCAGAGAAAGATAGATTTTGGGATGATTTAATACGTGTAGTGGGTGGTATGCGGGATGATGAGATAGTGATTTTGGGAGGGGACCTAAATGGTCATGTGGGTGAAGCAGCACAAGGTTATGAAGGAGTGCATGGGGGATGTGCATATGGTCTAAGGAATGCAGAAGGAGAAAGGATACTCGAGTTTGGGGAGGCAACGGACATGAGTGTGTGCAACACATATTTTAGGAAAAGAGACAGTAGGTTAATTACCTATGAGTCTGGGGGAAATAGCAGTCAGATAGATTATTTTCTGGTTAGGAGGGCCGATAGGAGGTTAGTGAGGGATGTTAAAGTTATAGGAAATGAGGAGTGTGTGCAGCAGCACAAACTATTGATTTGTGATATGGTGCTTAAAGAACAAGTGATGAAAAAGAGGACTTATGTACCTAGGAGGAAAATATGGAAGCTGAAAAACCAAGTAGTAAGGGATGCCTTCTATAGTGAGTTGAGGAGAGTGGTGGCTGAACAGGGAGCTGTAGACAGAGGCGTTAATGAACAGTACAGAGCCCTCAAGAACAATTTCTTGAGAGTTACTGATGTAACATGCGGCTGGACAAGAGGACCACCAAGACATAAAGTAACTTGGTGGTGGGATGAGGGTGTAGAAGCTGCAATTAAGGAGAAAAGAAGGCTTTTCCGGGAATGGAAGAAGGGTGGTAGCAAAGAGGAATATTTGGCTGCCAAGCGTAGGGCTAGAAGAGAGGTATACAGGGCAAAGTCTGAGTCACAGAGACAATTACTTGATAACCTAAATCATGGGGAAAGGAAAAATATATTTAGGGTGGCAGGTCAGGTGAACAGGGATAATCGGGATATCATAGGTGAGCAGTGTGTGAAGAATGATGAAGGAAGGGTAGTGGTGAACAGTGAAGATGTTAAAGATGCATGGAGAGAGCATTATAACCGGTTGTTGAATGAGGAGTTTGACTGGGACAGGGAAGGTTTGGAGCCAGCAGATCCAGTGTCTGGCCCTTGGCCTTTGATTGATACTGCTACTGTGAGTGAGGCAATAGGCAGGATGAGGGTGGGGAAGGCAGCAGGTGTGTCTGGGTTGACTGCCGAAATGTTGAAGGCCTCAGGCGATATAGGGGTGAGTTTAGTCACTGACCTGATAAATAGGATTATTTATGAGTGTGTTGTCCCAGATGATTGGCTGAAGAGTGTAATTGTAAATGTGTATAAAGGGAAGGGTGATGCCCTGGAAAGAGGAAATTACAGAGGTATAAAGCTTTTAGATCAGATAATGAAGGTAATGGAGAGAGTTTTAGAAGGTATGATTAGAGAAAGAGTGAATATTGATGAGATGCAGTTTGGGTTTATGCCAGGTAGGGGGACCACTGATGCCATATTCATTGTTCGACAGCTTCAGCAAAAATATATTGGTAGGAGAAGGGATCTTTATTTTGTTTTTGTTGATTTAGAAGAGGCCTTTGACAGAGTCCCTAGAGAGGTGGTGAAGTGGGCAATGAGAAAACTTGGCTTGGAGGAGTGGGTGGTTAGGGTGGTTATGGCCATGTATGTGGGTGCTCACACCCAGGTGAGAGTGAATGGAGATTTGAGTGATGAGTTTTCCGTGAATGTTGGTGTGCATCAGGGGTCAGTCTTGAGTCCCATGTTGTTTATCATGGTACTTGAAGCCCTTTCACGTGACTTTAGAAACGGACTCCCGTGGGAGTTGTTGTATGCTGATGATTTGGTGTTGATTGCAGAGAATGAAAGGGAGGCGGAGGAAAGATTTAGGAAGTGGAGAGATGGTATGGGGCAAAAGGGTTTAAGGGTAAATGCAGATAAAACAAAAGTGATGATATCTAGGGTTGGTGGCGGTACTGTCAAAGACGAGGGAGAGTGGCCATGTGCAGTTTGCCACAAGAGCGTGGGAAGTAATTCCATCTTGTGCGGTGTTTGTGATAAATGGGTGCATAAGAGATGTAGTGGTATCAGAGGTAGACTGCGAGATAATGCTGATTTTATGTGTACGGCGTGCCGGGGTGAGCAGGTGGAGATCGTCAGACGTGAAAGGATTGAACTTGCTGGTGAATCTCTTGAGTGTGTGGAAGAGTTTTGTTATTTGAGAGACATGTTGTGTGCTGGAGGTGGGGCTGGAGCTGGCTCTGTGGCTAGGGTGAGAAGTGGTTGGAAGAAGTTCAGGGAGCTCTTGCCTCTCCTGACATTGAGAGGGCTCTCCCTACGTGCTAAGAGGTCTTTGTATGCAGCATGTGTTAGGAGTGTATTGCTGTATGGCAGTGAGACCTGGGCAGTGAAGGAGGAAGACATTCGCCGGCTCAGACGTACAGAAATGACAATGATTAGGTGGATGTGCAGTGCGTCCCTGCGTCCAAGGCATGGATGGGCTGGGTTTACAATGGAAGAGTTGAGAGGTAGGATGGGACTGGAGTGTATTGGTGTTGTGATGAGGAGAGGTAGATTGAGGTGGTTTGGACATGTGGAGAGGATGGGGGATGATAATTGGGTGAGGAAGGTGAGAAGTGTTAATATTGGGGGTGGGGTTATGAGGGGTAGACCGAGAAAGACATGGGACGAGGTCATTAAGTGTGACCTCAGGGTTAAGGGACTGAACAGGGAGGCTGCAATGGATCGTGCAGCGTGGAGAGCCGCCATTAGGTGACCAAGGCCGACACATGCAAGCATGTTGGAGCCTTTAAAAACGAAAATGAAACTAAGAAGACAAATGCCCCTATGAATACCACACACTTCTTTTTCCCCTTTCCCATTTTACAAGGGAATAATTATACCTGACTTCCAGTCCTCCGGAATACTACCTTCCTCCCAGCCCAATCTGCACATTTTCCACATCCATTCTACTACTATCTCTCCCCCATGCTTCAGCATTTCACCACACACTCCATCAATTCCTGGGTCTTTCCCAGTTTTGACTTTCTTCATTGCTTCCTTAACTTCCATCTTACTGATTTCTTCCTGTCTTCTCACCTCCCTCCTTCTCCCAGCCATTCCCCAGCCACTTATACTCACATTACTTTCATTCTTTGTGTTCAACAATTCCTTAAAGTGTCCTCTCCATCTGCTCACTTTTTCTCCCTTCTCCATTAGTAGTGTGCCATTTTTATCTTTCACTCCCCTACTAACTTCACTGCCACCCTGTCTAACTCTCTTTACCTCTGTCTAGAGCATTTTCTTACAGTCCCTTCACTTTACACTCAAATTCATTCTATATTCCTCATCTACTCTCTTCTTACTCTCTCTTACTAATCTTTTCACCTCTCTCTTCCTTTCTACATATAACTGTCTCTTCCGTCTCTCAACTTCTTCCACGCCCCTATTTCTCATCCATTCATTATATGCTTTCTTCTTTTGTGCCACGGCCTGTTTCACCTCTTCATTTGACCTTGCTGTTCTTTGCACCCCCTTTTGTCGTCTCATCACCCCACACACCAGCTCATGTGCTGCCATATTTCTTCCGTGAATATCTTGCACACACCTTGCATGTTGCCCATCTGGTCCAATTCATATTTACCCAATTGTTCCCCCACTTCTCCTATATTCTGCCTTTTTCTCAACCTCTTGTAACCTTTCCACTATCTTTGCATTTACTTCTTCCTCCCGTCCTTCCCTTCTTCTATTTCTCCATATTATTTGGACCTTGATTCTGACCACCACCAAGTGGTGGTCAGAAAGTTCACTCCCCCAACCTTTATATGTTCTTGCATCCATATTTACCTCATTACAATAATTATAATAATAATAAAAATACAGTAAAACACTTCTAGCCAGTCTCGTATGATTTTATTATGATATTCCACAGTGTTTATGCTAGACTTTAGCATAATAGTAGCGATGTGAGGAAATTCATTACCAACTTTATCAAACTTTATGAATAACTTTTATTACCACTTTTATAAAACTTATTGATATAATGTCTTGAGCCATAGCGTAGCTGCACGGTTTGCAACCGTGAAAATGTTCGCTAGCTAATGCGCTTAGCATATGACCTCTGATTATCGCAAAAATATCACTAAATCACTTGTATTTTATTGCAGTAATTCACAATATAATATAAAATAACACTTTCAGCCACTCTCGTATGATTTCGGTGCGATTTGGGTGTGTATTGCTTTGTATTAATTACGAGAGGGGAGGGGCAGCAAACCAGTTTTGACCAGCTCATCAAGAGTACGTGTACACATGTGCGTGTATGTACGTATACAGTAGTTATTTAGTACTACTGTAGGGTAAGTACAGTATCAGTGTTTAAATGTTTAACTCCTAAATTTGGAGTTACTCATCCACCAAATGATTTTTTCCCCTTAAGTTATGTGTATCAATTAGTGCAATATCAGATAACACGCACTTGTACATCCAACATATGGGCACATTAATTGGGACCAAAGTGTACTTTACATGTTAAATCTACCCCAAGGTACGATACCCCTCCTAGCGATGGGTTTTTACTTACCATTTGCATTGTTAAACTGGTGTATGCCTGTATGGGGAGCTGTAGTATTTTATATAGTATTATATTAGAGGCGGAAGAGAGGGTTATATGTAGAAAGAAAGAGAGAGGTGAAAAGATTAGTAAGAGAGAGTAAGAAGAGAGTGGATAAGGAATTTGGAAGGAATTTGAGTGTAAAGTGGAGGGACTGTAAGAAAATGTTCTGGAAAGAGGTGAAAAGAGTAAGACAGGGTGGAAGTGAAGTTAGCAGGGGAGTGAAAGATAAAAATGGTAGATTACTAGTGGAGAAGGGAGAAAAAGTGAGCAGATGGAGAGAACACTTTAAGGAATTGTTGAACATAGAGGATGGAAGTAATGTGAGTATAAGTGGCTGGGGAATGGCTGGGAGAAGGAGAGAGGTGAGAAGACAGGAAGAAATCAGTAGGATAGAAGTTGTGTAAGCAATGAAGAAAGTTAAATTGGGGAAAGCCCCAGGAATTGATGGAGTGTGTGGTGAAATGCTGAAGCATGTGGGAGAGATAGTAGTAGAATGGATGTGGAAGATGTGCAGATTGGCCTGGGAGGAAGGTAGAGTCCCAGAGGATTGGAAGTCAGGTATAATTATTCCCTTGTACAAAGGAAAAGGGGAAAAAGAAGTGTGTGGTAATCATAGGGACATCTGTCTTCTTAGTATAATAGGAAAAGTGTATGGTAGGATACTTATTGACAGAGTTAGAGAAAGAACAGAGAAATTAGTTGGAGAAGAACAGGGAGGCTTTTGGAAGGGATGAGGTTGTGTAGATCAGATATTCATTCTTAGATCTTTAGTGGAAAAGTTTCTACAGAAGGGAAAGAAGTTGTATGCGGCTTTCATGGATTTGGAGAAAGCATATGACAGGGTGGATAGACAAGGATTGTGGAAAGTGTTAAGAATATATGGAGTAGATGGGAAGTTGTTGAATGCTGTGAAGAGTATGTACGATGGTGCAAAGGCTGCAGTGCGTGTGGATGGTGAACTAAGTGAATTTTTCTCTTTGAAGGTTGGGTTGAAACAGGGATGTGTCATGTCTCCATGGTTGTTCAATCTGTACATGGATGGGGTAATAAAAGAGGTACAAGGTAGGGTAGTGGATGTTGGAGTGGGCCTGGTGAGAGAGGATAGTGTTTGGAAACTCCCTGTACTGTTGTTTGCAGATGATACTGTGTTGTTGAGTGAAGACGAAGGGGAGCTGCAAGGCTTGGTGGATGAGTTTGGGAGAGTGTGTAAGAAACGGAATCTAAAGGTGAATGTAGTGAAGAGTAAAGTGATGGTCTTTGAGAGAGGTGAAGTCAGTGAATGGACAGCGAGGTTGAATGGTGAGGAATTGGAAAATGTGAGTACGTTTATGTACTTGGGTAGTGTGATGAGTAAGGATGGAGGTTTGGAGGGTGAAGTACTTGAAAGGGTACAGCAGGGAAGAAAGGTTGCTGGTTCTTTGAAAGCAGTGATAAGAAACAGGGACGTGAGCATGGAAGTGAAAAAGTTACTACATGACAGTATTGTGATACCATCTCTAATGTTGGAAGGACACAAGTCAAGAGTGAGAGCAGTGGAAATGAGTTATTTAAGAGGAGCCTGTGGAGTCACATGGAGAGACAGGCTGACGAATGAGGATATAAAGGAGCGTTGTGGTGTGGATGTGGATGTGATAGGAAGCGTTATGAGGAACACACTGAGGTGGTTTGGCCATGTGGAGAGGATGGAGGGTGAAATACTGACGAAGAGAGTGTATGTGAGTGAGGTGGAGGGGGGAAGAGGGAGGGGGAGGCCGAGGATGAGATGGAGGGATGGGGTGGAGAGGTATATGAGAGAGGGGGGTGTGAGTTGGGAGCAGGGCAGTGAGATGGCGGGGAACAGGGCGACTTGGAGGCGATTTGTTTGTGGCCACCCCAAACGGGATTGAGGCATCTGGCAATAGATAGATAGATAGATATTAGTATTTTAGTCTGTTTTTACTACTAAAAAACAAGGGTAAATCATTCACTATTGTAGATAAGTGAATTAAATTATTACACTTCACTGCTCACATTTGACAAATTGACACACAAGTCCACCTCTTTTCCCTAGCTCTAACCTCCTAGATCACAGTCAGACTCCTCCAACAACTGAGACAACTCCATGTTGAGCTGGTCCATGTTGCCCCTCCATAAAAACAAACTGCACAAAGTTCTCAGGGGTCAGGCTGGTTTGCGGGTGGATTTGCATTTGCGGAAGTACTGCAAACACAAAACCACAAATTTGCTTAAATTTTGTCGCAAATGCAACTCTGCAAACGAAATCACACTTCTTCAATTGCAGAATTTGCAGTTTGCGGAAGTGGTGGCAGAAGTGCCCAGCTCTGCATGTTACTAACTCCATATCCATATCATTTGTTTTGAGAATGCTAAAGTGTACATTGTTTTCAGGAAGGTTTGGAAGATGGCATCTGGAGGCAGTAGCGTGAGTCAGTGGCGTGTGTTGGCTTACCTGCGGGACTATATTTCCCGAACTGCACCAGTTACGTCCGTCTTTCAGAGGGACCTTCCTCAATTTGTGAAAAAATTTGCCGACTCTGTGGTGTCCCCAAACAAAACAAGATCAGTATCAGGAGGGAAGCAACTTGATGATACAACTGGAGTTCCAGCTGCTGATAAGCCTGGTATGTACTGTACTGTACAGTGTGGCTTGGTAGTGTGTGTGTGAGCACCACAGTACTGTAATAGCGCAGCTGTCTGGGATGCTGCTTCCAGGTTCAGGCCCCTCTTTGTTGGGTGGAAATGGCACACGGGGGAACTGCAGCACAGGCAGGGCCCCAGCGTTGGCTCGACTTGAGAGTGGCATGGTGCTGTTACCAATACGATTCACTTATCGATATACAGTATCACCGATATTTGCATTTTTTCCAATACCGAACTAATATTTGTATTTACTGTAGATATTGGGATATCGGATGTGGACAGAAGAAACATTGAAATGACTTTTATTGAAGATTTTGTTCATAGGTTCTATATAGGTATTTAGAAATGACTTTTGGTGAAGAGTTTGTTCATATATTCTTTATTTAGTCGTAATATTTACAGTCATCCTTCTCACTGTAGTCCAAATAATAAAAAAGTGATTTACTGTATATACTAAGAAAGAAGGCAATAGATGGGGCAATAAGAGGACAGTAACTATGAGACGAGAGGATGAGCAACATTTTGCAACTTTTTTTTTTTTAATAGATAATGAATGGAGGAAGGAAAAACAAGGGGGAAAAAAAATAAGTCCATGTGCCTAAAGGCATCCACCACTCATAAAATACCCATAACAACTGGACTTGAACTGAAGTGGATCAAATGCTTGTGGGAAACAACTCCCAGGAAGTGAATTCCAGAGAGTAGTAGTTCTGGGGATAAATGAATTTTGATAAGCAGAGGTTCTGCATTGCAGAGGAGATAGTGTGAATTCATGGGCGCTCCCAGCTGCATGAGTATTTCGGGAGAAAATGCGAAGGGGAGGAACAATTGAAGCCAGTTCGTCTGAACACATACAGTAAAAATATCTATAAAATAATGCTAAAGAAGCAACATCTCTACGTACTGATAATGGAGGAAGGTCTTGCATGATGGCAGGATTATTGATTAATCTAATGGCTTTATTTTGAATTTTGTCCAACTGCTTCAATGCAACCGCTCCACATCCACTCCTCAGTGGTGAACAGTATTCGATCTGAGAACTCACACGACTTTTGTATATTGTGGCCATCTGCTCATCAGTGAAGAACTCACGAACTCTGTACATAAGTCTCAATTTTTTGGAAGCATTTTTAGCAAGGGATTTAACATTTAGAGTAACACCTAGGATATCAGTTGTAGTGGATACGGGAATATTGACATCATTTAAAATTATGTGAGAGTCTAAGGGATTCTTTCTGTTGGAGAAATTAATGTATTTAGTTTTCTGAGCATTAAATGAGACCAGATTTGTTTGTCCCCATTGATTAATTTTAGAAAGGTCCTGGTTCAGAGAAATAGCTGTGTTTATTTGGGAATTTATAATATCAGATTGTGTAAAGGAGGTACTAAATGTGAAAGAACTATGAAGGGTCGAGTCATCAGCATAAGAGTGTATTGGGTTGTGCGTGACAGATAGGAGGTCATTTATATGCATGAGAAAGAGGGTTGGCGCCAAAACTGATTCATGAGGTACGCCAGCATTTATGGAATGAAACTGAGAATAAATACCATCTACCATGACTCTTATTTTTCTATTGTGAAGGTAAGAAGAAATTAGAGGAACCAGTGATGCAAGACCATAGTGTGACATCTTAGACAATAAGGCCTGGTGCCATACTCTGTCAAATGCTTTTGATATATCTAGTGCTTTTGTGTGTGTTTCACCCTGTTGGTGTATTGTTTTGTTAATCTGATGGGTAAGAAGGCAAAGAATGTCTACAGTTGAACGTTCTTGTCTAAATCCATACTGCCGATCATTGATTAATTTATTGATTTCTAAATGCTTGATTATATGTTTGTTAATTCTATCTCTATCTATCTATTGCCAGACGCCATAATCCCGTACGGGGTGGCCATTTGACTCTGAGTTATTTGTTTTACAGGGAGGGGCACTAACCCTCCACCAACCCATTTGACACGTAGGGAGCACGTATGGTTTGGTTATATGGTTATCACCCAGCGTTGTAAATGGTTTCTTGGTTTACAGGAAACCATTTGGCTTGTTACTCAATGTAAAGCCACCTGTAACGGAAAGAAAAGCAATAAGTAGTGACAGGATGTTAATTAACGTCTCAAAAACTTTGCCATGAATAGAAGTTATTGCAATTTGTCTATAGTTTGATGGGTCAGAAGTTGTCCCCTTTTTAGGAACAGGATGGATATTTGCTTCTTTCCAAGAGGCTGGAAAACTTGAGGTATGGATGCATAAGAGGAAAAATTTTGCCTATACAAGAGCCAACACTGACGAGCAGTTTTTAAGTGCTATTGCAGGAATTTCATCTGGACCAGTAGCTTTGTCTGCTGAGAGATTCTGTGATACAGCTTGTACGTATCTGGTGTTAATCATGAAAGGAGGTATTTGAGGGAAATCAAAATCAAGTACAGGAATATTGTAATTTTCTGTATTTAGGGTTGAGTTTGTTGAAAAAATGTCAACAAGAAGTTTGGCTTTTCCACGTGGGTCACGTACTAGATTTCCATTGGGGGACTGTAAAGGTGGAATGGAAGAGGAGGTAGTGAAGTTAGTTTTGAATGAATTAAGGGTTGACCAGAATATTTTGTTATCATTTGTTAGCCTGTCTATGCAGAAAGTTTGATTTAGAAAGATTAATGATAGTTTTAGTATGGTTTCTGATATTTTTATAATAGTTAAAGGCTTCTTTGGTTTTGGTCCTTGTATAAGTGTTATAGGCTATTGTTTTATGTTCTGTTACACTAGCACAATTATGGTCAAACCATTTAGGAGAATTACATCTTTTTCTGTAACTATGATGGGGAATGAATGTTTCCATGCCAGCTTTAATGAAATCCTGTATGTGGCCCAATGTGGAATTTGCATCATGGGAGAAAAAGGAGGTCCAAGGAACATCAATGAAAAAATTATGGAGTTCCTCCCAGTCTGCCCTGTCGTAGTGCCATTTAGTCGCCACGACTTGTTCAAAGCAGGAGGGTGTGGTAGGTGTTAAACTAGTGGCTTGATTCAGACAATGATCAGAAGATCTGAGGGGGGACTTCACTTCATTTAAGCTCAGCTTATATAGTCAAACAATCCTGTAGTTGATGGACAAACATTACGAATAGATCTTGCTTGTGCTTCATTGTTATTACGCTATATGTACATGGTTTGCAAATTGGTACTTATTTACGTGGTGTGTGTGTGTGTGTGTGTGTGTGTGTGTGTGTGTGTGTGTGTGTGTGTGTGTGTGTGTGTGTATGTATGTGTGTATATACAGGCATACCTCAATATACAATACCCCTAGATGTGATACCCTGGCTAAACGATGGGGTTAGAAATACCACCATACACCACCATATGATGGCCAAACCCCAGTTTAACGATAAGTTTTGATTTTTTGTACTGATTTTGATGATATTTTAGAATAAAATTGTGTGTTTAGGTTGATTTCTAAACTGTTCTTAGACTTAGATTAATGTGTTTTAGTCATAGATGGGGTGAACATTGTCATTTTGCGGTACAGTTCACTAACCTAGATTTCTTCCGGACTTACAGTATATTTGACAATTTTCAGATTTTATTTTTGGTTTTAGTGAGTTATTTACAGGCTTAAGGCTTAGCTTAGCTTCTTTTACAGCTGTTAGGCCATTTAAATTGACTTTAAACTTGTTTTTGGGCTCATTTGGGAGGTTTTGGACTTGGTTGAGGGGGAAAACCAAGGCTGAAAAACACATCCCATTAATTTACATTTTAAATCTACCCCGATATACAATACCCTGCCTAATGATGGGTTTTTACCTAACCAGTTGCATTGTTAACAGGGGTATACATTTGTGTATATATATATATATATATATATATATATATATATATATATATCTCTTCAGAGTTACTGATGTAACATGCAGTTGGACAAGAGGACCACCAAGACATTAAGTAACTTGGTGGTGAGATGAGGGTGTAGAAGCTGCAGTTAAGGAGAAAAGAAGGCTTTTCCAGGAATGGAAGAAGGGTGGTAGCAAAGAGGAATATTTGGCTGCCAAGCATAGGGCTAGAAGAGAGGTATACTGGGCAAAGTCTGAGTCACAGAGACTTTTACTTGATAACCTAAATCATGGGGAAAGGAAAAAATATGATATTTAGGGTGGCAGGTCAAGTGAAGAGGGATAATCGGGATATTATAGGTGAGCAGTGTGTGAAGAATGATGAAGGAAGGGTAGTGGTGAACAGTGAGGATATTAAAGATGCATGGAGAGAGTATTGTAACTGGTTGTTGAATGAGGAGTTTGACTGGGACAGGAAAGGTTTGGAGCCAGCAGATCCAGTGTCTGGCCCTTGGCCTTTGATTGATGCTGCTACTGTGAGTGAGGCAATAGGCAGGATGAGGGTGGGGAAGGCAGCAGGTGTGTCTGGGTTGACTGCCGAAATGTTGAAGGCCTCAGGCGATATAGGGGTGAGGTTAGTCACTGACCTGATAAATAGGATTATTTATGAGTGTGTTGTGCCAGATGATTGGCTGAAGAGTGTAATTGTAAATGTGTATAAAGGGAAGGGCGATGCCCTGGAAAGAGGAATTTATAAAGGTATAAAGCTTTTAGATCAGATAATGAAGGTAATGGAGAGAGTTTTAGAAGGTATGATTAGAAGAAGAGTGAATATTGATGAGATGCAGTTTGGGTTATGCCAGGTAGGGGGACCACTGATGCCGTACTCATTGTTCAACAGCTTCAGCAAAAATATATTGGTAGGAGAAGGGATCTTTATTTTGTTTTTGTTGATTTGGAAGAGGCCTTTGACAGAGTCCCTAGAGAGGTGGTGAAGTGGGCAATGAGAAAGCTTGGCTTGGAGGAGTGGCTGGTTAGGGTGATTATGACTATGTATGTGGGTGCTCACACCCAGGTAAGAGTGAATGGAGATTTGAGTGATGAGTTTTCCGTGAATGTTGGTGTGCATCAGGGGTCAGTTTTGAGTCCCATGTTGTTTATCATGGTACTTAAAGCCCTTTCACGTGACTTTAGAAACGGACTCCCGTGGGAGTTGTTGTATGCTGATGATTTGGTGTTGGTTGCAGAGAGCGAAAGGGAGGCGGAGGAAAGGTTTAGGAAGTGGAGAGATGGTATGGGGCACAAGGGCTTAAGGGTCAATGCAGATAAAACAAAAGTGATGATATCTAGGGTTGGTGGCGGTACTCTCAAAGACGAGGGAGAGTGGCCATGTGCAGTTTGCCACAAGAGCGTGGGAAGTAATTCCATCTTGTGCGGTGTTTGTGATAAATGAGTGCATAAGAGATGTAGTGGAATCAGAGGTAGACTGTGAGATAATGCTGATTTCATGTGTACAATGTGTCAGGGAGAGCAGGTGGAGATTGTCAGACGTGAAAGGATTGAACTTGCTGGTGAATCTCTTGAGTGTGTGGAAGAGTTTTGTTATTTGGGAGACATGTTGTGTGCTGGAGGTGGGGCTGGAGCTGGCTCTGTGGCTAGGGTGAGAAGTGGTTGGAAGAAGTTCAGGGAGCTCTTGCCTCTCCTGACATTGAGAGGACTCTCCTAAGTGCTAAGGGGTCTGTGTATGCAGCATGTGTTAGGAGTGTAATGCTGTATGGTAGTGAGACCTGGGCAGTGAAGGAGGAGGATATTCGTCAGCTCAGACGTACAGAAATGACAATGATTAGGTGGATGTGTAGTGCGTCCCTGCGTCCAAGGTCTGGGGGGGCTGGGTTTACGATGGAAGAGTTGAGAGGTAGGATGGGACTGGAGTGTATTGGTGTTGTGATGAGGAGAGGTAGATTGAGATGGTTTGGACATGTAGAGTGGATGGGGGATGATAATTGGGTGAGGAAGGCGAGAAGTGTTAATGTTGGGGGTGGGGTTATGAGGGGTAGACCGAGAAAGACATGGGACGAGGTCATTAAGTGTGACCTCAGGGTTAAGGGACTGAACAGGGAGGCTGCAATGGATCATGCAGCATGAAGAGCCGCCACTAGGTGACAAAGGCCGATGCATGCAAGCATGTTGGAACATTTAAAAATGAAATGAAATGAAATTATATATATATATATATATCTACACACAGTATTTATCTGTCATTCTATCTATTGCCAGATGCCTTAATCCCACAAGAGGTGGCCACAAACAAATCTCCTCCATGTCACCCCGTCACTCGCCATTTCACTGCCCTGCTCCCAACTCACACCTCCCTCATATACCTCTCCACTCCATCCCTCCATCTCATCCTTGGCCTCCCCCTCCCTCTCTTCCCCTCCACCTCACTCACATACACTCTCCTCATCAGTCTCACTCTCAGTCCTCTCCACATTGCCAAACCAGCTCAGTGTGTTTCTCCTAACGCTTCCTATCACGCATAAATAATTATGAGTATATATATATATCTCATCTCATCAGCCGTTTTGAGTGTTCATTGCAGGACCGGCCTATCCCAACTGAAGTGGGGACGATACAGCGAATGTATCTCTACCAAGTGGCTTAGGCTGTCTGGTAGAGATTGTTTGTAGGGTGAGAAGTGCTTGTAAGTGAAATTGTAGTGTTGGAGTGGCTTTGGATGTGTGTGTAGTCTGTGAACCAAGTGTAATCGGCCCACACAAGTCAATTGGGTGCAAGCATACTTCACGGTATGCGACACTGGTTCAACCACAGCACCCCTTGTGTCCGCCAATGCAGTACGTGGCCAGAAGAATGCTCCCAAAGTTTATTATCCTGGTGGGACACGAACACTCATTCTTCAGTGTTTGAAACCACTGTACCACAGAGGCTTGTATATATAGATAGATAAATATATATATATATATATATATATAGATATAGATAGATAGATAGATAGATATACTGTAGATAGATAGATAGATATACAGTACAGTATATCTATCTATCTATCTATCAATCTATATGTAGAGAGAGAGAGAGAGAGATATGTATTTATATATATATGGATTTATATATATATGTACAGTAATATCACAAATTTCGACAATTTAGAATTCGATTATTCGAATTTAGATGCATTTTGGAGTGGTCTGCCAACCTCACTTTTCGATGCAAAATCGCGAATTTCGATGCTGTCACGGGCTTCATAAGCAGAAACAGTCAAAGATCATCACCTTCTTCAGGCCAGTTACTAGGGTGTTGCAAGATATAACCATCCAAGAGGGTGAGGAGGAAGATGTTGACACTGCAGATGTCCAGATACTCAAGGATGATTTTCATTTTGAGGAATTTGGGTTGGATACCTCCACAGAGGAGGCTACTTCAACTAAGTGGTCCACCCCTGCCACACACCTCAATTGGTAGAGAGGTGGCCTGCAGTGCTACTGGACCCAGGTTCAAATCCCCTCTGCGGCAGGGAACAGTTTAAGGATTTGAATTTCATGGAATCAGACTTTACTGATCTACCAGAAGACCTGCCGACATGTCGTAAAAATACCCCCGCTAATACCAATACACCAGTCCTGTATGAGACAGCCCTAGCATGTATTCAATATGGACGGTGGGTGTTAGCGCTGAAGTGGTGATATGTAGAGAGGTGTATGGTATATGGTAGGACTACTGGGCCTTGAGAGCAGGCTGTGAAGCCTATGCCCAGAGTCGGACACATATTTAAAAAAATAAATAAATAAATAAACACGGGCCAGCCAAGTGATAATATTCCATAACCTAAGGTTAGTACTGTACTGTTCAGTGTGCTGTAACTACTGTAATAAAAACTGTGACAGAATACTGACAAACTGTAACAAATTTTGCTGTATTCCACACTACAGTACAGTATGGCAATATAGTGCAGAACTACAGTTACTTAACCACATTTATAGTTCATAAAGTTTACAGGGAGTGTGGGCAAAAAATCATGATTTTACGTAGTGAAGTTGGGAGGCCCTGGACCCAAATCGATTTTTCCCATAAGAAGTTCAGTTTAAATTCCGATGTTTTGAATTTAGATGGTTTTTTTTGGTACATATATCCATCGAAATTTGATATTTTACTGTATATATATATATATATATATATATATATATATATATACTGTAGATAGATAGATAGAGGATAGTGTTTGGAAACTCCCTGTACTGTTGTTTGCAGATGATACTGTGTTGTTGAGTGAAGACGAAGTGGAGCTGCAAGGCTTGGTGGATGAGTTTGGGAGAGTGTGTAAGAAATGGAATCTAAAGGTGAATGTAGGGAAGAGTAAAGTGATGGTCTTTGAGAGAGGTGAAGTCAGTGAATGTACAGCGAGGTTGGATGGTGAGGAATTGGAAAATGTGAGTACGTTTAAGTACTTGGGTAGTGTGATGAGTAAGGATGGAGGTTTGGAGGGTGAAGTGCTTGAAAGGGTACAGCAGGGAAGAAAGGTTGCTGGTTCTTTGAAAGCAGTGATAAGAAACAGGGAAGTGAGCATGGAAATTGAAAAAGTTACTACATGACAGTATTGTGATACCAACTCTAACGTACGGAAGTGAAGCTTGGATGTTGTTGGAAGGACACAAGTCAAGAGTGAGAGCAGTGGAAATGAGTTATTTAAGAGGAGCCTGTGGAGTCACATGGAGAGACAGGGTGACGAATGAGGATATAAAGGAGCGTTGTGGTGTTGATGTGGATGTGATAGGAAGCGATATGAGGAACACACTGAGGTGGTTTGGCCACGTGGAGAGGATGGAGGGTGAAATACTGACGAAGAGAGTGTATGTGAGTGAGGTGGAGGGGGGAAGAGGGAGGGGGAGGCCGAGGATGAGATGGAGGGATGGGGTGGAGAGGTATATGAGAGAGGGGGGTGTGAGTTGGGAGCAGGGCAGTGAAATGGTGGGGGACAGGGCGACTTAGAGGCGATTTGTTTGTGGCCACCCCAAACGGGATTGAGGCATCTGGCAATAGATAGATAGATAGATATATATTTATACAGAGATAGCCCGATTATCCGGGCTATATGATGTTAAGGGGTGCCCGCTTAGTCTGAAAGCACGATTAATCCGGCGGAAACACAAGTACTGTACTGTTAGACTGATTTATTTACCGGTAAATGTACACTTTAAGTACCAGAAAGACCTTTCCAGTTCAATGTACAGTATATTCCTCCAGCTTGTTTCAGTATTTTTCAGACTATATTCAGTTCGGTAAATCACGTTTTCTTACTGAAAGATTTCCTCCCTGTTAGTATCGTCTCGTTCTAAGGCTGTACCTACGATTGTTTCCAGCACAATGGACGAAACTCATCATACTCAAATGTGGACTTCGTTTCCCAACTTCCCAGCTGAAGATTAGGGGCCATTTTCACAGTCGTCCCTAACCTTCTGGGCCCGAACGTGTGTCGCGCCCGAACCAAAAGCACCTTTGGATTTCACAGTCGCTCCGAATGGCTTTCGGGAGCTTACTAACTTGGGGACGTCTGCCTGTGTTGATGCAGTAGGGTTGGTAGCTCTGGATGGCGAAAACACTTTCCATATGTAGAGAATATTTAGAAATTGGAATGTAATGAATGTGATAAATAACATGGCTGGAATATCCACTTCACACAATTCTTACTAATATATTCAGGAGTGAAGATATTTGCAAGAATGCAGCAAAAATAACGAACAGGAAACGTCATCGGATTGAAGAGCTAACTAACGGCAACCTCACCACACTCCTACTTGAAATCGGAATTAAACTGAATGCTGATGAATGTTAAGTACTGTAAAAAAAAAAGGCTTAAGTAAAAATAACCTTGAAGTAACATGTATAACGTCTAATGAGTGATGGTGTGGTTTATTAACGGATATACTATTAACCCTTTAAACGCGGATCGTCATGTTTGCGACGCTCGGCAAAAAGGACATAACGGCGGAGCGTCGCGTTTGCGATTCTAGTAAATTTTGAATAACCGCGGGCAGGCAGGCTCCAGCTGGTATTGTCTATCAGTACCACCACCCTTTAGCTACTTTTAGCACACTTCACCTTTGTACCACTGACCTCTGTTGTTGCCAAGTATCGCGTTTTTCCCCCGTCCCCCCCCCATCACGGCCCCTGCCAGCCTGGCTGTGATACATGGCAGCGCTCTGAGTGCTTAGAACTGTAAATCTACGCTCTCCTCTCACAAGCAGGTTATGCTAATAGGAAACGCTTGTTTCCCCTGTTGTAACACTAGCTTTTTTTCTCACGGTTTGCCCCTGTTTAGCGTCAGTTTACCGCAGGCTTTCAAAGTGACATTATGGCTAGTTCTAGCTCTTCCTAGTCAGTGCAAGCGGCCGACAGGAACGAGAATAAAGTGACGGGCGTAAGGCAGAATAAAAAGCGCGCCGTGGTGATCTTTTGGGAAGTAATATGATTGAAAATAATGTAGTATACATGTTTTTAGCTGTGAAAATGGAAATGTTTGTTGAGTGACGGGACGACCGCCGCCGCACTGCATGTTGGCCGTACGCTCCGTTGATTTTAGCCTTATTTTCAGTGCTTATTGTACAAATACGGATTCCTAACTACCTTTACATTGTAGTATAAAGTTTACTGTGACAGAATGAGGCTGTGGTAGAGGGGAAACCGGGTTGCTGGAGGTGTGAAAGTGAAGATTTGGTTACCCAACTTTGCAAGTCTCCAAAAGTCCTTGGGTAGTCCACGAAGGCTCAAGACCTGTCTCTGGAGAAAGCTGAATGTAAGTACTATTTGCCATACCAAGTATAATGTTCTAGGGTTAATCTCTGATTTTTGGCGAATATTTTCCTACAGGTACTCAGACCGCGATACAACCCCGCCACTCGGAGGGGCGCGACTGTACACGGCCGCGTTTAAGGGGTTAATATATGAACCTTTTTTGTCTAAATGGGGTGTTAGCTATATCAACTTTTACGTCGGGCAACAGATATTAGAATTTTCATGAAAATATGCATTAGACAACCATTCTCGTATTTCTTACGGGTCCGTTTATTGTGGAGCCTCCACCCGTCTGCGAAAGGCTAGTATTCGGATACATAGTAGAAAGTCTCATAAAAATACACAAACATATATTTTTTTTCAGTACCAGGTGTGTTTTTTACCCCAGAAATATTACATTGGGTATATAATGTTGAAATAATAATGAAAATATGTTACATGTAATTATTCTTTTACTTTGTTACTTTCGGGACTGTCTGTTGGGGAGGCTGCAGGTCCCCCAAGAATGTTCCAGTAATTTGTTCGGGCCTTCCCGAATGCCGTTCCCAACAGAGGCCTCGGAAGGCTGGTTGGGGGCGACTGTGAAAACGAAAACGTGTGTTCGGAGGCGAGTAGGCCACTGGGGACTGCATTGGGGACGACTGTGAAAACGGCACTAGGTTAGGTTACATTAATAGGGGCAGTTAAGCTAGGTTAGGCCAGGTTTAAACACTTAGATTAGAACAGTGTCTTCTGCCGTTACGTTAACGAATCAAAGAGTCGTCACACCAGAACAGCTAAAAACAGCGGGGAAAGATTTAACAAGAAATGTTTATTTACCAACCCAGAAATAATCAGAAAAATATAACAGACTATCAGGATGAACCGATTTGGTAAGGTGCTTTTACTGCTTACAGCAAAGCGTATGTTTACCCCCCTCAAATCCTCAGTGTTCTCGAGTTCAGAAATTTGTGTGCTCCCGTGGCAGACCTTGAAACCATTTTTTCAAAGTTATAAAGTCAGTTTCTTTTTCTTACAGATTTGAAAAGACTCGTCTGGTACACCTGGCTTTTTCCCTCCTCCCTAAACCCATCTTGTGATTTGCTATGATTCGTGAAAGAAAATTATGGGGCATGTTACATTAGAATTTAGACATAAAGTTAGGGTGCATGTTACTTTAGCTTTTAAACATATCGGCGAAAACATCTGGGATGAAAGGACCGCCGAGCTGTTTGGGATGGTAAAGTAGGGTTGTGTAAACATACCAGTGACCGTTCCCTTCCCATAATTGTTCGCAGTTTTTATGGCTCTCCCTAACTTAACGTTACTGACACCGGTACAGTAAAGCATTGTTCAAGGCTAGCAGCCATAAGGGGTTAATGGAATACATTGTTGTTTGTATCAATACTCTCTCTTTCACACATACACGAACGAACAAAAGAATGTGCAATAAATGTACAATTAACTGTAAGGAGCAGAAATAACTGTATGCTCTGTCGGTCCGAAATGTGTTGGGAAGCGACATCGAACAAAGAATGTGGAACTGAATGCCACCTTATGAGAACACTTGAGATGAAAGTATTTTTTCTTATTAGTAAACATAATTGTTCCATTTCGTCCCCTATAATTGTGAAACTCGTAAATTTTCGTCCAAGCATACACCCTAATAACCTTACCAATTCAATTCATATTCTCTAGTTTGTTTTCTGTATTTTTCTAGTTTGTTTTCTTATTATCATAACGTTCCTTAAGCCTTACATACGATTGTTTCTGGCATAATGGAAGAAACTTACTCATAATTAGGGTGCATGTTACATTAGCATTTAAACATATCGGCAAAAACATCTGAGATGAAGTGGCAGGCCGCCTGACTGTTTGAGATGGTAGAGGAGGGTCGTGAAAACATACCAGTGACCTTCGTTCCCTTCCCATAATTGTTCGCAGTTTTTTATAGCTCTCCCTAACCCAGCATCCCTGACACCGGTACAGTAAACCATTGTTCGAGGCTGACAGCTATGATGGGGTTAATGGAATGCATTATTGTTTGTATTAATACTCTCTTTCATACATACAGTACACTTAAGAACGAACAAAAGATTGAACAGTAAATGTAAGAGGAAGAAATAGCAATGCTCTGTCAGTCCGAAATGTGTTGGGAGGCGCGATAGCTAACGAAGAATGCAGAACTGAATGCTAACTTACGAGAACACGTGAGATGAGTATTTTTTTTTTTTTTTTTTTTATGATTAGCAGACACTCTTGTTTCATTTCGTTCCCTAAAACTAGGAAACCCATTACTTTTCGTCTAAGCATACAGCCTAAAGACTTCGCCAATTCACTTCATATTCCTCCAGTTTGTTTTCTGTGTTTTTCTATTTTGAGGGTAGTAAATTGCCTTCTCTTGCTGAAAGATTTTCTCTTTTATCACGTTCTTTTAAGCTGTACCTACGATTGCTTCAGGCATAAAGGAAGAATCTCATCGTACACAAAAGTGGATTTAGTTTCCCAATTTCCCAACTGGAGCCCAGGTTAGGTCAGGTTAGGTTAAATTAGGTTAAATTATTAAGTAGTTAAGCAAGATTAGGCTACGTCAGGAGTATCAGTTGCCTCACCAAACTCCACCCTACCACCATTGTGATTGAGTTGTGAGCAGGAGGTGTGGGTGGGGGCAGGGTGAGCAAGACCCTCTCTGGTTTATCCATGCCTCTCTCCCTAGCAACTGGATGCTTCCTGTTTAAACCGGAGCTATAGTACGGATAATTTTATGAATTACTGTACCACTGAACCATTGGGTCATGGCCCGGATATACCGAAAGCTGGATAATCTGAGCCTGGATAATTGAGCTTCCACTATATATATATATATATATACATATATATACTGTATATATATATATATATATGTATATATATGTATATATATATATATATACAGTATATATATATATATATATATATATATATATATATATATATATATATATATATATATATATATATATATATATATATATATATATATATATATATATATATATATATATATATATATATATATATATATATATACAGTACCCTCGCGTCCAACATGCGTTAGTCCAGCACGTTTCGGGTCCAGCTCGGAGAGCAATTAGTTAGTATTATTTAATACGATTTAATTACTGCAACACGAATGTGTCAGCAAAACACGCACAGAGCTCCGAGAAGTGGGCGAAATCCGCAGAGTTCACTGTAGCACAATCACCCCCGGTCCAACACGGTCATACTGGACATTCCCATGATGATGATGGCCAATGAAAACTTCTGATCAAGTAGCCTTCCCCGCCCGCTATCGTGACGTGATCGTGATGCCGCCCAATTAAAAACGCTTCTGGTGTCACGTGATGTTTTGTTTATATTTCTCTCACCACAGCGCCACTCAGTCGCATAATTGCATTGGAAGGTGCTTTTTTCTTGCTGCATTTTCTGCCCTTGTTACTGCATTTTACCCTGCTCACGATGCCTAGGAAGCCTTCTGAGAACCCCAAGAAGCGTCGGCACCTCCCTCAGGCCACCAAACTAGAAAGCATCGAGAGGAAGAAGAAAGGGGAGAGGAAGGTTGACATTGCCAAGGCCTATGACATGAATGAAGCCAACGTGATCATAATAAAAAACTAAGACAAGATCCTGGCAGCCGAAGGCTATCACACGGCACTTCATACCAGGTTTGCTGAGGATACGATGGTAAATCGGAACGGTAACGTGGTAAAATTGTCGACGATACCACGGGCATTTGGAATTCATCTGGATGGATTCCTGCCGAGGATACGACGGGCAAAACAGTGTGACCAAAACCCAGGCGACTCAACAGAGAATGTATTGTACTACAGCATTGAACATTTAGCCTGACTGTCACGGGGTTTTTAAAATAAATGCTAATATTATGTTTAAATGATAATAATGTTCAATAATATTGCAGAGAAGGGACAATGATTGTCTTACTAAATCAAGCAACGATTACTTTACGCTGACTTGCTTCGCACGATTCTCTAAGAACGAGAATTTATAAACTTTCTCAATAGTACACAGCAGAGACTAATTACTCACAAATGCTGATTATTAGTACTGTTAGCCTCTGGAGAAAGTTTCTTCACCCCTGACAATAAATAACTAATATTAATAACAGTATCAGGTTCTTGCTGATGCTTAACTCCTAGGAGGCACAACGGATTTTAAGCTTAATACACAAGACAGGCCTAAGTACCAGTTATGAATGGCAAAACGTTTATGCAAGCTAGGAGCTATATGGGAAATAAGCTTAATTGCGGAGAAATGAAACAAGAGTTTACATTACATTAAGCTCAAGAAAAAGAACTGTTAAATTTATTGATTACAAAATAAATTTAATGTTACATTTCAAATCAAATTAATGAGATCGCACTAACTCACTCACTCACGAGCTAAATTCTTACCCCTAGGAAAAACACCTTAACTAAACTCTTAAGACTAGGAAAACGAAAAGAAATACTGGTCAATGAATGCTGTGTATCACCCAAAGAAGGGTAGGAGCTGTGTATCACCCAAAGAAGGGTGGGAGCACTGGAGAACTGTAGTCTAGTGGAGCTTGGGTGCTAGCTGACCTCTCCTCTCACACTTCTGGAGCACAGAACCTCTCTCTGTCAAAGCAAACACTGGACTGACTATTCATACGATGCGTGTGGTAGAACGCACAGGCCACCGGAAGTAGGCGTGGCTAACGGTTGAGGCAAGCAGGGGCGAACAATAAAGAAACAATAGTATCGCTCAGTAGAGCACTTAGTGACGTGCACTAGATCGGTCACTTTTGAAACAGTGACGAATGTTTTGAAAAGTATACCACCGAAGTGGAGAGAGAAACGGTTAATTGAGCGATACACAGTGAGTTTTCCACTAATAGTTCGTGTTTTTCACAAAAGGGAAATGTCGCGAATTTGATTCGTGACACTGACACTGAATACATATTAATATTTTAGAATAAATATCAATCGTTTTGAAACCTTTCTCATCGGCGTGCGTACCAGTTTATAAAGAAAGTTGCTTCTTATTCTCTACCGAGTCAGCGACAGCGATCACTTTCCACAGTCACGAGACGGGGCTCTGGCAACAGTGTGAGAAGCATGCACTTTGCCGGGGCTTACAGTGCTAGGACAGGCAGAAGCAGAACCTTCCATGGCTGTGGACGAAGATGGTGATTCTGAGTGTGATTTTGAAGGATTTATGAGGGAGGTTGAGGAGGAGCAACAGCCATTACTCGCTAGTGACACCAGCAGCCATCCTCCGATGACCCAGTAGGACTACCTACAGCCTTGGATACCACCTTCCATTCCCAGCAAGCCCACCAACACTATCCTAAAAGGTTAGTTATCATTCATAGCACAGTACCATTTATTATAATTACAATAGTACCAATATATGTATAGGTATATGGTAGGTATTTAGGGTAACTTTTCCGAGGGTTGCTGACATAATTCATTTTTCCCCATAAGCTCTATTGTTAGTCCAGCACGTTTTTGGTCCAACACGTGACCCATGCATGACAATATTACTGTGCTGGACGGGAGGGTACTGTATGTATATATATATATATATATATATATACTGGCCATACCACGTTGAGTACACCGCTTCCCCTCCGATCAGCGAAGTTAAGCAACGTTGGGTCTGGTTAGTACTTGGATGGGTGACTGCCTGGGAACACCAGATGCTGTTGGCATCCCTTCATGTCAAGTGGGGTTGGTGGAGGATTAGTGTCCCTCCCTGTAAAACAATTAACTCTAAGCCCTTGGCCACCCCGTCTGGGATATTTGGCGTCTGGCAATGAATGAATGATGATATATACTGTATATATAGATATAGATATATACAGTAACCCCTTTAATATCCAGACGCCCAATAACCAGTCTCCCCAATGTCCGGACATGTTGGGCCCAGGCCTTAAAAAAAAAAAAAAAAAAAAAAAAAAAAAAAAAATCTGACATTGTTTTCAACTGTAATTTGAACTTGGTGCACAGCGCCAAACATTTGTGTTTACATGCGGCCCATTGCTTCCTCCTCTCCCATTACCGCCTAACTACCATCCTGGCTTGAAGCTCATTGCAGTGGATGCCGCACGGGCTTATTTTTATGAATAAACCGTGAATAAACTGCAATACCTTGCTGCTAGACCATGTGGGAATTTACCGTGTTGTGATTTGTTAAGAAATTAGAATTCAGAGTGCAAAGGATTAAATGCAGAGTGTAAACTGGCAGTTGCAAGTGGCGTGGCACAAGTAAGAACAGAAAGTGCACTGTTAAACAATTATAATTCACAGTGCAAAGGATTAAGGGCAGCACAACACTAGATTACTGTACATGCTTCAAGAGCATTTTCACCACTGCCAGGGCCTTAGAGGAGGTGGGTTAATCTTCATAACGGCCATGGATGTGTTGTAAGTACCATACCCTATATTGCTAAATATTTTCCATACTCCTAATTCCTCATTCTGTGGTTCCTTTTCATTTATTTCATGCCTTCTGTCCCTTATTTTTGTGAACAGGGTCTTAAATAGGTGCTATGCATGTCCGGTAGGGAGTTATGTAGGTGGTTTTCTGAGTGAGGCTGGGTTTGGGTCCATAAGTACGTGTCCATGAGGCATTTTCCCAGTATCCAGACAAACCCACTTTCTGGACATGCTTTTGGTTCAATTACATCGGATATTTGAGAGATTCCTGTATATATATAAACAGTACAGGCATACCCCGGTTTAACGATCTAATTTTTTAGGTAAAACCCCATCATTAGGCTGGGTATTGTATATTGGGGTACTTTTAACATGTATTTCAATGTGGACCATTTACCAGCCTTGGGTTTCCCCCCAAACCAAGTCCAAAACCCACCCAGATGAGCCCAAAAACAGGTTTAAAGGCAATCTAAATGGCCTAACAGCTGTCAAGGAAGTTAACCTAAGCCTAACACCTGTAAATAACACACTAAAACCAACAAATCAAATCTGAATAACGTCGTATATGAGTCTGGAAAAAATCAAGCTTTGTAAACTGGACCCCAAAATGACAATCTTCAACCCACCTATGGCTAAATCATATTAACTGAAGTCTGAAAACTGTTAATAAATCAACCTAAACACACAATTTTAGTCTGAAATATCATCAAAATTGGTGAGAAAAATCAAAACCCATCGTTAAACTGGGGTTTAGCCATCGTTAGGCGAGGTATGGTGCAGTTTCTACCCCCATCGTTAACCCCTTAATCGCGGGGTTGTCGGAAGTGTGCCGTGTGCGTCCCGTGGGGATAATCTTGCTCCGACTGACTTTTTAAAAATATTTGCCAAAAATCAGTTATTAGTCCTAGAATATTATAATTACATAAGTATATGGCACATACCTTCAGCTTTCTCCTGGGATGTTTGTTGAGCCTTCGTTGACTATTATAATTACAAAAGCATATGGCACATACCTTCAGCTTTCTCCTGGGATGTTTGTTGAGCCTTCGTTGACTACCGTATGACTTGTTGAGACTTCTGAAGTTGGGTAACGAAGTCTCCACCTTTCACTTCCTGATACCCCGTAATATGGTTACCACTGCCTGATATTATAACTACAAATGCTATTTATGAATTCAAGTAGTTTGGACTCCATATTCCAAAAAAAAAAAAAAAAAAAACACTGAAAGCAACGTAAATTACTAGCGCATACAAGTTTTCCACACACGCTCGTACCCCGATGGTATTCTGAAGCGGAGCTGTCATTTATTATTCATAAACACACTCACACTTTATATTCCTAGTACTTTATTACACTTATTTATATATACAGTATTTATCCATAAGTTTCTTTCAGTACTAGTAGTTTATTTTCACTCCAGGCATTCACTTTCTCGTTCAGTAAACTAGCATAGAGAGCGAAAGTTTTCACTTTCACTTTCATTACTGCTAGTATTTATACACGCTAGAGCAAAGCTTTCAGTTTCACTTTCATTACTCAAAGTATTTATACTCATATTCTTATATTACTAACTATTTATGTTTCTATTTACATTATCTGTTTTATTTATATTATTTACATTTCTATTTTATTTACACTATGTTATGCACTGTCACTGGCAGTAACTTATAAAACTATTTTCCACTGTTCAGTTATATTTACATTCATTGCTTTCACATGCTATTTGCACATTATTTACATTTACACTTGCACTGTTTTAGAGTCACCAGAAAGATCGTAGTCACTGTCCATCATTATCATTGATAAATTAGCCAGTTCACGTTCCACAGCAGAGTCACTTAACCCTTTACCCCTTCCCACACGAAGTTTAGTAGGGGTAGAGGTCACAGGGCCCTTTGCAGGGGGCTAAGGATAGGCTCGAATCAGACGTGGTTTCACCTTGAAAGACAACAGTAAACTGAATGATGTGGCCTAGAGGCAGGGAAGGGTTGACAGTGTCAGCATGGTGACAGCTGCTTATTTATATGCTATAAAATGATTGGCAGGAAATCTAGGCAATACATAATAAATTAGGTAGTGAGAGAATGGGAGTATGGATGGGGTATATGTGCAGGAGTAGATGAGAATGAGAGGGCAAAGGAAGGAGTGTGTATAGTTGTGAGTAAAAGATGGAAGAAGAGCATAAGACAGTATGGATCAGTTGGGTCAAGGATTGTGTGGGTAAAGTTGAAAGTTGGAATACAAATGTGGGCGATTGTGTGTGTGTATGCGCCAACGCAAGATCGTGCTAGAAGAGTGAGAGAAGAGTTCTGGACAAATGTGGAAGTGTGCATGGAAAAGTTTGGAAGGAATGAGAGAGTGTTTTTGATTGGTGATATGAATGGTAAAGTTGGTAATGTGAAGGTGGATGGAATAGTTGGTGAGTGGGGTGTGCCTGCTGAGGTAGATGAGAATGGGAGTGCGTTAGTGGACATTTGTGCTGGGAGGGGGTTGGTAATAGCCAATACCCTCTTCAGGCATAAAATGATCACAGGTATACATGGCGAGTGATGAGAAGGGTGGGTGGTGAACTGAATGAAAGGAAGGCAATGATTGATTATGTGTGTGTGGATGAAAGGATGCGAAGATGTGTAAAGGATGCAAGAGTGTATAGAGGTTGGGGGAGTGGACTTTCTGACCACTACTTGGTCGTGGCCAGAATTAGGATGCAAGTAAGATGGAGGAATAGAAGAAGGGAAAGACGAGAGGAAGGAGTAGTTGCAAGGAGAGTGGAAAGGTTAGAAGAGGATGAGAAAAAGGTAGAGTATAAGAGAGAAGTGGAGGAACGATTGGGCAAATATGAATTGGAGCAGATGGGAGACGTGGAAGGTGTGTGTAAGATATTTACAGAAGAAATATGTGCAGCATGTGATGTGGTGTGTGGAAGGAAGAGAAGACGGAGGGGGGTGCAAGGAACAGCGTGGTGGACTGAAGAGGTGAAACAGGCAGTGGCACAAAAGAAGAAAGCATACAATGAATGGATGAGAAATAGGGGCGTGGAAGAAGTTGAGAGGCGGAAGAGAGAGTTATATGTGGAAAGGAAGAGAGAGGTGAAAAGATTAGTAAGAAGAGAGTGGATGAGGAATTTGGAAGGAATTTGAGTGTAAAGTGGAGGGACTGTAAGAAAATGTTCTGGAGAGAAGTGAAAAGAGTAAGACAGGGTGGAAGTGAAGTTAGCAGGGGAGTGAAAGATAAAAATGGTAGATTACTAGTGGAGAAGGGTGAAAAAGTGAGCAGATGGAGAGAACACTTTAAGGAATTGTTGAACGTAGAGGATGGAAGTAATGCGAGTATAAGTGGCTGGGGAATGGCTGGGAGAACTAGGGAGGTGAGAAGACAGGAAGAAATCAGTAGGATAGAAGTTGTGGAAGCAATGAAGAAAGTTAAATCGGGGAAAGCCCCAGGAATTGATGGAGTGTGTGGTGAAATGCTGAAGCATGTGGGAGAGATAGTAGTAGAATGGATGTGGAAGATGTGCAGATTGGCCTGGGAGGAAGGTAGAGTCCCGGAGGATTGGAAGTCAGGTATAATTATTCCCTTGTACAAAGGAAAAGGGGAAAAAGAAGTGTGTGGTAATCATCGGGGCATTTGTCTTCTTAGTATAATAGGAAAAGTGTATGGTAGGATACTTATAGACAGAGTTAGAGAAAGAACAGAGAAATTAGTTGGAGAAGAACAGGGAGGCTTTAGGAAGGGAAGAGGTTGTGTAGATCAGATATTCATTCTTAGATCTTTAGTGGAAAAGTTTCTAGAGAAGGGAAAGAAGTTGTATGCGGCTTTCATGGATTTGGAGAAAGCATATGACAGGGTGGATAGACAAGGATTGTGGAAAGTGTTAAGAATATATGGAGTAGATGGGAAGTTGTTGAATGCTGTGAAGAGTATGTACGATGGTGCGAAGGCTGCAGTGCGTGTGGATGGTGAACTAAGTGAATTTTTCTCTTTGAAAGTTGGTTTGAAACAGGGATGTGTCATGTCTCCATGGTTGTTCAATCTGTACATGGATGGGGTAATAAAAGAGGTACAAGGTAGGGTAGTGGATGTTGGAGTGGCCCTGGTGAGAGAGGATAGTGTTTGGAAACTCCCTGTACTGTTGTTTGCAGATGATACTGTGTTGTTGAGTGAAGACGAAGGGGAGCTGCAAGGCTTGGTGGATGAGTTTGGGAGAGTGTGTAAGAAACGGAACCTAAAGGTGAATGTAGGGAAGAGTAAAGTGATGGTCTTTGAGAGAGGTGAAGTCAGTGAATGTACAGCGAGGTTGGATGGTGAGGAATTGGAAAATGTGAGTACATTTAAGTATTTGGGTAGTGTGATGAGTAAGGATGGAGGTTTGGAGGGTGAAGTGCTTGAAAGGGTACAGCAGGGAAGAAAGGTTGCTGGTTCCTTGAAAGCAGTGATAAGAAACAGGGAAGTGAGCATGGAAGTAAAAAAGTTACTACATGACAGTATTGTGATACCAACTCTAACATACGGAAGTGAAGCTTGGACATTGTTGGAAGGACACAAGTCAAGAGTGAGAGCAGTGGAAATGAGTTATTTAAGAGGAGCCTGTGGAGTCACGTGGAGAGACAGGCTGACGAATGAGGATATAAAGGAGCGTTGTGGTGTGGATGTGGATGTGATAGGAAGCGTTGTGAGGAACACACTGAGGTGGTTTGGCCATGTGGAGAGGATGGAGGGTGAAAGACTGACGAAGAGAGTGTATATGAGTAAGGTGGAGGGTGGAAGAGGGAGGGGGAGACCGAGGATGAGATGGAGGGATGGGGTGGAGAGGTATATGAGAGAGGGGGGTGTGAGTTGGGAGCAGGGCAGTGAAATGGCGGGGGACAGGGCGACTTGGAGGCGATTTGTTTGTGGCCACCCCAAACGGGATTGAGGCGTCTGGCAATAGATAGATAGATAGATAGTTCCAGGTAAATGTAAATATCACTTAGGCTTCTCCCTTCCGTTCTTATATGTATTTTTGTTACGAGAACAGGTCATACGGTATATTTCAAGGGTAAATAAACAAGGAAAATTAGTGAGCGAGTGCATGAGGGGTGTTTCCAGGTGATAATTATCCCATTCCAGACATATGGCAGACTGGCAGTATCAATTACCTTTTCTCTTTCTTTTATATATTGTTATGTATATGAATAGGGCTTAGGGCACATTTCACTGGATAAAATGAGTGGAAAAATCCATCCAGGATTTGTTTAGCGTAGCATAGCTGGGCATGCGGGAGGAGAGGGTAATGGAGGGGAGGAAAGGGGAGGAGTCAAGGACAGGGGGAAAAATGGCTAAGTTGTCAACAGTGGATGGGAGTGCAGATGACATTAGCAGAACTGAGTATAGCTAGACACTGGTAGTACTGATAGATGATTCAAGCCACCACTTGAAAGACTGGGCGTATTCAAAATAACACAGAATCACAAAAGTGATGCCCTGCGGTATGATCCCTTGCTCTCGAGTGTCACGAAAGTGACTCCCCGCGGTTAAGGGGTTAAGCTGGGGTATCACATCTAGGGGTATCGTATATCGAGGTATTATTATATATATACGTTCATGTACATATACATATACATGTATATACATATATTTATATATATATATATATATATATATATATATATATATATATGTATATATAGATATATATAGATAATATATATATATATATATCTATCCACAATATATATATATATATATATATATATATATATACAGTAATCCCTCTAATATCCGAACGCCCAATATCCGAACATCCCCACTAACCGGACATAATCCTCCTGGGATCCAATATTCCCAAAATGGGCCAAAAACTGCAAAAAATTCGAAAAAAATCTGACTTTTTTTCCCTCCCATAATTTGAAATTCCCGCCTGGCGCCAAACAGCTGTTACACCATGGTCCCTTCACCCCTTCCTTCCTCCCCCTCCCCCCTCCCCTGTCAGGTTGCCATTTGGTATTTTTCATTACCAAGTGTGGGCCAATTTGGTAATGAAAAATTCGTTTGGTAATGCATTAGAATAATGCATTACCAAATGGATTTTTCACATGTATGAGGATACACAGGATGGAGATGGTGGATTGTTTGCTCTCTCTGATTAATCTGCTACCCTACATAGTGTGAAAATAATCAACATGGTGTTAGTTATAAGGAGAGTGATTACATGTATTTCCACTTGTATATATAATTAGTGAAGAATATATGCTAGCTTTACGAATTTGGTAATGAAAAGTTATATTTGACAATGAAAGTTGAGGAGATTGGTAATGTGGCTGTTGCGATCTGGCAACTCTGTTACCCCACCAACATCAACAGTCACAGCTTAACTCCGATGGAGAGCAGATACTCATAACAGTGCAAGCCACAGGTGCTTGTTTTTTGTGAATAAACAGTGAATAAACTGCAATACCTTGCCACTAGAACACACAGGAATTTACAGTGTTGTGCAGTGTTAAGAAATTAGAATTTAGAGTGCAGAGGATTAACTGTGGACTGCAAACTGGCGGTTCAAACCAGTCCAAGAGCAAGGGACTTGTAAGTACCCAGAATGTTTAATATTGTATAAACTCACCTCTAAAACCTCATTTTATGGTTCTTTTGCATTTATTTCAGTCTTTTATGTCCCTTATTGGTGTGATTTGGGTCTTAAATAGGTGCTATGCATGTCCAGAGGGAGATGTATAGGTGTTTTTCAGAGTTAGGGTCCGTAAGTACTAGTCCATAAGCTGGGGCCCAATATCCGGACAGAACCACTATCCGGACCTGCCTATGGCTCTATTGATCCGGATATTGGAGGGGTTACTGTATATATATATATATATATGTATACAGTAATTCCCATACTATCCGCATGCCCACCATCCGGACTCCCCACTTACCGGACATTGTGGGTCTGGACCTTCGGAACCCCAAAATGGCCAAAAAAAAAGAAGAAAAAAAAACAAAATCTGAATTTTTTCCCCACCCGTAATTTGAAATTGCCTCGCGGCTCCAAACGTCTGTTTACACCATGGCCCCTTCACCCCTTCCTTCTTCCCCCTCCCCCCTCCCCTGTCAGGGTTGCCATTTGGTATTTTTCATTGCCAAATGTGGGCCAATTTGGTAATGAAAGGTTCGTTTGGTAATGAATCAGAATAATGCATTACCAAACAGCTTTTTCACGTGTATGTGGATACACAGGACGGAGATGGTGGATTGTCTGCTCTCTCTGATTAATCTGCTAGCCTGCATAGTGTGAAAATAATCAACATGCTGTTAATTATAAGGAGAGTGATTATTCCCACTTGTATATGTAATTAGTGAAGAATAAATGCTTACTTTACAAATTTGGTAATGAAAAGTTAAATTTGGTAATGAAAATTGAGGAGCTTGGTAATGTGGCCGAGATCTGATCTGGCAACTGCTGTCCCCTCCACCAGTTACCGCCTAACTGCTATCACGAGTGGATGCGTATTGCAGTGGATGCCGCACGTGCTCATTTTTGTGAATAAACAGTGAATAAACTGCAATACCTCGCCACTAGACCACACGGGAATTTACAGTGTTGTGCAGTGTTAAGAAATTAGAATTTAGAGTGCAAAGGATTAACTGTGGAGTGCAAACTGGTGATTGAAACTGGCATGGTGCAATTAGGAACAGAATATGCAGTGTTAAATAATTATAACTCATAGTGCAAAGAATTAAGTGTAGCACAACACTGGATTACTGTACGTGCTTCAAGAGCATTTTCACAACTACCAGGGCCTAAGAGGAAGCTGCCACGAACGTGCTGTAAGTACCCTGTATAATTTAAATATTTTCCATAACCACTTCTAATTTCTCATTCTCTGGTTCCTTTTCATTTATTTCGTGCTTTATGTTCATTATTGGTGTGAATAGGGTCTTAAATAGGTGTAAATAGGTGCTATGTGTGTCTGGTAAGGAGTTATTTAGGTAGCTTTCAAAGTTAGGCTGGGTTAGGGTCCTTAAGTACCAATCCATCAGGCAGGGGCCCACTATCCGGACGGGACCACTTTCCGGACATGCCTTTGGCTCTGTAATGTAGGATAGTAGAGGAATTACTGTATGTATATATATATATATATATATATATATATATATATATATATATATATATATATACACACTGTATATATATCTGTGTATTGCCAGACATCCTAATCCTGTAAGGGATGGTCACAAACAAATCCCCTCCATGTCGCCCTGTCTCCTTTCATTTCACTGCACTACTTCCAGGTCACATCCCCCTCTCTCATATACCTCTCCATTCCATCCCTCTATCTCATTTTTGGCATCCCCCTCCATCTCCCCCCTTCCACCTCACTCACATACACTCTACCTATCAGTCTCTCGCACTACATCCTCTCCACATGGCCAAATCACCTCAATGTGTTTCTCCTAATGCTTTCTATCACATCCACATCCACACCACAACGCTCCATCACTTCCATATTTATGTCAGTCTGTCTCTCCATGTGACTCCACATGCTCCTCTCAAATAATTCATTTCCAGTGCTCTCCCTCTTGACTTGTGTCCCTCCAACAAGGTCTAAGATTCTCTTCCATTCATTAGAATTGGTATCACAATACTGTCATTCAGTAACTTTTTCATTTCCATGCTCACTTCCCTGTTTTTTATTACTGCTTTCAAGGAACCAGCAACCTTTCTTCCTTTTTGTACCCTTTCAAGCACTTTCACCCTCTATACTTCCTTCCTTACTCATCACACTACCCAAGTACTTAAATGCACTCACATTTTCCATTTCCTCCTCATCCAACCTCACTGTACATTCACTGATTTCATTTCTCATGAAGACCATAACTTTACTCTTCTCTACATTCACCTTTAGATTCCATTTATTACACACTCTCCTAAACTTGTCCACCAAGCCTTGCAGCTCCCCTTCGTCTTCACTTAATACAGTATCATTTGGAGACAGTGGTACAAGGATTTTCTAAACACTGCCCTCTCTCATCAGGGCCACTCCAACATCCACTTCCCTACCTTGTATCTCCTTTATAACCCCATCCATATGCAGATTGAACAACCATGAAGACATGACACATCCCTGTTTCAATTCAACCTTCAAATAGAAAAATTCACTAAGCTCACTATCCACACACTGCAGCCTTAGCACCCTCATACATACTCTTCACGACATTCAGCAACTTCCCATATACTCCATATATTCCTGATACATTCCACATTCCTTGTCTATCCACCCTGTCATATGCTCTCTCCAAATCCATGAAGGCAGCACACCACTTCTTTCCCTTCTCTTGAAACTTTTCCACTTAATACCTAAGAATCTGATCTACACAACCTCTTACCTTCCTAACACCTCCCAGTTCTTCTCCAACTAATTCCTTTGTTATTTCCCTAACTCTGTCAGTAATTATCCTACCATATTCTAGTCCCATTACATTAAGAAGACAGATGCCCCTATGATTACGACACACTTCTTTTTCCCCCCTTTTCCTTCGTTCAGGGGAATAATTATTCCAGACTTCCAGACCTCCGGGACTTTACCTTCCTCCCAGGCCAATCTGCACATCTTCCACATCCATTCTACTACTATCTCTCCCCTATGCTTCAGCATTTCACCACACACTCCATCAGTTCCTGGGGCTTTCCCCATTTTGACTTTCACCTTGCTTCCACAACGTCCATCATGCTGATTTCTTTCCTTTCACATCCCTCCTTTTCCCAGCCATTCCCCAGCCACTTATACTCGCATTACTTTCATTCTTTATGTTCAGCAGTTCCTTAAAGTGTTTCTCCATCTGCTCACTTTTCCTCCCTTCTCCACTAGTAGTCAACCATTTTTATCTTTCACTCCTTGACTAAATTCTTTAACACCCAGTCAAACTCTCTTTACCTCTTTCCAGAACATTTTCATACATTCCCTCCACTTTACTTTCAGATTCTTTCCAAATTTCTCATACACTCATCTTACACTCTCTTTACTAATCTTTTCACCTTTCTCTTCCTCACTACATGTAACACTCTCTTCTGTCTCACAACTTCCTCCACACCCCTGCTTCCCATCCACCCACTATATGCTTTCATCTTTTGTGCCACAGCCTACCTTACCTCTTTGTTTCACCATGCTGTTCCTTGCATCCCCTTTCGTCTTCTCTTCACCCCAGACACCACCTCACATGCTGCACAGATTTCTTCTGTTAATATCTTGCACACACCTTCCACCTCCTCCATCTGCTCCAAATCATATTTACCCAATCGCTCCTCCACTTCTCCCTTATATTCTGCCTTTTTCCCATCCTCTTGTAGCCTTTTCACCCTTCATGTAAGAACTACTTCCTCCTGTCCTTCCCTTCTTCTCTTCCTCCACTTCATGTCAGTCTTGACTTTCACCACCACCAAGTGGTAGACAGAAAGTCCACTCCCCCAACCTCTATATGCTCTTGCATCCATTACACACCGTCTCATTCTATCATCCATACACACAATTATTCTATACTGATACCAACATTAATCAGCTTTTGCTTGCCAGTTTACAGCACTAGAGTGGTACAGTAACTGGTACCACCAGTCCCATCCCAGCCTCTCCCTATTGCAAGACAAACAGTTCTGGCCACGTGTTCTTGCTGATGCCAACTCACTATGGAGGTTTCATTTGTTTGTAACAGCTAGTGCCCTAGGCTCATCTAAATGTAAGCCCATTAGACAGTAGATTGAAGTTGCCCTTCTGCAATCCACCATCCTCCTGTCAGAGGACAGAGAGGGAGTTGGGGTTCATATGTATAATGGGACAGCAGAGCAATGCCACCACAGGAAAGCATCCCTCTGTAGCACTGGGTTATGAGTTTAACCACCCAAGTATAGTTAATGATTTCTTGATAATTATCTTTCTATATACCTAGGCTGCCTCCTTCAAGAAAGGGGGGTAGCCGAGACAGGACGACACACTCCCAATTAACTCATCCATACACACATTTGCTTGCATCTTAGCCCCAAGGGGAGAAGGGACAGATCCTCACCACACCACACTGCAAGAGGGTCAACTGCGCAGTGCAATCAGCGACATCCACAGCAGGGCCCGACAGCAGAGCTAGTTTACCCTTGCCACATCATATTGGACCTAACCCCTTACGTGCACCTGACTGGATCGGCTGATCAGACCAAATGCAGTGGAGTATGCCCTCGGGGCCGGGTCACCATTTATTCATTCACAATTTCTCTCCAGTCATCCCTGTCTCGCAGATCCACTCGTCATTGCTCTACAGACATCCCTTTCACATGTAATGCTTTCTTCACACAGTCCATCCATCCTATTCATGGTCTTCCTTTCAGCCTTACGTCTCTCACATCCTATCCAATTCTTGTAGTGTATAGAAAATTATTTGACTTATAACTCAGTGTACAGTCACCTGTGGGTATTATTACATTGAGTTAGTGGATGGTGGGCACCACCATCTCCAATATAGTACAGTACAGTATGTTATTGGTGAACGACTCCAGTCTCTTTGGCTGTGCAGACCTGTCCACTGCAGGCAAGCCACTGTCCTTGCAGGGCCATCCCGTGCAGTGAAATAATGTTCACCTCCAGCAGACAGCACCTTGCTGTACGTTTTCCTGGCTGATAGCCACATTTGCATCTCTCTTTGCAGTTAACTGGGGCACCATAGTAGGCTTGCCGTATCCTGTAATATGGTTTTATGGTTACCATCCAGCATTGTAAATGGTTTCTCAGGTTACAGGAAACCATAGGGCTTGTCACTCAGTGCAGAGTCACCTGAAGTGGAAAGAAGAGTAATAAAGAGATGGCAGGAAGGATGAGGGAGAATGGAAGAGAGGAGGGCAGACACAGAAAAAGATAATCCCTCTAATATCTGAACGCCCACTATCCGAACATCCCCACTAACCGGACATAATCTTCCCGGGATCCAATATTCCCAAAATGGTCCGAAAACCGCAAAAAATTCGGGGAAAAAAAAAAATTTCCGTCTGTAATTTGAACTTGGCGCGCAGGGCGCGGGACAGCTTTGTTGTGTCGCGTCATTCCTCCGACGTCCGCTAGAGCGCCCCTGCATCCTCCCCACTCTCCGCCTGCCTCTTGCGAGTGAACGCTCGTCATCATGGCTGCCCACGTGCTCGCTTTTGTGGTGGTGCCTTACCTGCTGCAGGCACTCCTGCTGCTCTCGTGCCTCTCCTTCGTGTGTGCGATGATGGCCTCGCTGCCTGAGAAGAGGAAGAGAGTGGTGTTGACTCTGGAGAAGAAGCGGGAGATATTGGAGAAAGTAGATGCGGGGTGGTCTTCTTCACGCATCCTCCACGAGTTTAACTTGGCCCGATCTACTTTGTTTGATATTAACCCCTCAAGTGCTAATCTCATCGATCGGGCTTTTTGCGCAATTTCTTAAGATGACGAGCAACACTGATCGTACAACATCCACAAAAAACTGGCGGCAGCTGGCTCCACCCCAGCTGTGACGTAGATGGCTTCTAACCAAACAGAACTAGGTGTTGGACACACCGGAGGGGGGACCCAGGCCCGTAACCAGGCGGTGGGGGGTGTACCCCCCACCTCCCTCTCACCACATCCCTCTACTCCACTATCTTGTTACTACCCTACCTCCCACCATTCTTACCACCACAACAACTCCTCCCACCCCCTCCTCATGCATCCCCCCCCTCTCATGTGGATCCCCCTCAATGTCCCCCCCCCCTGTCAACTGGGGGGAAGGTTTTTCCCCCCTACCCTCCCTCCATGTCCCTGTACCCCACTTTGGCCCTTCCTTTGTGTCCCTCCATCCCCATCCACCCTCTCCTGGCCTTACCAGCTCCCCCCACCTCCTCACCCCCCACCCGCACCCCCTAGCACCTCCCCAGCCTCGAATATTTTGCGTATTTTTTTCGCTTTATGGCACGTGTTTTTGAATCATTACCTGTAATTTATTGGTGTCTGCATACAGATATGCACACCACAGTTATTTTAGCTGTCTTTAGTCGAAACCCACGTGAAAAAGACATTTTATTTTATGCCGACGCATGGAAGCATGTTGGAGCCTTCAAAACGAAATGAAAACTAGATTTGACAGCTCGGAGGGGAGGGGAGGGGGGAGGGGGGTTAGACAACGGGAGGGGAGGGAAAGAGAGGAGAGAAGAGGGGAGGGAAGGGAAGGGGAGGGAGGGGATTGGAAGTTTGAAAGGGGAGAGAAGGGGAGGAAAATTTTTACTATTTATCATATTTTTATTGGGGGGTTCATGACCAATTTCCCTTGCTAGATTTGACAACTCGGCGGGGAGGGGAAAGGGGAGGGGAGGTTAGGCGAAGGGGAGGGAGGGGATTGGAGGTATGAGGGGACGAGAGGAGGGAAGGATAATTTTTATTTATCATTTATTTAGGGGGTTTGTCACTATTTTATTTTTTTTCTAAGCACAATACAATGGTTAATAACATCTATACACACCAAAAAAAATTGATTTTGGTGATTTTTGTACTTATTGTTGTGAAGAAAACAGGTGCGAGCGGCGTATTTTCTTTCTCGCTGGGGCGGCGATGGGTAACTATTATAAACTTTGACAGGCCATACCTCGGTAACTATTGGGTCTAGGAGGGTGTGGTTTGCGTTTTCAGATGTGTAAATTCAAGCTCTATAAATAGGGCATAAAACTTTTAACCTTTGAGGAAGTAAAAAAATTGGCCTTTTTTTGCGTCCTGGGGGGCAGTCGAGGCTGGGGAATTGGGTACCCTAGGGGTTAAGAGATCCCGAGACAAACTCATGCAGTACACGGCTGACTTCTCGTCTAGAAGCAAACGCAACGTGGAGAGGAAGGTGATGTTTACTCCCAAGTTTGCTGAAGTCAACCGCTCCACGTTGATTTGGTATCGACAGCAACGTGCTGGTGGTGTGATGGTACGTGGTATGGAGCTGAAGGCTGCTGCTGAGAAGTTCACCAGGCTTCACGACGCCCTAGACTTCAAGGTATCTGAGGGTTGGCTCTTCACGTTTAAGTTATGGCATGGCCTTACCAACCGTAAGTCTCATGGCGAAGCTTTGGACGCTAACGAGGATGGAGTTGAGGAGTTTCGGTACAAGGTGGAGGGCTTGATCAACAGGGAGGGCCTCACTCTTGGTCAAGTGTGCAACGCTGACAAAATTGGTTTATTCTATCACTCTTTGCCAACGAACACTCTAGCCGAGGAGACGAAGAAGCATGTACCTGGCCGCAAGCTCTCCAAGGAACGGATATCTGCTTTGTGTTGTGCCAATGCTAATGGCATGCACCGGCTTAAGCCCGTTATTGTTGGCCGTGCAAAGCAGCCTCGGTGTCTTCGTGGGGTGATGGATGTCCTTCCAGTCGTCTGGTACCATTCTTTGAAGGCATGGTTCACAGCCCAGATCTTCAGAGACTGGTTCCACCACCATTTCATCAAGGAGGTCATACATTACCAGACGGAGACACTGGGAATCCCACGCGACCATGTAAAGGCCCTCCTTCTCCTCGACAATGCACCTGCCCACCCGTGCGACAAGGACTTGGTGGCTGAGAATGGCCGGATTAGGTGCATGTTTCTGCCACCTAATACGACTACCCTCATCCAACCAATGGACCAAGGAGTGATTGTGGCAACGAAGCGCCTATACCACCGGAAGTTCCTGGACAAGGTGATGGTTGTTCTCGAGGACGAGGACGAGCGCAGCGAGGGACGGGACACGCTATAGGACTACATAATAGATAGATAGATAAATAGATAGATAGAGAGACAGATAGAAGCAGGAAGTCAAATGATGAGAAGGTGTTGTGTTTGCGAGAAGCGAGCAGCGCTAAACATGCTTACACGGAGGAAAGCTGACGACAGCGGCCAGTAAGGAGATGATGCAGTTAGCTGTCAGCAGTCCTCTCGTGAGAAAGGTCTGGTTGCCATGAGGAACATACGTGACACATCCTTACTACACCAGATTTTAGGAAAGAGAGTTTAGAAGGAGACAAGCGACCCTAGAGAGAGGTCGAGACGGAGATTAGCCTTAGAACAGGAAGAGAGAGAGAGATAGCGAGACAGGGAGGTAGCTACCCAGGACTTATACTATTATACCTGTTTAATATTTCCAAGACAAATAAAAATAGTCCCATACTATTCTTTACCTCTCCCGTCACTACATGACATCTGGTGGGGAAACTACTACAAGATATAAAAGCCGCTCGACCACAAGTCTAAAATATACTTCTCTACAAGTAACTACAAAGTCTTTATGACATTTGGTAGCAGCGAACGTATACGAACCTCGCCTACTTAATCAACATTAAATTCTTACAAAATATCAAGATTGAAAAGAACCAACAATATCAGCTCCTGCCCCCTCCGTCTCCCAGATCATTACGCTGATGCAGAGGTCAAGAGATCACTCGACGCCTTGCAAATAGCTTAACGACAAACCAGCAAATGCGGACATCGTCTCCGAATTAAAAGCAAATTTCTACAAAAGCAACCGAGACTACAAGATTAGCTTCAGTTCTACAAAGTCTACAGCCATCTACAATCAACTACAGCCATCTACAATCAACTACAATTAACAACTCTACGTCGTCTGTATAATCTTCTACACGCACCTACAAGTAGCGGCAGTCTTCATCCCACAACGAGTAAATCACTAGAGAAAGGACCGAGAAAACTTCCACATAGAATAAAGGGAACAAACAAACGAAGAGTGAGACACGACTCACAACTCATCTTCACTCAAGTTACTCATCGCTACTCATTCACTCACCACAGCTACCAGTGTGGGAAGCCGATGTCACCATGTGCTGAGATGACATCACAACGCGAGTCTGCCATGCCAAGCAACGTGTGACTGACACCAGGCACTTCTCACCCACTACTCATTACTCATTATTAACATAGCTCCTACTCATATTCACATATTTTCACAGTTAAGTTGGAAATTCGACGTTCTATGTTGAGGTTTGCCTGGGACAGCCGTTAACCACTACAAATACCAGGCCATGGAGTTTCCTGAGTAATATCGTCCATCAACACACCACTAGAATTATCAAGAGATCTTCAATCAAACCTGTATTTTCTTCCGAGATCGACTTTTGTATCGACACACCTCTACGATCTGTATCAAGTGGGTAAAATTATACTTGCTCATTTCTTCTCAGTGCTAAAATTAGCTATATTCAACTTATTTAATCATCTAGTTTGCTAGGACATAAATAAACAAGAGGCGTATTTCATAACATCATATCTTAATGACAGGAATATTTTCGCCACCACCCACGTTAATACCAGATGACACACAAATTGCCACAACATCAGACTCACAATTAAGAGACAGCCCACCCATTGTACAACCCACACCACACGTTATAGATAAGGAAACAAATACGGGAGTTTCGGATGATGAGTGGGAAACCCCTTCAGACGTTGAGAGTATCGACTTTGCGGCTGCCTTGAATACGTATGCCAATATACTTAACAGGGTTCACCGGTCCGGTCATACATATTCTACCATTCCCTCACATAACGATAAACTCGCAAGTTGAATTAACAGGGCAATCATTAAATATGAATCAAGAACCAAATACTGCTGATCTAAAACCACACCTCACGTTTGTGTATCACGAGGATAAGACTGCCCCAAAATTCTCTGGCACAGACAAGGATCGCATTGATGTCATTTCATTAATCAGTCAGTGCGAACAAATGTTCATCAAGCGCCACATACTAGATGAACAAGAGAAAATTGCTATTTTTTCATCTTGCATAAGCCAGGAAAGATGTCCAGCAAGCAATTTATTGCGCTCCGATAAGCTACATCGTGCTAGGACATATGATGAATTTAAAACTGAATTTCTGAAGAAATTTTCTGGAGGTATGAACTTCTTGCCAGGTATAATTCCAGAATTACATAAAATTGTAGATCTTGTAAGGGAGCACACTACAAACCATGTGCTCAGTGAAATAACTGCTGATGTCTCCACAATCAAGAGAACCCTATTAGCTACTCTGGAGAATTCTAAGTGGATAACAGATGATGGAAAGATGTCCCCAGACCTCGTCGTGGACATCATTGGTTATGTAGCTGCCTTGTGTAAATTACCTGATAGAACCCTTAAGATCGCCAAAACAATCGCGTACATCCCAGGAATGTGCTTACTAGACTTAATGAACGAGGTAGAGATGCAGTGCAGTAAAGCAGGTGTGGTCGACACACATGCACATTCTGGTAGAATCAGGGTACCTGAGACAGTATCAGCTGTGAAAACATCAACACCGACCCCAAACAGAGAACAAAATCGATCGCGACCTGAAATGAGGCAGCCCAAACAAACAAAGACGCCTAGACCTCGTTCCCACACGCCTTCCTACAGGCAGTTTCATAAGTTTTCGCGCAGCCCGAGCAGGTCTCGCGCCATAAACAACACTTTTTATGGGAAATCACCTCGTAGGTCACAGTCAAGGGATAGGTCCATTCTGTGTCATTACTGTGCAAAACCAGGACACACAAGGTATGAATGCTTTATCAAGGCAAAAGAGGATAATCAAAAGACACAAGGATTTGGTCCTTACTGTAGGCATCATAGATACCAAGGGCACTGGACTAGTGATTGCAAAACAGTAGAAAAAATTGTGTCTATGTTCAAATCGGGGGAAGACCAAGTCATGACAAAAAACGAACAAACGTAAAGAAGAACAAGGTTAAACTTCACATAGGAGGCATGTTGGGAAATGAGTGTATCTTGATACCAGCTGTATGTGAGGATCAAAACGTTTCCTTATTTTTAGATACAGGCTCTCCAGTGAACTTAATAACATATGAAGAACTAAATAGAATTCTTAAAAATAAAAAGAAAGTAACTTTTCTGGATGAAGCTGATTTAGAATTAAACACAGTAGATGGTCAAGAGATTACAGTAAAAGGTATGATAAGATTAAATCTCAGTTTCACAGAAACTACAAGACCATTCTCTGCATTGTTCTATATCGTTGAAAACTTAGCAATTAAAGCTCATATGTTACTGGGCTTAAGATCCATGAGAACTGAGAACATAACTATACTCCCACAAATGAATGGAATAGACTTTGATAATGAATTTATAGAGGAAATACTTTCAGAGCCCTCACCGATTGGTAGAAGAGAGCCAAAAGAATTGGTAATATTAAAGGCTTTAACAAACATACACAAACAGATGAGTGTATAGATCCACTTACACCAGCAACCCCATCCTCCAGAATTAGTGACCCAGATAACAGTACTGATTTATCAATTTTTCCAGCCCATCTCACTAATGATTTGGTTATACCACCTAATTCATACATGAAGGTTACCATAAAGAGCAAATTACGGAATAGTACTGTTCTTGTCTTAGAAGAATTATGTAAAGTAAAAAGGATTGTCAGTAGAAAACGCATTATGTCATACGAACGACGAAGGGCTAACTCAGATATTCATTATTAATCACATGAATGGGGAAGTTCAGTTGAAGAAGGGAACTTGCATAGTTAATATTGAAAAATGTTTCGCCCCTGTGAAGGAAATAAATATTGGTGGAGTAACAAGTGAGATCAAATCTACGGATAGAGAAAGAATAAAGAGAATTTAATTCACTCAGGTGAATTTGACGAAGAAAATGATTTGTTAACCATGTTGGAAACACACAGGGACACCGTAGCATTGCCCGGAGAACAATTAGGTGTACTAACTTGATTAATCACATGATTAATGTGCACCCAGAAACACCACCAATTTTCGTACCAGCTTATCGCATACCACACTCCCAACGTACACTTGCAAATCAGTATGTCGATGAAATGTTAAAGCTTGGAATTATTGAGCCTTCAGTTTCTCCGTGAACGTCCTTTTCTTTGTGCCCAAGAGAAATGGAGAAATGCGTGCGGTAGTAGATTACCGTAAACTAATAATCACACCATCCCAGACAGATTTCCCATGCCATTGCTAAGTGATGTTCTACAGAATATTGGTCCTGAGAATAATATATTCTCGACCATCGATCTCCTAAACGGATACTATCAGATTCCGGTATCTCAGGAGTCACGTAAATACACTGCCTTTTCAACAAACAGAGGCCATTATCAATATACAAGAATGCCAATGGGACTGAGGACAGCCTCAGGCACGTTCCAGCGTCTTATGAATTACGTATTGTCCGGAATTTTAGGACAAGGAATATTTGTTTATCTTGACGATATTATTATCGCAACGAAGAATATTAAGGATCATCTCAGGAAATTAGACTTACTCTTACAAAAGCTTAGTGATGCTGGATTAAAAATTAAACTTTCTAAATGCAAATTTTGCTTTAAGGAAATAAATTTCTTAGGCCACAAATTAAGTTCTGATGGTATTCACACCACTGATGACAAAATACAGGCAGTGAGAGATTTTCCTGAACCCACTACGACTGGACGGGTTAGACAATTTTTAGGTCTGGCTGGGTACTATAGGTCCTTCGTACCACAGTTCTCTCATATAGCCTTTCCTCTATTCCAACTACTCAAAAAAGATGCTGTATTCCAATGGGAAGAAGAACAAAAAGGGCATTTAACAATCTAAAAATTAAACTAACCAATGCACCTTGTTTAGCATATCCGAATTACACGAAATCATTTCTTATTTGTACAGACGCATCAGTTAAAGGATTAGGGCTGTACTGATGCAGGAAGATAAAAGAGGAAAGAATCAACCAATTGCATTTGCCAGCAGACAGACAAGAGGTGCAGAGAAAATTATAGCACTACAGACTTAGAGGCACTTGCAGTGATTTTTGCATTACAAAAGTTTCGAGATTTGGTATATGGTTACGAAATCCACTTATTCACCGACCATAAACCACTGGTGGGTATGTTTAAAGAAAAACTCCTTTCTGGGAGGAGAGCAAGATGGAAATGTACAGTTGAAAACTACAGTGTACAAATACATTATATACAAGGTAAATGAATATAGTAGCTGACGCATTATCTAGGAACCCGAACACAATTCAAGTCGCGGCGTTAGATCTCAAAGGAAATATCCCAAACCACGAGGATATCGCAAAGGCACAAAGACTTGACCCAGTATGGTCAAAAGTAATATACAAGTTAGAAAGTGGAGATGACATACAATTACCCAAACTGCATGTCCCACTTGAACAATTCACAATGGTCAATAATACATTATACAAAATTAACCCTAAACAACCAAAACGCCAAAGAAATACTAACCAGTTGGTAGTACCTAATGACATGATACCCCAAGTATTACGAATGATACACGACAGCCCACATGCAGGACACCCTGGAAAGGATAAGACATTCAACCAAGCCCAGCTATTATATTACTGGCCTTCATTACGAAGAGATATAAACAATCATATAGACAGATGCGAATCATGTGCGAAACACAAAGGATACCCAATCACACCTGCACCGATGGGTAATTACCCAGTACCACATCAACCATGGGACGTTGTCGCTGTTGATTTACTCAAGATGCCATTATCATACAATAATAACCTATACTTATTCGTAGCAACGGATCATTTTTCCCGTTATGTCATTTTAGCTCCAATTAAAGATAAGACAGCAGAGACAGTAGCAAAGGCAATAACAGATAATGTAATATGTCGCTTTACTACCCCAAAGGTATTAATAAGTGATAATGGAGGAGAATTTAATTCTGAGATCTTACAAGAAATATGTAAACAATACAACATTAAAAAGGTTAACGTTTTGGCCTATCACCCAGCATCGAATGGGTTGGTAGAGAGACAAAATAAAAAGGTATTAGATGTGCCACGACACATTCTCAGTGAAAATTATGCAAGCTGGGATGATTGGATTCCCAGAGTAGAGGCCTCCATTAATGGGTCTATAAATAAATCCATTGGTGACACACCACATTTCATTATATATGGCACAGATAAAATATTACCATATGAGCTCCTAGAAGGTGACAGCATGCCTATATACAATTACGATGATTACTCTAAACTCCGTTTACGTGAATTCCAGGACATTCACAAAAGAGTGCAAAAACAATTAACGATGTCCAAGGAAGAAATGACGGAGGCATTTAACAAGAAGGCAAAAGATTCACCTATCAGCTTAGGAGACATTGTTTACGGAGTCATTCATACGAGAGACAATAAATTATCCCCTAAATTTGGGGGCCCATACAGAGTAATTAACATAAAGGCAAACAAAGTTTTAATTAAGTCACTTTCAAGTGGCGAGGAAAAACAAGTTCATATTGACCATTTAAAACGAGTTTCAAGGGAATTATCACATAATTATTCAGCCTCGGATACAACCGAACAGGTGAACGTACCTCAAGAAACCAAGCAAGAACACAACAATGATTACAAAAAGAAATTAAGGTCATATACCAAACAATCGAACATAGGTGCAACTATTCCAATGAAATCTACAGTACATCATTTACGAGAATTAAATATCGATTTAAACTCCTTCTATAAATGAAATAACAGCCAACCGTAACGCACATCATCACTATCATCAACCACAGCTTTATAGGAAATTAATAGATTTTTTTTTTTTCGGTAGGTTACGATGAAGGGACTTATGCTATGGATTCTCCTATACATAGTAAGAGTATATGCGCACCTAGACCCCAAGCATATAGTACGACAAGGATGCCTCATAGCTCCAACGGCCACGACTACAATCGTCAAGGACGTCATGAGTACTGAAATAAGTCTAGATTACTTGTATGACTTACCTACTTATATAGAAAGACTTGCGACGCCGATGCGAACTCTGGACTTCAAGATAGGGAATTATGTTTCACAATCACATATCACCAAGGAAGTGGATGAAATGGTGAAGTTAGCGAAATGGAAACTAGAACAGGCGAAGTCAACTATGCTCGTCATGATCCAAGATCTCCCATCTTATGGAACAGAGGTGCTGAGCGACAGGAACAACATCACACGTACTCGCCAAAAGCGCGGTTTGTTCGATCTGGGCGGCGCAATTCTTGGGAACATCTTTGGATTGGCTACAGAGGATGACCTTAAAGAAATAAACAAAAAATTTAATAAGATAGCTCAGGTACTAACATACCAAGATAAATTCATCACAGGACAGAACTCGGCAATGAAAAACAATTGTGAAAAATCTGAAACAAGCAGAAAACGTAGCTCTCGAGAGTATAGATAAAATAAATGACGTGGAGGGCAACGTTACTCTTTTCCAGCACTTCTCCATCATCACAGAACATATTGACACGATTCTACTACAATTAGAGAACACTAGAGATCATTTCAGGGCACTTATGCAAGGAATTTCGAATGCTGGTGATGGCAAGATCACAAATGACTTACTCCCAGTTCATGAGCTACGCCAGATAGTTAGTCAAGGCATACATAAACATAAATTGAAGCCATTGTTCCGCAGTAGGGAATTTATGCAATATTACCCGTACTTGGAAGCAACACTAACACCAACATCAGTGATAGTTCATGTACCATTCATCACAGAAGACCTGTTCACAGTATACCAAATACACCCCTTCCCCTATAGAAACAACAACACTTTAGTCATCATCAACATCAACACAGACACCGAACTCATCATGGTCTCCAAGAGACGAGACACTGTCACTTTCGCAAGTGAGTCAACGATTGAGCGAAAGTGCCGCACATCCTTACATGCTGTTCATCTTTGTCCTGCGTATATTTTCACGTTTCAGCCTACTGATACGGTCCCTTGTGAAATGGCTATCATCAGCAATAACAATATTCATCATCATTGCAACTTCACTTTTGCTCCAGATAAACTTGTACACCATCAACGCATTGGACACTCGCAGTTTTTTTATTTCCCTCATAACACATCAGTTTACATAGTCTGTCCAGATATACCACCATCTCATACATCAGCCTCAGGATTATACATAGCACCAGACTACTGTGCGGTATTTACACCATCCATGTCTACTTTTTCCACCATCAATCACTACGCCATTATCAACCATACACACAAACATTTCCACCCACTGCCTGATATGAACTTAAACATGAGCACAAGTATTAAGCTGACTTCACCTAAGTTTGAAACTATGCAGCTGATCAATGAAACAATGAAGCCCTGGGAAGATTTGAGTTTGAGTATGTTCAACCCATATTATGTGTATAGCCAAGCACCTTCTGTCTTTATAATTATCTGCATTGTAGTTGCAGTATTGCTGTTGGCCATGCACAGAATGCATGCAAGAATTGCTAATTTGGAGTCATTGTTTAGTGGGGGGAGAGTTAACATCACAGTTAACCACCCTGAATGAAGTGTATATATTTTGTATATAGTATTAATTATATATAAAAAAAAAAAATAATAATAATAATAATAATAATAACACAAAGAAGAATGACCCATATATGACAAACCAGTACCATTATCTTTGAATGAAATATTAATAACTCTTACAATAATCTTAATTTTAAACTATTTTTATTCTTGCATGTATGCATTTCACTATAATAACCCAAGTACATACTGTATTACAGTTAAATAATTTACTTTAATGCATTTATTCCAATATGTATTCAACTTATTTAAAATGTAATATTACTGAATAATCACTATTTACTATGAATAATATATGTATACAATATTCATACAATTATGTTACTTTACAATATTATGTATTTCACTTAATTAGCTTATAAGTTCATTATAATGTGTATGTAGTATGTATTAATATATTATAACTATTAAATGTCGATGGTACGCCATTTTCGCGCGGCCGAGCAAATATAGGACTACATAATAGATAGATAGATAAATAGATAGATAGAGAGACAGATAGAAGCAGGAAGTCAAATGATGAGAAGGTGTTGTGTTTGCGAGAAGCGAGCAGCGCTAAACATGCTTACACGGAGGAAAGCTGACGACAGCGGCCAGTAAGGAGATGATGCAGTTAGCTGTCAGCAGTCCTCTCGTGAGAAAGGTCTGGTTGCCATGAGGAACATACGTGACACATCCTTACTACACCAGATTTTAGGAAAGAGAGTTTAGAAGGAGACAAGCGACCCTAGAGAGAGGTCGAGACGGAGATTAGCCTTAGAACAGGAAGAGAGAGAGAGATAGCGAGACAGGGAGGTAGCTACCCAGGACTTATACTATTATACCTGTTTAATATTTCCAAGACAAATAAAAATAGTCCCATACTATTCTTTACCTCTCCCGTCACTACATGACATCTGGTGGGGAAACTACTACAAGATATAAAAGCCGCTCGACCACAAGTCTAAAATATACTTCTCTACAAGTAACTACAAAGTCTTTATGACAACGCGAGGCCAGCGGACTTTGGAAAAGCTTCGCTGCTACAACATCAAGTCTGCAATCTACAACTGGGCCAGTGCATGGAAGGAAATCCCTGTCAAGACTCTAGAAGATGGTTGGTCTCGTCTGCTTCTCGGAACGGATGTGGAGTACGATTTCCTAGGTTTCGACGTGGATGACTTCCATGCACGTCTACATATGCATGGCGACGATGTTGATGTGGACAACGTGCATGAGTGGTTGGATGACGACGAGGGCGATCCTGGGTATCAGACCCTGTCTGATATCGAGATCGCATCTTCAGTTGCAGGTGTCAGTACCCAGCTTGAAGATTCTGATGAGGACGGTGACGATGATGTGGACTCCTCTCAGCATGACACAACTCCAGCCATCCCCAAGCTGAGCGCACTCCGGGAACACCTAGAGTTTGTTCTGGACTACCTGGAACACCCGGACTGCGACAGGGAGATGGGGCCCTTGGGACTTGTGGAGGAAGTGCATGCCTTCAGGCAGCGCATCATAAATCGTCAGAATCGTCATTCCTTGCGTCAATCAACCAGTGACAGTTTTTTCAGGGCCGTGACCCCCGCTGTGCCCAGCCCTGGCTCCACTCCGTTTCCTCCCCAAGACAGGCCCTCATGCTCCGAGCCACAGCCCAGCACATCAGCCACGGTGGAGTCACCGCTTGACGTGAGTTTGCGTCTGTCTTCAGAGTCGTCTGCAGTGGGTATGCCATCACCACGACCCAGCGACGCACCCCTAGGTCACCTCCCTGTGCTACTCTCAGACTCTGACAGTGATTAGACTCCAAGAACTTCTCCACTAGACCACACGGGAATTTACTGTGTTGTTCAGTGTAAAAAACAGTGCATTGTGTTAAGGATTTACAGTTGGGAGTGAAAAGACAAAATTTTTGGACTAAATTTAACGTAAATTAACTTGTGTGTTTTTGGTTTAGAAAATGGTTATAAGAGTGGAAAGACTTAAAGTGCAGAGTGCAACACTTATTAAGTTACAATGGAGCATAAGTTAGACAAGAGTGCGCAGTGTGAAGAGAATGGACTTCTGAGTGCGAATGACTAAGTTCAGTGAAAGACTTCATGAACAGTGTACTGCAAGTGCTTCAGGAAATCTTTCTTACTGTCAGAGTCTGAGAGGAGGTGGTTATTCATCGAGATGGCCATGGACTTGCTGTAAGTAGGCAGAATGTTTCATACTGTACTCTACTGTATTTTCCATACTATACTTACCTCAAACACCTCATTTCACTCTTTTATATCCCTTATTGAGGTGAATATGCTGTGTCTTAGGTGCTATGCATGTGCAGTAGTGAGGTGTTTTTCTGAGTTAGGCTAGGTTAGGGTCCATAACTACCAGTCCAGGAGCCAGGGACTTGAAAGTACCCAGAATGTTGAATATTGTATGAACCTACCTCAAAAACCTCATTTTATGGTTCTTTTGCATTTATTTCAGTCTTTTATGTCCCTTATTGGTGTGATTTGGGTCTTAAATAGGTGCTATGCATGTCCAGAGGGAGTTGTATAGGTGTTTTTCTGAGTTAGGGTCCATAAGTACAAGTCCAGAAGCTGGGGCCCAATATCCGGACAGGACTACTATCCGGACCTGCTTATGGCTCTATTACATCGGATATTGGAGGGATTACTTTAATACTGGTCGCCTGAAATGGAAAGAAGAGTAATAAAGAGGTGTCAGGAAGGATGAGGGAGAATGGAAGAGAGGAGGGAAGACAAAAAGAATGATACTGGTAAAAGATGTAGGCAGCACTACATCAAGTAAGTACATTATGTGATAATGTGCAGTATGTGGCGTGGCACCTTGGTAAGTTTGAATGCTTATGGTTCCGTCTGTGAGACTAATTAGAGCAGTTTTTCTTCTGTAGCTTCCTGCTGTAATGAAACAGCATTAAAACATTATTGGTGGCACAAGTATATGTGCTGTACAGGTAACTGCTGATTTTAACAATACACTTGCCAGCAAACAGCAATTACCAGCAATGCAGGTGGGGATTGACATTTCTTTTGGCATTGTAGTAGGGGATGCCTCTTTCATCTCAGCTGAGCAATCATATGTTACAGGTTTCCAACTTATTTTTAAAAATTCTGGGAGGATAGATATTCTGACTTGTCAAAAATTATGACTTAATGACCTTTTCTGAGCTGCAGACCTCATATGAGGTATAATGAAGGTTTGCACAGGCCAAGCTGCAAGCCTCATAATTTGTTTTTGTAATTTTCATTTTTGAAGGCTGCATTATGTTTGCATGCGTCAGCCTTGGTCACGTAATGGCGGCTCTCCATGCTGCTCGATCTCTGGCAGCCTCCCTATTTAGTCCATTAACCCTGAGGTCACACTCATTGACCTTGTCCCAGGTCTTTTTTTGGTATACCTTTTACTACCCTACCCCCAACATTAACACTTCTCACATCCTGCACCCAATTATCATCCCCCATCCTCTCCACATGCCCAAACCATCTCAATCTACCTCTCCTCATCACAGCACCAGTACACTCCAGTCCCATCCTACCTCTCAACCCTTCCATCATAACCTCCCCCCCCAGATCTTGCACTCAAGGACGCACTGCATGTCCACCTAATCATTGCCATGTACGTTTGAGCCTGCAAATATCCTCCTTCTGTACTGCCCATGTATCATTACCATACAGCATTATGCTCCTAACACGTGCCACATATGAATATCCCTTAGCACAGAGAAAGAGCCCACTCAATGTCAGGAGAGGCAACAGCTCCCTGAACTTCTTCCAGCCACTCCTTATTCTAACCACAGAGCTAGCTCCTGCCCCACCTCCTGCACATATCTCCCAAATAACAAAACTCTTCCACATGCTCAAGAGACTCACCAGCGGATTCAATCCTGTCATGCCTAGCAATATCCACGTGCTTTCCCCGACACACTGCATACATCAAATCAACATTATCTTTTTTTTTTTTTTTTTTTCCTAAATGGAGGAAGGAAAAACAAAGGAAAAAAAATAAGTCCCTATGCCTAAATACATCCTCCATTCATAAAATACTTATAACAATTGGATTTAAAATTGAGAGGATTAAATGTATGTGGAAGGCAACTCCCAGGAAGTGAATTCCAGAGAGTAGTAGTTCTGGGGATAAATGAATTTTGATAAGCAGAGGTTCTACATTGTGGGGGAGAGAGTGTGGGTGCATGGGCTCTCCCAGCTGCCCGAGTATTTCGGGAGAAAAAGTGAAGGGGAGGCACAGTTGAAGCCAGTTCGTTAGAGCACATATGGTAAAAATATCGATAAAATAATGCTAAAAAAGCAACATCTCTGCGTACTGATAACGGAGGAAGGTCCTGTGTTATGGCAGGATTATTGATTAATCTAATGGCTTTATTTTGAATTTTGTCCAACTGCCTCAATGCAACCGCTCCACATCCACTCCACAGTGGTGAACAGTATTCAATCTGAGAACGCACATGACTTTTGTATATTGTGGCCATCTGCTCATCAGTGAAGAACTCACGAACTCTGTACATAAGTCCCAGTTTTTTAGAAGCATTTTTAGGAAGGGATTTAACATAAGCTGCCCAGCTTAGGTTGGGGTTTAGAGTAACACTAAGATATCAGTTGTAGTGGATATGGGAATACTGATATTTAAAATTATGTGAGAGTCTGAGGGATTCTTTCTATTGGAGAAATTAATGTATTTAGTTTTCTGAGCATTAAATGAGACCAGATTTGTTTGTCCCCATTGATTAATTTTAGAAAGGTCCTGGTTCAGAGAAATTGCTGTGTTTATTTGGGAATTTATAATATCAAATTGTGTAAAGGAGGTACTAAATGTGAAAGAACTATGAAGGGTCGAGTCATCAGCATAAGAGTGTATTGGGTTGTGCGTGACAGATAGGAAGTCATTTATATGCATGAGAAAGAGGGTTGGCACCAAAACTGATTCATGAGGTACGCCAGCGTTTATGGAATGAAACTGAGAATAAATTTCATCTACCATGACCTGTATTCTTCTACCATGAAGGTAAGAAGAAATTAGAGGAACCAGTGATGCAAGACCATAGTGTGACATCTTAGACAATAAGGCCTGGTGCCATACTCTGTCAAATGCATTTGAAATATCAAGTGCTACTTTGTGTGTTTCACCATGCTGGTCTATTGTTTTGTTAATCTGATCAGTAAGAAGGCAAAGAATATCTACAGTACAGTTGAACGTTCTTGTCTAAATCCATACTGCTGATCATTGATCAATTTATTGATTTCTAGATGCTTGACTATGTGTTTGTTAATTAGTGTCTCAAAAACATTACCGAGAATGGAAGTTATTGTAATTGGTCTGTAGTTTGATGGGTCAGAAGTTGTCCCCTTTTTAGGAACAGGATGGATATTTGCTTCTTTCCAAGAGTCTAGAAAAATTGAGGTATGGATGCATAAGCGGAAAAATTTTGCTAATACAGGAGCCAACACTGAGGAGCAATTTTCAAGTACTATTGAAGGAATTCATATGGACCAGTGGCTTTGTCTGCTGATAGATTCTGTAATATGGCTTGTACGTGTCTGGTGTGAATCATGAAAGGAGGTATTTGAGGGAAATCAAAATCAAGTACAGGAATATTATGATTTTCTGTTTGTTGAAAAAATGTCAACAAGAAGGTTGGCTTTTCCACGTGGGTCACTTACTAGATTTCCATTGGAGGACTGTAATGGTGGAATGGAAGAGGTGGTAGTGAAGCTAGTTTTGAATGAATTAAGGGTTGACCAGAATATTTTGTTATCATTTGGATTGTTTAGTAGTTTGTTAGCTTGTCTATGTAGAAAGTTTGATTTAGAAAGGTTGATAATAGTTTTGGCATGGTTATAAATATAAAAATAATTTGGTTTTACGCCAGGTATCCCCGAAGGGCTAAGGCGTTGCCCCTGGGTAGAGGACTTTCGGACTGGAGCATGTAGCATTTTATGACCGGATGCCCTTCCTGATGTCTGCCAACGACCCTTGGGTGGATTCGATCCTCCGACCCTTCGGCCAGAGTGAAGCGCTCTAACCCACTGAGCCACGGTTACTGATATTTTTATAATAGTTAAAGGCTTCCTTGGTTTTGGTCCTTGTATAAGTGTTATAGGCTATTGTTTTATGTTCTGTTACACTAGCACAGTTATGGTCAAACCATTTAGGAGAATTACATCTTTTTCTGCCAACGGCCATACCACGTTGAGTACACCGCTTCCTGTCCGATCAGCGAAGTTAAGCAATGTTGGGTCTGGTTAGTACTTGGATGGGTGACCGCCTGGGAACACCAGATGCTGTTGGCATCCCTATGTGTCAAGTGGGGTTGGTGGAGGATTAGTGCCCCTCCCTGTAAAACAATTAACTCTAAGCCCTTGGCCACCCCGTTTGGGATACATGGCATCTGGCAATTAATGAATGAACATCTTTTTCTGTAACTATGATGGGGAATGAATGTTTCCATGCCAACTTTAATGAAATCCTGTATGTGGCCCAATGTGGAATTTGCATCATGGGAGAAAAAGGAGGTCCAAGGAACATCCATGAGAAAATTTTGAAGTCCCTCCCAGTCTGCCCTGTCGTAGTGCCATTTAGTCATCACGACAGGTTCAGAGCAGGAGGGTGTGGTAGTTGTGAAACTAGTGGCTTGAATCAGACAATGATCCAAGGATCCGACAGGGGACTTCACTTCGACATTATAATGATCTGAGTTGGTTGTTAGAAACAAGTCTAATAGGTGGGGATTTTGATCGGGGTTGTCTGGTACACGGGTGGGTTGACTGACTAACTGGGTGAGATTAAATGAGTCTGCAAATAGCTCACATTCAAGACCAGAGTCATCAGTTCTGGGTGAATAAGTTAGTCATTCGACATTATGGACATTAAAATCACCCAGAATAGTAATTTCTGATGCAGTATTAATGTTGAGGACACTTAGTTGTGAAGACAGAGAGTCAAATAAACTCAGCTCTGAAGGGGCATTATGGGAACGATAAACACAACAGAAATACTTAAGTTTACCAAAAGAATTTAATTTGTATATGGAATAGTAGAAAAAAGGATAATTAATTTTAGTAATCTCCTCCAGGGCAATTTCTGATTTAGCAAGGCAACATACGCCTCCTTTGGGTCTGAAATTTTGAATCAGGATATAACCAGGAAAATTAAATCTGGCTAAATCAGAGGTGGAGCTTACTTGTGTCTCTGTCAGAAATAGCAGATCAGGGGATTCAAACTGGAGGAAATTTTTAACAGAGTTGATGTTGGAGAGAAGTCCCCTAATATTGCAAAAGAAAATTTTACTGCACTGACGAGCAGATTTAGGGCGCCGCAACACTGGAGGTGGCACAGTCGCTTGATGACGACCGGGAGGGCCCTGTGCAGACAACCCTGCCCTGCTGGTGGTGGTCACCTGAGAAACCACTGCACTGATTCCCAGTATAGCAGCAGCCATGGTTCTTTTTATGGGGGGGAGAACAGGGATGTGTTGTGGAATGGGTATGATATGTAATGACAAGATCGGTGTTTTTTGGAGAGAGGATAGCTGGTTTAAGATAATCTAATATAATGTGGATGTGTGTGTTGTGTAAAGAGGGCAGCCTGGTGCCCTTCGGTTTGTTAGGCAGAAAGATGTGTAACCAGCTACCATGGCCTATGAGAGAAAATGGAAACCAAGCTATTCCTTGAGTCTGCCGTAACCTTGGTGGTAGTACTTCCCTGGGTGGGGTTGCCTACCCGTACTACTCTAATACCACATCTCTTATGCATCCGCTTAACACAAACACTGCACAAGATGAAATTACTTCCCATACCCTTGTAACAAATCGCACGTGACCACTCTCCCTCTTCTTTGACAGTACCATCCCCAGCCCCAGATATCATCACTTTTGTTTTATCTGCATTAATCTTAAGCCCTTGTAATCCTTACCATGTCTCCACTTGCTAAATCTTTCCTCAGCTTCCCTTTCATTCTCTGCAACCAACACCAAATCATCAGCATACAACATCTCCCACAGGAGTCCATTTCTGAAGTCAGGTGGGAGGACTTCAAGTACACTGATAAACAACAAGGGGCTCAAGACTTACCTCTGATGCACACCAACATTCACAGAATACTCGTCACTCAAATTTTCATTCATCCTTACTTGGATGTGAGCACCCACATACATTGCCATAACGACCCTAACCACCCACTCCTTGATTCTGAGCTTTCTCATTGTCCACCTCACCACCTCTAGGGACTAAGTGAAAGGCCTTCTCCAAATCAGCAAAAACAAAGATCAGTTCCCTTTTCTTTTCTATATATTTTCCCAGAAGCTGTCAAACAATGAATATGGTATCAGTGGTCCCTTTGCCTGGCATATACCCAAACTGCATCTCATCAATATTTACTCTTTTTTTCTTATCATACCTTCGTGAACTTTCTCCATTATCTTCATTTATCTGGTCTAAAAGCTTTATGCCTCTATAATTTCCTCTTTCCAGGGCATCACCCTTCCCCTTGTACACATTTACAATTACATTCTTCAGCCAATCATCTGGGTCAACGTGCTTGTATATAATCGTATTGACCAGGTCAGTGACTAATCTCACTCCTGTATTTTGTGAGGCTTTCAACATTTCAGCAGTCAACCCAGACACACCTGCTGCCTTCCCTACCTGCATCTTGCCTATTGCCTCGCCCACAGTAGCAGTGTCAATCAAAGGCCAAGGGCCAAGCACTGGATCTGTTGACTCCAAACCTTCCCTGTCCCAGTCAAACTCCTCATGCAACAACCAACTGTAATGCTCTCTCCATGCATCTTTAATATCCCAAATGTTCACCACAACCCTTCCTTCATCATTCTTCACACACTGCTTACCCATGGTATCCCTATTTTCCCACGTTATCTGATTTGCCACCTTAAAAATCATATGCTTCCCTCCCACACAATTTATGAAATCATAATTATGAAGTACAATTTATATTGGTTATGAAACATTGATTCTGGGAAGGTTAATTATGGTGACTCAGCCCAGCAGGAGTTAATGTTCTGTATATAAGTGGGAGGGGAAAGGAGAGAGAGAGAGATAACCTCAAGGTAAGAATGATTCAGGAACATGATAGTGCTTTGTGAGACATGACGTTCAGTTTGGAGGTAGAGAGGAGACTGGATAGAAACGTTCTGATTTTTGCTTTATTCTATGGAAGTGAAACCTGACAAATGAAATTTAGAAATTCAGAAAGCCTTTTAAAGTAGCATTGTAAGACCAGCTGAAAGCATATTCGAGGTAGTAAAGCCTTGTATGAGAACTCTTTCATATAAAAGAGGACTATGGACATGAGATGTATTGTAGAATAGATAAAAAGAAATGCATTGAAATAATGTGAACACATAATCATTGCATGTCAGCACACTTGTGAAAAAATTTGCTGGAAGTTGACTGTACGTGTATATGGTGTGAAGGAAGAGAGTGGAGGAGAATGAGCATAAAAGAAAGAGAATGTTGAGGAAGAGGGATTACTTAAAGCTGTTTGTAGTATGTATAGAAGCAGTGGATAAAAGTTTGCTGTTACATTAGAAAGAAGTGCAGATCATATCATGTAGAGGTGGGACTGAATTAGATTACCAGAATCACATTGGCAGGAATAAGCCTACCAGACCAGAGCTGGTTTGGGTGACTAATTCCAGGTATTTCTGGTACCAGCAAATCTCAGTTCTTGACCTTCGATAACCCCTGCAGCCTGGATACATTTTTTTTTTTTTTTTCTGCAAACTGCAGTCAGTATTTTAAGATAAGCTTTAGGCATACTTAGGCTGTACGGGTTAACTATGCTCATTCATAAACTTCCTTCTTTGCTCTTGAGAGCTGGGACAGAATTGCATTACTAGAATCAGCTCTGCTTGAATTAGCTTGCTGGACTGAATCATGACTTAATACTAGCTACTGACTTGCCCGGGTGACCAAAGCCACTCCCGTGTTCTCAGGCCCCATGGGGGGCCGGGGGGGTTTTGCGGTGCTGTCCTCCTCCCCTGCTTTGACAGCCTCTGGGGGGTGGACATATGACGAAGACGCCACAGCTCCAGGTTGCAGCAGAAAGAGACAGAACTCCAACTTCACTCCAGAAATTCAAGGCCTCATCAGTCAATGCGACACACTACAACACTCTCCAACACCCCATACATAAGACTCTGTACAACAAATACAAGAACTCAGCACTCAGGTAAACAATAAATTATCAGAGCAGCAAACACTAAAACGGAATAATAATTATTAAACAGCATCACATTCTCTAACAGCAGCACTACACAATCACACACTGCCATCTCATTAATGGACACCACACCCTCAAACAAACAACAAGCAAAGACTCGCATAATCACTTTTCACTTGTCAGCCACCTAAACCCCCATTGCGACAACCAACGTGTCATCTGATGCAAGAGACAGTTCCCCACAGATCCAGACTTTGCACCCTTTGCTTACAACCAGACAAACATTAGTAACCTAAAGCACTCATCTGCTTGTGGCCCAGACAACATAAGCAACATCCACCGTAAACACCTTGGACCCCAAGGTGTACAAGCTCTCACCAACATATCATACTACAGCTGCTCACACAACATAATATCCAGCGTACATAACATAATGCCCAGCATCTAGAAGCATGGTACTATCATCAGTATCCCCAAACCCAACTGAGACCTCATGTTACCTTCCTCACATTGCCCCATCACACTTCTCTGCACCCCCTCCAAAGTCACTGAACAGTTGGTATTACAGTTAGTAACACCTCACATCCCCCTAGCCCCATCACAGCATGGTTTTAGGCCGCTGCATTCCACAAACACTCTTCTTACAGACCTTACACAAAGAGTTTTTGATGGTATCAGTTCAGCTAGGCCACCACATAGAACCTTCCTAGTCACACTAGACATTAGTGAAGCTTTTGATGCCATCCCCCGCCACAACCTCATAAACAGAATATCCAACACAAACATGCACAATAACAAAAAAAGATGGCTGGCAAACTACAGGCATACCCCGATTTACGATACTCCTAGATGCAATACCCCAGAATAGTGATGGGGTAGAATTACCACCCTACCCCACCTATTGTAGGTCTACCCCCAGTTTTGTGATGTTTTTTTTTTTTTTTAACCAATTCTGTTGATATTTTAGACTTAAATTTTGTGTTTAGGTTTATTTACAAACTAGTTTTAGACTTAAATGAATGTTTTTAGTCACAGATGGTGTGAACACTGTCATTTGGTGTACTGATTCTCGCCCATCTGACGGTGTACAAAACAGTGTGGACGACTAGGCGACTCAACAAAGAATATTTCGTGTTTGACCAATGAACTGTCATCTGATATGTCATGGAATATATGATAATTATTCACAGAAGAAATATGTGCAGCATGTGAGGTGGTGTGTGGGATGAAGAGAAGACGGAGGGGGGTGCAAGGAACAGTGTGGTGGAATGAAGAGGTGAGAGAGGCTGTGGCACAAAAGAAAAAAGCATACGATGAATGGATGAGAAATAGGGGCGTGGAAGAAGTTGAGAGGCGGAAGAGAGAGTTATATGTAGAAATAAAGAGAGAGGTGAAAAGATTAGTAAGAGAGAGTAAGAAGAGAGTGGATGAGGAATTTGGAAGGAATTTGAGTGTAAAGTGGAGGGACTGTTAGATAATGTTCTGGAAAGAGGTGAAGAGAGTAAGACAGGGTGGAAGTGAAGTTAGCAGGGGAGTGAAGGATAAAAATGGTAGATTACTAGTGGAGAAGGGAGAAAAGTGAGCAGATGGAGAGAACACTTTAAGGAATTGTTGAACACAGAGGATGGAAGTGATGTGAGTATAAGTGGCTGGGGAATGGCTAGGAGAAGGAGGGAGGTGAGAAGACAGGAAGAAATCAAAAGAATAGAAGTTGTGGAAGCAATGAAGAAAGTTAAATTGGGGAAAGCCCCAGGAATTGATGGAGTGTGTGGTGAAATGTTGAAGCATGGGGGAGAGATAGTAGTAGAATGGATGTGGAAGATGTGCAGATTGGCCTGGGAGGAAGGTATAGCTCCGGAGGATTGGAAGTCAGGAATAATTATTCCCCTGTACAAAGGAAAAGGGGGGAAAAAGAAGTGTGTGGTAATCATAGGGACATCTGTCTTCTTAGTATAATAGGAAAAGTGTATTGTAGGATACTTATTGACAGAGTTAGGGAAAGAACAGAGGAATTAGTTGGAGAAGAACATGGAGGCTTTAGGAAGGTAAGAGGTTGTGTAGATCAGATATTCATTCTTAGATCTTTAGCAGAAAAGTTTCTAGAGAAGGGAAAGTAGTTGTATGCGGCTTTCATGGATTTGGAGAAAACATATGACAGGGTGGAGAGACAAGGATTGTGGAAAGTATAAAGAATATATGGAGTAGATGGGAAGTTGTTGAATGCTGTGAAGAATATGTATGATGGTGCTAAGGCTGCAGTGTGTGTGGATGGTGAACTGAGTGAATTTTTTTCTTTGAAGGTTGGATTGAAACAGGGATGTGTCATGTCTCCATGGTTGTTCAATCTGTACATGGATGGGGTAATAGAAGATGTACAAGGTAGGGTAGTGGATGTTGGAGTGGCCCTTGTGAGAGAGGGTAGTGTTTGGAAACTCCCTGTACTGTTGTTTGCAGATGATACTGTGTTGTTGAGTGAAGACGAAGGGGAGCTGCAAGGCTTGGTGGATGAGTTTGGGAGAGTGTGTAAGAAATGGAATCTAAAGGTGACTGTAGGAAAGAGCAAAGTGATGGTCTTTGAGAGAGGTGAAGTCAGTGAATGTACAGCGAGGTTGGATGGTGAGGAATTGAAAGATGTGAGTACTGTACGTTTAAGTACTTGGGTAGTGTGATGAGTAAGGATGAAGGTTTGGAGGGTGAAGTGCTTGAAAGGGTACGGCAGGGAAGAAAGGTTGCTGGTTTCTTGAAAGCAGTGATAAGAAACAGGGAAGTGAGCATGGAAGTGAAACAGTTACTACATGACAGTATTGTGATACTAACTCTAACGTATGGAAGTGAAGCTTGGACGTTGTTGGAAGGGCACAAGTCAAGAGTGAGAGCAGTGGAAATGAGTTATTTAAGAGGAGCCTGTGGAGTCACATGGAGAGACAGGCTGACAAATGAGGATATAAAGGAGCGCTGTGGTGTGGATGTGGATGTGATAGGAAGCGTTAGGAGGAATACACTGAGGTGGTTTGGCCATGTGGAAAGGATGGAGGGTGAAAGACTGACAAAGAGAGTGTATGTGAGTGAGGTGGAGGGGGGGAGAGGGAGGGGGAGGCTGAGGATGAGATGGAGGGATGGGGTGGAGAGGTATATGAGAGAGGGGGATGTGAGTTAGGAGCGGGGCAGTGAAATAGTGGGGGACAGAGTGACGTGGAGGCGATTTGTTTGTGGCCACCCCAAATGGGATTGAGGCGTCTGGCAATAGATAGATAGATAGATTTAAAATCTATCTATCAGTCTATTGCCAGATGCCTCAATCCCAATCTATCTATCTATCTATTGCCAGACGCCTCAATCCCGTTTGGGGTGGCCACAAACAAATCGCCTCCACGTCGCCCTGTCCCCCCGCCATTTCACTGCCCTGCTCCCAACTCACACCCCCCTCTCTCATATACCTCTCCACCCCATCCCTTCATCTTATCCTCGGCCTCCCCCTCCCTCCTCCCCCTTCCACCTCACTTACATACACTCTCTTCGTCAGGCTTTCACCCTCCATCCTCTCTACATGGCCAAACCACCTCAGTGTGTTCCTCATAACGCTTCCTATCACATCCACATCCACACCACAACGCTCCTTTATATCCTGATTCGTCAGCCTGTCTCTCCATGTGACTCCACAGCCTCCTCTTAACTAACTCATTTCCACTGCTCTCACTCTTGACTTGTGTCCTTCCAACAACGTCCAAGCTTCACTTCCGTACGTTAGAGTTGGTATCACAATACTGTCATGTAGTAACTTTTTCACTTCCATGCTCACTTCCCTGTTTCTTATCACTGCTTTCAAAGAACCAGCAACCTTTCTTCCCTGCTGTACCCTTTCAAGCACTTCACCCTCCAAACCTCCATCCTTACTCATCACACTACCCAAGTACTTAAACGTACTCACATTTTCCAATTCCTCACCATCCAACCTCACTGTACATTCACTGACTTCACCTCTCTCAAAGACCATCACTTTACTCTTTCCTACATTCACCTTTAGATTCCATTTCTTACACACTCTTCCAAACTCATCCACCAAGCCTTGCAGCTCCCCTTCGTCTTCACTCAACAACACAGTATCATCTGCAAACAACAGTACAGGGAGTTTCCAAACACTATCCTCTCTCACCAGGGCCACTCAAACATCCACTACCCTACCTTGTACCTCTTTTAATACCCCATCCATGTACAGATTGAACAACCATGGAGACATGACACATCCCTGTTTCAACCCAACTTTCAAAGAGAAAAATTCACTTAGTTCACCATCCACACGCACTGCAGCCTTCGCACCATCATACATACTCTTCACAGCATTCAACAACTTCCCATCTACTCCATATATTCTTAACACTTTCCACAATCCTTGGTTATCCTTTGAGAGTAAATGTTTCATGCACATATGACTGACTGTTAAATCACGTGTTTAGATTCAGGCTGTTCAAGGAAAAACGCTTTGAAAATACAAAGGAATTTCTAAATGGATGTTGGAAAATAAGAGAGAAGAAAATAAAGGAACTCAGCAACCAGAACAGTAACAAACACAACATGATGAGGAGCCTTTGAACAGGCCATACCAGTCGCATCATCGATCAATAAATCTTGCGTTTACATTAGAGTTGTTTAAGGGAAAGCGCTTTGAAAATGCAAAGGAATTTCTAAATAAATGTTACAAAATAAGAGAGAAGAAAACAAAGGAGCTCAGTGACCAGAACAGTAGCTAAAACAACATAAAGAGGGGCCCTTGAACAGGCTTTCCTGATCGCATCATTGATCAATAAATCATGTGTTTACATTCGGGCTGTTCAAGGGAAAATGCTTTGAAAATACAGTACAAAGGAATTTCTAAATAAATGTGGAAAATAAGAGAGAAGAAAATAAAGGAGCTCAGAAGCCAGAACAGTAACAAAAACAACATGAAGATGGGCCGTTGAAAGGGCTAACTCAATAGCATCATTGATCACATTCCCCATCAAGAGAATTCTCTGTTAAAACATCAAGATTCTCCATCACAACAATTCGCTCCTTGGACGATTATGCGTCAATCATACATTATTATTATGCATAACAGATGTTTTTTTAACCCCTCAACTGCGGGGCGTCACTTTCGTGACGCTTGGGAGCAAGGGATCGTACCGCGCGGCATCACTTTTGTGATTCTGTGTTATTTTGAATTCGCCCGGCCTTTCAAGTGGTGGCTTGTATCATCTATCAGTACTGCCAATGTCCAACACTAGTCAGCACTCCTAATCTCATGTGTACTACCATCCATTGTTGACAATTTAGCCATTTCTCCCCGTTCTTGTCTCCCCTCCCTACCTCCCCTCCATTACCCTCTCCTCTCGCCTGCCCGGCCACGCTGCGCTAAGTAAATCTTCCCCGGAATTTTCCACTGATATCATCCATTGAAATAGGCCCTATGCCCTATTCTTATACCGAATAATATATACAAAAAAGAGATAAGGTAAGTGATAGTGCCATACACCTGGAATTGGCTAATTATCACTTGACAACACCTCACATGCACTCGTTCGCTAATTTTCGCTATTTATTTCCCCTTGAAATATGACATATAATCTATTCTCGTAATAAAAATATATAAGAAAGGAAGGGAGAAGCCTAAGTGATATTTACATTCACCTGGAACTACCTAATTTTTTATGTATTGTCTAGATTTCCTGCCAATCATTTCATAGCGTATATATTAGCAGCTGTCACCACGCTGACATTGGCAGCGTTGCATTTCCCCTAGGCCACCACAGCATTCAGTTTACTGTTGTCTATCAAGGTGAACCCATGTTGGATTCGCACCTGTCCAATTCCGCCGTTTTTTAGCCCCATGCAAAGGGCCCTGTGACCTCTACCCCTACTAAACCTCGTGTGGAAAGGGGTAAAGGGCTAAGTGACTGCTGTGGAACGTGAACTGGCTAATTTATCATTGAAAATGATGGACAGTGACTACAATCTTTCTGGTGAGTAAAACAGTGCAAGTGGAAACGTAAGTAATGTGTAAATAATGTGTAAACAGCAAGTGAAAGCAGTGAATATAAATATAAGTGAACAGTGGAAAATAATTTACTGCAAGTGACAGTGCATAACACAGTGTAAATAAAATAGAAATGTTAATAATGTAAATAAAATGGAGAATGTAAATAGAAATGTAAATGAATAGTAATATAAGAATACGAGTATATATACTAGGAGTAATGAAAGTGAAAGTTTCACTCTAGCATGTATGAATACTATGAGTTATGAAAGTGGAAGTGAAAGTGACAGATTTGCTCTCAACGCTAGTATACAGGACGAGAAATTGGATGCTACGTATTTTACTGAGAGAGAAATTGAATGCCTGCAGTGACAATAAACTACTATTACTGAAGGAAACTTATGGATAAAGACTGCAGATATATATAAGTGTTATACAGTAATAGAAATATAAAGTGTGAGTGTTCTTATGAATAATAAATGACAGAATACCAGCGTCGAATGAGCGCAAGTGGGAAGGTCATACGCGTTCGTAATTTTCATTGCTTTCACATTTTTTTTTTTTTTTTGAGTATGGATTCCAAACTATTTGAAAATCATAGAATAGTGTTTCTAGTGATAATATCAGGCTGTGGTAATCATATTACGGGGTGTCGGGAAGTGTAAAGTGGAGAGTTTGTTACCCAGCTTCAGAAGTCTCCACAAGTCCTATGGTACTCGATGAAGGCTCAACAAACATCCCAGGAGAAAGCTAAAGGTATGTGCCATATGCATATTTAATTATAATATTCTAGGACTAATAACTGATTTTTGGCAAAGTAATCCCTCTAATATCCGAACATCCCCACTAACCGGACATAATCGTCTCGGGATCCAACATTCCCCCCCAAAAAAAAGGAAAAAAGAAAAAGAATTTTTCCCGCCCGTACTTTGAACTTGCCGCGAGCGGCGCAGGAGAGCATTGTTGTGGCGCGTCATTCCTCTGACGTCCGATAGAGCGCCGCTGCATCCTCCCCACTTTCCGCCTGTCTCTTGCCGCGAGTGCAGGCTCGTCGTTATGGCTGTCCACGTGCTCGCGTTTGTGGTGGTGCCTTACCTGCTGCAGGCACTCCTGCTGCTCTCGGGCCTCCTCAGTGTGTGTGATGATTGCCCCGTCACCTGAGAAAAGGAAGAGAGTGGTGTTGACTCTGGAGAAGAAACGGGAGATATTGGAAAAAGTAGATGCGGGGTGGTCTTCTTCCTGCATCCTCCGCGAGTTCAACCTGGCCTGATCTACTTTGTTCGATATTAAGAGATCCCGAGACAAACTCATGCAGTACACGGCTGACTTCTCGTCGAGAAGCAAACGCAACGTGGAGAGGAAGGTGATGTTTTCTCCCAAGTTTGCTGAAATCGACCGCTCCACATTAATTTGGTATCGACAGCAACGTGCTGCTGGTGTGATGGTACATGGAACGGAGCTGAAGGCTGCTGCTGAGAAGTTCACCAGGCTTCACGACGCCCTAGACTTCAAGGCATCCGAGGGTTGGCTCTTTGCGTTCAAGTTACAGCATGGCCTTATCAACCGTAAAGCTCATGGCGAAGCTTTGGACGCTAACGAGGATGGAGTTGACGAGTTTCGGCACAAGGTGAAGGGCTTGATTGACAGGGAGGGCCTCACTCTCGGTCAAGTCTACAACGCTGACGAAACTGGTCTATTCTATCGCTCTTTGCCAATGAACACTCTAGCTGAGGAGACGAAGAAATGTGTACCTGGCCGCAAGCTCTCCAAGGAACGGATATCTGCTTTGTGTTGTGCCATTGCTAACGGCATGCACTGGCTTAAGCCCATTGTTGTTGACCGTGCAAAGCAGCCTTGGTATCTTCGTGGGGTGATGGATGTCCTTCCTGTACCATTCTTTGAATGCATGGTTTACAGCCGTGATCTTCAAAGACTGGTTCCACTGCCACTTCGTCAAGGAGGTCATCAAGTACCAGACGAAGACACTGGGAATCCCGCATTACCAGGTAAAGGCCCTCCTTCTCCTCGACAATGCACCTGCCCACCTGTGCGACAAGGACTTGGTGGCTGAGAATGGCCGGATTAGGTGCATGTTTCTGCCACCTAATACGACTGCTCTCATCCAACCAATGGACCAAGGAGTGATCGTGGCAACAAAGTGCCTATACCGACGGAAGTTCCTGAACGAGGTGATGGTTGTTCTCAAGGACGAGGACGAGGACGAGCGTAGGGAGGGACGGGACACACAAGGCTATTGGATTTTGGAAAACCTTCGCCGCTACAACATCAAGTCTGCGCTGTACAACTGGGCTAGTGCATGGAAGGATGTCCCTGTGAAGACTCTAGAAAATGGTTGGTCTCGTCTGCTTCTCGGAATGGATGTGGAGTACGATTTTCTAGGGTTTGACGTGGATGACTTCCATGCACGACTATGTACGCTCGGCGACGATGTAGATGTGGACGATGTTCGTGAGTGGTTGGATGACAATGAGGGCGATCCTGGGTATCAGACATTGTCTGATATCGAGATCGCATCTTCAGTTGCAGGTGTCAGTACCCAGCTTGAAGATTCCGACAAGGAAGGCGACAATGATGCGGACTCCTCTCAGCAGGGCACTACTCCAGCAATCCCCAAGCTGAGTGCACTTCGGGAACACCTAGAGTTCGTCCTAGACTACCTGGAACACCCGGACTGCGACAGGGAGATGGGGCCCTTTGGACTTGTGGAGGAAGTGCATGCTTTCAGGCAGCGAATCATCAATCATCAGAATTGTCGGTCATAGCGTCAATCAACCATTGACAGTTTTTTCAGGCCCGTGACCCCTGCTGTGCCCAGCCCTGGCTCCACTCCGTTGCCTCCCCAAGACAGGCCCTCATGCTCCGAGCCAGAGCCCAGCACATCAGCCACGGTGGAGTCACCGCTGGACGTGAGTTTGCGTCTGTCTTTAGAGTCGTCTGCAGTGGGTACGCCATCACCATGACCCAGCGACGCACCCCTAGGTCACCTGCTAGTGATATTCTCGGACTCTGACAGTGAATGAATAGCAAGAACTTCTCCACTAGACCACACGGGAATTTACAGTGTTGTGCAGTGAAAAAAACAGTGTGTTGTGTTAAGGATTTACAGTTGTGAGTGAAAAGACTAATTTGGAACAAAATTTAACGTAAATAGACTTGTTTGTTTTTGCTTTAGAAAATTATTAGAAGAATGGGAAAAGTTAAAGTGCAGAGTGCAACACTTAGTAAGTTACAATGGAGCATTAGTTAGACAAGAGTGCGCAATGTGAAGGGAACGGACTTCTGTGTGCGATTGACTAAGTTCAGTGAAAGACTTCATGAACAGTGTACTGGAAGTGCTTCAGGAAATCCTTCTTACTGTCAGAGTCCGAGAGGAGACGGTTATTCATCGAGGTGGCCATGGACTTGCTGTAAGTAGGCAGAATGTTTCATACTGTACTTTTTTCCATACTATACTTACCTCAAACACCTCATTTCACTCTTTAATCTCCTTTATTGGTGTGAATAGGGTGTTAGGAGCTATGCATGTGCAGTAGGAAGGTGTTTTTCTGAGTTGGGCTAGGTTAGGGTCCATAAGTACCAGTCCAGGAGCCAGTCACTAGAATGTTTAATATTGTATGAACCTACTGTACTTCTAAACCCTCATTTTATGCTTCTTTTGCATTTATTTCAGTCATTTATGTGCCTTATTGGTGTGATTTGGGTCTTAAATCGGTGCTGTGCATGTCCAGAGGAAGTTGTATGGGTGTTTCTCTGAGTTAGGGTCCATAAGTACAAGTCCATGAGCTGGGGCCCAATATCCGGACAGGACCAGTATCCGGACCTGCCAATGGCTCTATTACGTCGGATATTGGAGTGATTACTGTATATTTTCAAAGTCTGCCGGAGCGCGAATATCCTAGCGGGACACGCAAGTTGAACCAAAACAACCCCGCGGTTTAGGGGTTAATTGTCCCTGGACCGTCTAATGGTGGGATTGTATACAGTGCTGCTGCTTCTTCTCTACCGAGTTTGAATACGTGTCGGAGATCGCATTCTCCAGTGACTTGGACTGATTACAAGTGAGACAGGTGTTGGTTTTAGGTATAGATTAGCTTCTTTTACAGTTGTTAGGCCATTTACAGTGGCTTTAAACATTTTTTTGGACTTATTTGGGTGGGTTTAGGACTTGGTTGGGGGGGAAACCAAGGCTCAAGAACACGTCCCTATACTTTACATGTTAAATCTCCCCCGAGATACGATATCCCACCTAGTGATGGGTTTTTACTTAATCAGTTGCATCATTAAACTGGGTATACCTGTATGTAGCAGGCAGATGTGCACATGCAACATTTGCCAGTCAGTCATCGAACATCAGAAACTTCACAAACTGCGTCCCAGAAGGAAGTGCATGACATTCCCACACCCAACAGTCCCAGAGCTTCCTGCGCAGACATAACACTTGCATGTACAGACCAAAACGCACACACAGCTGCACAGATCCTCCATTTTTACGTCAACACACTACACGAATGGTTCACCACAAACAGACTCACATTAGCCCCAGCGAAATCTACAGTGATCCTTCTCACAAACTGAACAGCAGAACTTAGTCACATTCCACACCTTACCATAAATAACACTCCTCTAACACACACACACACACACACACACACACACACACACACACACACACACACACACAAATCTTTTGTATAACATACAGTACATCAGTGTCATTAAAACAACACGTCACAGACATAAATTAACACCAAGACTCATTGACCTAAGGTCACTTGCCCATACAACATTTGGACACAACAAAGAAACCACGACTACAGTATATGAACAAATTATACGTTCAGTGATGAATTATGCAAGCCCTGCATAGGCTTTTCAACTCAATAAAACACACTTCAGCACTGTACAGACCAGACAGAAGAAGGCCCTAAAAATAATCACAGGCTGCACAGCTGCCACACCTACAGACCACCTACACTAAGAAACCAAAGTCTTCAAAGTCAAGGATCATTAGGACATGAGAGGCACACAAATTCTTGCCGCAGCCTCCAAAAACCCACATCATCCACTACATTACATGACAGTACATCCACGCACACCAAGGAACATCAAAACAACACCCAGCACCCGAGGTCATGAACAAATACTGTCATCTCTCCCCCCTCACCCGCCTCAAACCAGCTGCCAGAAGCATATCCATGCTCAGATCTCAAGCTGCTCCATTCAGTAAGTCAGAGACAACACACAGCTGCATGCATGGCCTCCTAATATCCACCCTTCTGAATCTTACCTCCCTCGTGTGGACAGGGTCCACTTGGCCAAGCTGAGATGTGGGCATCATCCAGCCCTCTTGAGTTATCAGAAGAGGCTGGATGACTCTGTCGTTGATGCCTGTCCAGGATGCAACACAGCACCCCATACTGTTAAGCACATCATGGAAGACTGCATTGCACACAATCGTCTTTGCCAGCAACACAATGTATACTCCTAGAGAGCTCTGTGGGAAAGCCCAGTCTTGGCTGTGGCCTTCCTTAGAGACTTGGGGCTGTTCGGCCAGACTGCCTAGGGAACAACTACTCCTACTGTAGTTGCGGGCTGCGACTCTGAAGTTGTTGTTATTATCGTGTCCTGGCAACCTACCCCTCAACTGTCTGATTTCGTGTATGATATGTGACACAAGTGATTTGTGTATAATATGTACGTGTATAATAATATTTGTGTATAATATACTCGTGCATAACAATATAATTCGTGTATACTATGATACGAAATCGGACACCCTTTGGAATATCGGTTGCCAGAATATGGTAATGACAACCTCAGAGTTTTGCGCCGCAACTATAGTTATTGACTGAATTTCTTAAAAATTTTGGTGTTGTATCAGTGGAACCAAACTGAACTGGACTTTCACCGCTAGATCCCAGTAGTTGGTTGCCATTCTCTCTCATGAGTGATGTATTGCTACGAGATTGGCAACTAGCCACATACTGTTACTTCTCAGCAAGGCACTCGTGTTAATGTCTGCAGAGTCAGAAACTAAGCTAAGGGTCTGTCACTGTTGCAGCTCATAGTACATAGCATAACAGTAGCTCTTAGTACATTGTATAACAGTAATGGTTGGTGAGGGCACCTACCATCCATTCACATGGTGTAATGTTACTTTTAGGTGACTACAGTAAGTGACAAGCCAAATAATTTCCTGCACTCTGGGATACAATTGTCTTCCCTAGGTGTTAACTGTATAACCGACGAATGGATGCTAGGTGGTAAAGGAATAAAGTGCTCGTACTGGATGTGGCCTTGAAGGGTTCAGGTGCTATGTATGGTTTGAGTTTGTTTCTTATATTGTATTATGCCACCTAGGCACAAGTGACTGGTCCCCTGACCTTAAATGTGTTAACTGAATAGTCTGTCTTTGGGTCCTTAAGGCCTGATGAGGCAACACAGGATTGAGTTGTTGATAAATAGATGATGCAGCATTGATTTATTTTTTCCCTGCGGTTTTCACTCCCTAGCAACTAATGGGGAATAACTTGCTGTTTTACCATTGCCAGTCCAATACGGGGGCTCCTCAGGAAGAGGTGTGACATTGCTTTGATGGGGCAACACAGGATTGAGTTGTTGATAAATAGATGATGCAGCATTGATTTATTTTTTCCCTGCGGTTTTCACTCCCTAGCAACTTATGGGGAATAACTTGCTGTTTTACCATTGCCAGTCCAATACGGGGGCTCCTCAGGAAGAGGTGTGACATTGCTTTGATGGTGGTTATTATTATACATCATGAGGCACTGACAAGGAACCTACAAGTAGTGGTGCTGTCCAAACCTCATATTTTCCTGCACTTGGCTGTGGGGAAGGACCCTGGAACAACCCTGGTGAGGTGCTTTCTACTGTATGGGGTGCTAGTTTCCTACATAGTGTAGGAGTGTGTCATGTACTCTACCTGTAGGATAACCCCACAAAGGCAGTTGCGTACCTGTGGTTGATGGGTCTGTTTGACTAGATGGACTGGAGTTAAACAACAACAACAACAACTTGTAAATTCTGCAATACCTTAGTGGGAAATTAAAACCCTGATATGATCTGTGAGGAAAAGGATGCAGTAACCTCTGATATGAAATTGTTAAATTGTGCGGCACTTCTTTATGTAATGTAAGGTATAGATGAAGAATGTGGGGGATTGAAAATGCTAAATGTATTCATGAAAGAAGGATATGATGTAACGGTACTGTGTGATACATAGATGACAGGAAGAAAAGTATGGCTGTACTGTATTGTGTGATATCAAGGAGTGAGGAAGAATGATATGAGATGGCACCATTTGATGCATAAATGAGAGGAAAGACTATACGATTCTCTGTGATACGGAGGTAAGAGGAAGAGAAATATTATGTGGTATTGTGCAATACAAAGATGAAACGAAGAAAAATACAATGCGCTGGGACTTTGGTACAAAGATGAGAGGAAGAAAGATGTGATGTGTTGGTAGTCCCTATGTATGTCTGTCCAAGTAGACCCATTCCACAGGTATGCACACTGTGTACACCATGCAGGGAACCAGTGCCCCCATGTGGTAGATAGCATCTTGCTTGGGTCAGGCCAGGGTCATTTCCTATGGTGAGGTGCAGGGAAATGTGAAGAGGTTTATTAGCTCCTGGGTGGATATTGCAACTGGTTAGCTCCACCTAGGGTGCACAGTACACCACATGTAGGCCCCTCAGTGTCTGTGTTGGTGGTAGCTATGTGATACAAAGGTGTGAGAAGGAAAGATGCAGTGGTATTGTGTAATGCAAAGATGAAGAAAAATAAGATTTTTTTAATACTGTGTGATTCAAAGATGCGATGAAAAGGAGTTGGAGGACTGAGCTATTGTGAGATGTGAAATTTGGTGAGAGTGTATATAAAGGAGTAAAGCTTCCTTACATTTATCTACCTATTTTGTTTTGAATCTGAGCTCTTCTTATATTGTACTGCTCTTCTTTGACAGATGGCGCAGGTGAAAACTCATCAGAACTTCAGAAAGCTCTGAAAACTGTCAATGCCTACATCCCCTTATATTTCTCACAAGTCCGTCAGAGTTTATCGAAACGAGAGGAGCTCAAATCCATAGAAAGAAATATTCCAAAGTGGAGAGTTAGAAAGACTATTGTTTCAAAGGTGAGTAACTTTAGTGTAGTACCTTTACTGATATTTTTTTTTCCTTCTTTCATTGCTAGGAGACAATCAGTAAGAGTTAGAGGAGAAATGAACAGCGTGATTTGTTAAGTTCAAGTACAGTCATTTTTGTAAGCCACACTTTTGTAATCCACAGCATGGTTCCCGCTCAGAACCAAAAGTAGCAGAAACCACGGATATATGCTTGAAGTGCGGACTTTCAGTGCCAAAGTGACACATTTCTGTTAAGATTTCCATGGCGCGTATCTGTGTCGCAAATTGTGGCCATCAGACAATCACTCGCAAGCATGACAAGCAATGACAAGCCAGTCATAACCCTACTCTGGCGGCAGTTGCTCACACGACTTCCCTCTATTGTTTATTGCTGCACCACCCACTGCAAGAATAACCACGAACACAGTTTTTGAGGACTACCTGGTCCTTTTTTTTTTTTGTTCCCTTACTTACCCATCCAGAGTGATATGATGCCAGACCACAAGCGGCCTAAGACTTCGTCGTATATGGGACAGAAAAAATTGCCACCAAGAAAGTATGACCCGAAAATGGATGTTATTTGTGCAGTTACCACTGATGTGCGAGAGATGGAGGTGTTGGAGGGGATTGAGGGGCCTGTTGAAGGAGGCTGAGGAGGAAGAAGCAGGGCTGAGGAAGTGGCAGCATGAGGCACCACCACACTCACCTCATGCTGAGAGGCCCTAGTTTGTCTCTAGCCTTGGAGCCCCCACTTCCCACCCTTTCCACTTAAGCATTGTGGTCGGGTAGAGTCAGGTTAGACCCTTTAATATTGTTTATTAAATGTTTAATATTCTTTATTCCCAGCAATACATGCATTGAATGATTATTTGAGTGTGCTAGTGTTTGCAAGTGACTAGTAGGGTGTAGGTAAGGTGATATGTGGTAACTTGGCTGAGAGGCCAGAACCATATGTTATTTATATCATCATCATCTGGACCTCCTTTCCCACCCAAGGGCTGGGTGAGGAGTAGCAATGTCCAGACAGCACAAACTTGCCCAATCCAAATAGGCCACACTTCCATTCACTCATCATTCAAGCCCCCGGAATCCTGGCCCTACCGGATATGCCAAAAACATTCACCACATTCTTCAGCTTCACACAGTATATCCGATTGAGTCAGTCCGGATGCTGCCATGCTCACAAGGGGTTATTTATAAACCTTGGAATTTCCAGAGCATGGCAGTGGTCCCAAACCACATTGCCACAGATTAGACGACTCAACTGTACATATTTTATGTTAGTTCCTTTGTCCTTGTAATTAATTATCATCCTAACGCTAATTCTCGCAGACCCATTACTATGATGACCTTCTTCTTCTTTTAATGATGACTTTCTTTTCTTCCTCTTCTTCTACTTTGTTTTCTTCCTTTTCTTCTACTTTCTTTTCTTCCTCTTCTTCTACTTTGTTTTCTTCCTTTTCTTCTACTTTCTTTTCTTCCTCTTCTTCTACTTTGTTTTCTTCCTTTTCTTCTACTTTCTTTTCTTCCTCTTCTTCTACTTTCTTTTCTCCCTCTTCATCTAATAATAACCACCTCTTCCTCCTCCTCCACCTCCTATGTCTTCTTCTTCTTCATCTTCTTCTTCTTCTTGAGGTGGGTGATGGCTGGTGAGATGGTGCTGTGGTAGTGGCCTGCCCACCTTAGGAGACTCCAAAGACAGCCACAAACTTATGTCCAACGGAGACTCAGTGGCTGTTTATGTGCTCGGTTGCTTGTCTGATGGTGAAGGCCGGAAACAAGCTGGTGGTGGTGGTGGTGAGAATGGGCTGGCACTCGTGGGGGTCGTAGGCTTGAAGAACGAGTCGATCCTGGTCTGATGGTAGGACTGACGATTTTGCTGGAGGAAGACAGCATCCTGGACTCCCTGCAGCTCCATCGCCAGGCGGAGCAGCACTAACTCCCTGGCACAGTGTGGGTGCTTGGCATACTCCAGCACCCCCTCCAGGTAACCACAGAGGACACTGAGATGAAGGATTGAAGGAGTTGCCGGGGGCCAGGAGTCAGGATCCTCATCCTCGTCCTAGTCGGTCCGGCTGTCCTCTTACATGCCATGCCCGCAGAGGCAACAGCAGCAATCTCCTCATCAGACATGGTCTGATAACCAGGATCGCCACCATCATCGTCCAGCCAATCCCCACATCATCAACATCCACCTGCTCTTCTACACTCCGAAGGCAACTGTGGAAATCATCCAAGTCAAACCCCACAAAGTCGTGCTTGGCTTTGATTCCCTGTAGGAGATGAGGCCAGCCGCTTTCGATGGTTTTGATGGAGACTTCCTTCCACGCATTCACCCAGTTGAACACTGCAGACTTCAGGTCACAACGCCGAAGATTCTGCAAGGTCTGCTCCCTACGTCTGTCCTCGACCGCAACCTCGTCCTCCAGCACCACCATCACCTCGTTCAGGAACCTCCTGCAGTACAGTCTCCTGGCAGCCATGATAACACCCTGGTCCATAGGTTGAATCAGAGCAGTCGTATAATGTGGCAGAATCATGCACCTAATCTGCCCGTCAAAAGCAATGAGATCCTTCTCAGCCAGGTGTGCGGGGGCATTGTCCAGGAGCAGGAGTGCCTTCATCTGGTCGCGAGCGATACCAAGGACCTCTGTTTGATAACGGATAACGTGCTTGACGAAATGTCTGTGGAACCAATCTCTGAAGACGTTAACGGTAAGCCATGCCTTCACAGAATGGTACCATGCAACAGGCAGACTATCCATCAACCCACGGAGACAGTGTGGTTATTTTGCATGCCCAACAACAATGGGTTTGAGACAATGCATCCCGTTAGCATTAACACGGCACAAAACAGAGACACGCTGTTTGGACAACCTCTGACCAGACACAGTCTTCTCCCTTTCCTCAGCCAGGGAGGGTGTTGTTTGGCAAGGAGTGGTAGAACAGACCAGTTTCGTCAACATTATAAACTTGACCAAGGGCAAGGCCCTCATCCATGATCAGATGCTGCACTCTGAAGACCTTAGCGGTAAGCCAGGCCTTCACAGAATGGTACCATACAACAGGCAGACTATCCATCAACCCATGGAGACAGTGTGGTTATTTTGCACGCCCAACAACAATGGGTTTGTGGCAGTGCATCCCGATATCATTGGCATGGCACAAAACAGAGACACGTTGTTTGGACAGCTCCCGACCAGACAGTCTTCTCTCTTTCCTCAGCCAGGGAGGGTGTTGGTGGGCAAGGAATGGTAGAACAGACCAGTTTCATCAGCGTTATAGATTTACCCAAGGGCAAGGCCCTCATCCATGATCAGATGCTGCACCTTCTGGTGAAACATATCTAGTTCCTCCTCTGCTGCATCCAAGGCCTCGCCATGTGCCTTGCGGCCAGGAAGTCCATGGCAAAGCTTGAAGTAAAAGAGCCAGCCCACCGACACCTTGAAGTCATGCATGTTATGCAGGCATGCAAACTTCTCGGCAGCAGGCTTCGCCTCGGTCCCACGCATTAGCACACCAGCACCACTTCGCTGATGAAACAGCATCATTGTTGACCAGTCAATAACGGTGTGGTGGGCCTGGGCCGTTACCTTCCTGTCGCCCCAACATGTGTTTTCTGCAAAGTCCTGTCTGTACTGCGTAAGCTTATCACTTAACTTCTTGATATCAAACAGTGTTGAACGGGCTAGATCATATTTGCATCTTGTGGTCCATCCCGCGTCAACCTTGCCCAGTATCTCACGTTTCTTCTGCAGAGTCAGAACCTTCCCCTTCCGTTTTTCGGGTGGTGATGGGGCCATCCCCATACACATGAGAATACAGCATAGGGGGGCCACAACCTGATAATGGTAGGGAACCACTACAAACGCAACCGCATTTTCAGCCATCATTGCAAGCAAGTCACTATGGCGAGACAAAGGCAGGAACTGAGGTGCAGGCATTTGTTGGCTGGCAAGCAGTTCAGCGCTGCCATATCACACCCAACGGTTACGTTCGAGCACAGAGGAAGCTAAACGTGGCAAACTGACATCTGCATGTAAGGTTCACTTCCATTTGCCCAGGCAAGGGTTAGTACGTGACAGCAACAGCAGATGACCAGTATATCACTGCCTCAGTCAGTGTATGACTAATGGAGCCTGCTAGGCGACTCTGACCATTTGGTAGGGAAGCAGACAAGCATGTGTGGTGGGGTGTTTCGCACTAATCCCGGAGGCCGGGGGACGCCCGCCATTCGTTGTAGAGGCAGACAGGCGGTTTTACCATACATTTACTTGTGGCTTGTGGTCTGTGTTACACATGTGGTGGCCACCAGTAGCCCTCAGCCAAGAACAATGGTCGCCTCATCCTTTCAGATATAACCGTAGAATTTTATCGAAAATTTGCTCAGTGTGTTTCCCAGACAAAATTATAGTAAAACCTCGATTTAACAGCACCCTAGGGGGCCCTGAGCATGCTGAAAAAAACAAAATTCCGTTAGATTGGGGCTTACACCTATCAATAGCCCCGAAACTCACGCTAACACATTTTAACATGCAGACATACAAAATCAATAAAAAAAAATTTATATTTAGAACAAAAGAAAGCAGGTAGGTGTGATGTTGTAGTAAAGTACTGTACAGTAATCCAGGTAAGTACAGTACAGTAATCCAGGTAAGTACAGTACAGTTGCGTCTTCATACAACACAAGATAGGTTATGCAGAACCACGTGCAAAATCAATTTCTCACTAAAACGTTATATACTTACATGTAAAATAGGGGGTAGGTTCTAGGAGCCTCATATTTTTCATTAAGAATATATTTAAGAATAGACTATTAGAAACTTGTGGTAGGTGGTGGCGACCATCATCCACTCACTTGATGTAGTGCTGCCTGCTTCTTCCTTAGCCTTTATCATTCTTTTTCTGTGCCTGCTCTCCTCTCTTCCTATTTCTCCCATCTTTCCTGTCACTTCTTATTGCTTTTCTTTCCTTTACAGGTGCCTTTATATTGAGTGACAAGCCAAATGGTTGCCTGTAAGCCAAAAAAACATTTACAACGCTGGGTGGTAACCATATAACCAAACCATACGTGCTCCCTGCTTGTCAAGAAATGGATTGGTGGAGGGTTAGTGCCCCTCCCCGTAAAACAAATAACTCAAAGTCAAATGGCCACCCCTTACGGGATTATGGCGTCTGGCAATAGATAGATAGATAGATCAACTATTAGAAATACTTCTGCCTTAAGACACCGAAGACATTGTGTTTACGTACGACCTCACCAACTGGACACATCAGTGCATAGCTACTGCATTCTGATCTAACCTAACCAATTAGTTTTGCCCCCTAATACTCCCCATAAAAATTTTAATCACCAAGGATTGTCACTAAGTTTCTTGACAGTCCTCATTAGAAATCAAGCATAAACTTGACCAAAACAACACGTGAATAATGGCCGGCCAGCATCACACATATTTCGTCACGAATCACTTTCGGTATTAATAAAAAAAAATTAAGAAAATGGAGTGTGAAACTTTTTGAAAGCTGTTAGTCATCAGCAATAAAAGAAAAACTCTAAAGAAGTCATCAGCATGGAGTGATTGCATATCTCACTTCTCAGATACACACAAATGCAGAAATCATGAAAAATAAACAAGTCAGCCAAACAGTATAATTTGTATGACAGTATAATTCACAAGAACTGAACTCACATAATTATCTTGCCTAACTGTTTATGTCAACACATAGTGTCTTCACGTATCGTAAGATCCGAATTTACTTAACCAAAGATTGTCAGTTTATAACAAAAAGATTGAGTACAAAATCTTTTTTTCACACTCATTGCACTAAAGGCAAATACTGTACATGAATTTTACTGCTCCATCATTAACTTTTTTTTCCAAAAAAGAAACTATCCACATCGTAAACATCCTGACTCATTTTATCTGTCTGATCATTTGCATTTAAGCTGCAACCCTACATGCCACTTCATCCAACAATTTTACATTTTCATTTGGAATAAATGCTTTTCCTGTGTTAATAGCACTTTCAGGGTGCTTAGGCATAACTAAAGTTAGTATGGAACCACGTGCTCAGTTCTGAGAGGAAACGAGGAGCAAGGAAATAAACAAATAAACTTCTCATCACAGCAACCGTTCATACAAGGCAGCAGGCTGTGGCTAGTGGTATGGGGGTCACATGGGTTGAGTCGGGTCAAGGAAACCAATCAGTGTCCAACAAAAGCATAACATACGAGTTGTATCTGGAAATTCAGTACCAAAACACCCATTTCCCACAGTTTCTCGCGCAGTTGAGTGGTATTACCGTGCTATTATATAATTTTGGGAGAAATTAAATGAGCGTGTTATTGTAAGATCATTGTTTCGTTTGGTCTTAAATCGCGACACTACTGTACAGTAATCTAGGTAAGTTAGTTGGCAGGTTGGAGAAGAGTAGATGGCACTACTTAAATAAGTTCACTAAGTTATGAAGTCTGTAACACTTGTTCATAAATCTAACCTTACATGCTAATTTTTTTCACTTTGGGGTCAGGCTCGGCGGGAGGAAGACTAGGTGAGCATAAACATACCCAGTTGGTGGGAAACTGCAAACAGACGAGTGCCTGCCACATTTGAGTTTCTAATTTTTACCCATATTTTGGGAATTTTTAAAATTTTTTTGCGTAAATATTCCTCGGGAGATTTGTGCCATTAGTTTGGGGTTGCCGTTATGATGAATGTCGTTAAATCAAGATTTTACTGTACACAGGTTATCCTTACCAAACCTAACAGAACTTAACCTATCCCAGTAGAGCTACTTGGCTAAGGTGGCTGACTGTGGCACCGAAACAAATACCCATACCAAATGGAATGTACTGTACGGTATATGCACTGGTACAGAAAATACTGCACTGATATTGTAATTATATCTTGGGAAGGAATCTCTCTCTCTCTCTTTCTTTGTGTGTGTGTGTGTGTGTGTGTGTGTGTGTGTGTGTGTGTGTGTCTCCCAGTGGCCGTGCAACTTTCGATGTTCGTTAGAGAGCCGGACGACCGCTGTCACCGAACATCTACTCGTGGCTTGCGGTCTGTGTTTCAATCTCAGTGGCAGTTAGGAAAGACTTAGCCAGGTGGCTGTGCGATACTGGACATTGGGTGGGGATGCATACAGACGTTTTGACACCACGTGTGGGTTGCAGTCATATTGCTTGGGTGCTGGAGGTTCATTGGGAGTGATTGGATGAGCGTGCGACATTGACCATTCAGTACAGGGGCGGATGGACATTTTAGCTATGGTTGTGGGTCACGGACTACTTCCCACTTACGGCTCAATCCCAGCAGGTGTGATACCGAATGTTTGGACATGTCGGCTGGCTGGCCTAAGTTCTCGGACACTTTTATGTCTGGATAATAGCAAGCAATTTCGGATAATGGTTTAATAGAGCTAAGGTCCAGTGTCCAGATAATGAACACGTCCGGATAATGAGTGTCTGGATAATTGAGGGATTGCTTGTACATCTGTGTAAATGTACATATATATATATATATATATATATATATATATATATATATATATAACGGCCATGCCACGTTGAGTACACCGCTTCCCGTCCGATAAGCGAAGTTAAGCAACGTTGGGTCTGGTTAGTACTTGGATGGGTGACCGCCTGGGAACACCAGATGCTGTTGGCATAACTCCCTACGTGTCAAGTGGGGTTGGTGGAGGATTAGTGCCCCTCCCTGTAAAACAATTAACTCTAAGCCCTTGACCACCCCGTTTGGGATACATGGCGTCTGGCAATGGATGGATATATATATATATATCTCTAGGCTGCTTCCCCCAAGGAAAGGGAGGTAGCCGAGACAGGACAACATAGTCTCCATTTACTCATCCATTCAAACACATTCATTCACATCTTAGCCCCAAAGGGGAGAACGGACAGATCCTCACCGCACCACACCGCACAAGGGTCAACTGCGCAATGCAATCAGTGACATCCGCAGCAGGGCCCGACAGCAGAACTGGTTTACCCCTGCCACATCATAACAGACCCATCCCCTTACCCGCACCTGACATGACTAGCTGATCAGACCAAATGCGGGAGAATATCCCCTCAGGGCTGCGTCATCACTTATTCATTCACAATTTCTCTCCATTTATTTCTGTCATGCACAGCCACTCTTCCTTGCTCAACAGACATCCCTCTCGCATCCAGCGCTCTCTTCACACTGTCCATCCATCCTATTCGTGGTCTTCCTCTCAGCCTTACACCTCTCACATCAAATCTAGTTATCTTTTTCACCAATCGCTCATTATCCATTCTCTCCATATGCCCAAACCATCGCAACACCCTCTGCTCAACTCTACCAGCCATCTCCCAAACAACTCCAGTTCTCCTTCGCACTTCATCATTTCGCACCCGATCCATACGCGTCACTCCACACATACTTCTCAGACACCTCATTTCCATTACATTCAAACTTTTCCTCTCTGCTACACCCATATTCCATGTTTCAGCCCCATATAATGCAGACGGTACCACAACACCCGCATACAGCCTTCTCTTTACATCCATTCTAAGCGAACGACATTTAAACACTTTTTTCATTCCTCCCAGCACCTTTCCTACTTCATTTATTCTAAACTTCACTTCTGCATCTATTCTTCCATCCCCAGCAACATGTGACCCTAGATACTTAAAACAATCTACCTCCTCAAGCAACTCACCATTCAAAACTATATTCATCCCCCTACCATCTATCAACCTCGTACGCTTCATCACTTTACTCTTATTCTCATTTACTTTCAATTTCCTCCTTTCACACACCCTTCCAAACTCCTCTACCAACTTTCTCAATCTCTCCTCTGAATCAGTCACCAGTGCAGTATCATCTGCAAACAGCAGCTGCTTCAGATTCCACTCTCCACCATCAACATTTACCAGACTCAGACCACCTAAAACTCTTGCATTCACCTCCCTTACAACACCATCCATATAAATATTAAACAACCAAGGCGACATCACACATCCCTGTCGCAGCCCCACTTTCACGGGAAACCAATCACTCACAGCATTTCCCACTCTTACACACGCTCTACTATTTACATAAAAACTTTTCACCCCTTTTAGTAACCTACCATCAAGTCCATACAATCTTAAAACAGTCCACAAAGCCTCCCTATCAAATCTATCATACGCTTTCTCTAAATCCATAAATGCCCAAATCACATCTTTGCCTTTCGCTAAATACTTTTCACACACTTGTCTCACAGCAAACACCTGATCAACACATCCCCTCCCTCTCCTAAAGCCACACTGCTCATCACTAATCACTCCCTCTGTACCCTCTCTAACTCTCATAATTAACACTCTGCCATACACCTTAGCTACAACACTCAACAGACTTATACCCCTAAACCTAGTACATTCATACTTATCACCCTTGCCTTTATACAACGGGACCACACAAGCACTTGCCCAGTCAATTGGCACCATACCTTTCTCAAAGCACACATTCAACAATCTTACTAACCAGTCAACAATAGTCACTCCACCACCCTTCAGGCATTCCACAGCACACCCATCCATACCTGCAGCTTTCCCTGTTTTCATCTCCTTTACTGCCTTCTCCACTTCCTCCTTCGTGATCAAAGAATCATTCATCTCTCCCAACACATTTATTCCTTGCATCCTTCCATACTGTATATATATATATATATACAGTAGGCTCACACAGTGCGCGAGAGATTGGGCGGTTCACGACCTCGTGCACTGGGAATTCGCGTACTGGGAATACATAATCTTATGGGAATAATTACATATGGGCGGTACCCCCTCATACCTGGACATTTTTTGGCCCTTAGAGACATAATAAAGGTCATATTTTTCAGACATTGTACTAAAGCTATAGCTACAATAACAAAAATATGGGTAGTCACCTTAACAACAGTAGACAACAGGCCTGATGACCTTAAATAACAGGGGTTCCGAGGCGCGGCAACACTTACAGCTCCACATTCCCCACCGCACCTCCCACCGCACCAACACTTCCCTCCACAAACTCCTCTTGAGCACCTTCCCCAGGAGCATCAGAGTCACTCACTTCGGCCATAAACCCTTCAAAGTCCAATGCTGACACTTCCGACATTGCATCCTCTTCATCCTCAACAGGAACAGGAGCAGATGATGTCGCTGGTTCCGCAATTTCACCCGCGAACGGCTGTCTAGGTCAGAGGCACCGTATGTCTTCACTACAGCCTTTATGGCTTCACGGTTCTTCCACACAGTTCTCACTGTAGATTCAGCCAGTCCCAGGGCTCTTCCGATGGCAGTGTTTCCTTGACCCTCCTCCTTTATCTTAATGATCTTTAACTTGGTGGCGCACGTCAAAAGTTTCTTAACTCTTGGGGTTGGAGCCATGATGCGGCGAAGTACAGGCAAGGATGGAGCAGCACAAAAAACACCACACGTTGTACACGACAGGTTAGCTGTAGAGAGCAGATCTGCACAGTGCACGAGCCAGGATTGTTATTGCGCACCCGCTCCCTTGTACCCCAAGCTGCGCAGTAGAATGCCCGGGAATTGCTGCGCATCAACATGACGATACGTGACGCGCTGTGTGAGGGGTGGTCGCGCACTAATAGAAAATGGCCACTCCGTGCCTCTGCCTCGCATTCTGTGCGGTAAACTCGCGTATTCAAGGGTTTTTGGTCATGATCTTTGTTCGCTTGTGCATAATGCGAATTGCGCACTTTGATGACGCGCACTGTGTGAACCTATTGTATATATATATCTGTATATATATACACAGTAATCCCTCCACTATCCGAAGTAATAGAGCCATAGGCATGTCCGGAAAGTGGTCCTGTCCGGATAGTGGGCATCAGCCTCCTAGACATGTACTTATGGACCTTAACTCAGAAAAACACCTATACAACTCCCTCTGGACATGCATAGCACCTATTTAAGACCCAAATCACACCAATAAGGGACATAAAAAACTGAAATAAATGCAAAAAAGCATAAAATGAGGTTTTTGAGGTAGGTTCATACAATATTAAACATTCTGGGTACTTACAAGTCCCTGGCTCCTGGACTGGTAGTTATGGACCCTAACCTAGCCTAACTCAGAAAAACACCTCCCTACTGCACATGCATAGCACCTAAGACACTACATGTTGACCCCAATAAGGGACATAAAAGAGTGAAATGAGGTGTTTGAGGTAAATATAGTATGGAAAATACAGTAAAGTACAGTATGAAACATTCTGCCTACTTACAGCAAGTCCATGGCCATCTCGATGAATAACCGCCTCCTCTCAGACTCTGACAGTAAGAAGGATTTCCTGAAGCACTTGCAGTACACTGTTCATGAAGTCTTGCACTTAACTTAGTCATTCGCACTCAGAAGTCCATTCTCTTCACACTGCGCACTTTTGTCTTACTTATGCTGCATTGTAACTTAATAAGTGTTGCACTCTGCACTTTAAGTCTTTCCACTCATAAAACCAATTTCAAAACAAATCACAAGTTTATTTACGTTAAATTTAGTCCAAAAATTTTGTCTTTTCACTCAAATTTCTACTTTCTTTACAATACTGTACGTTCTGTTTTTCTTTCACTGCACAACACTAAATTCCCGTGTGGTCTAGTGGAGAAGTTCTTGCTGTTTAATCACTGTCAGAGTCTGAGAGTATCACTGGCAGGTGACCTAGGGGTGCGTCGCTGGGTTGTGGTGATGGCGTACCCACTGCAGACGACTCGGAAGATAGACGCAAACTCACGTCGAGCGGTGACTCCACCGTGGCTGATGTGCTGGGCTGTGGCTCAGAGCATGAGGGCCTGTCTTGGGGAGGCAACGGAGTGGAGCCAGGGCTGGGCACAGCAGGGGTCACAGGCCTGAAAAAGCTGTCAATCATTGATTGACGCAAGGTACGACGATTCTGACAATTTATGATGCGCTGCCTGAAAGCACGCACTTCCTCCACAAGTCCCAAGGGCCCCATCTCCCTGTCGCAGTCCAGGTGTTCCAGGTAGTCCAGAACGAACTCTAGGTGTTCCTGGAGTGCGCTTGGCTTGGGGATGGCTGGAGTTGTGTCATGCTGAGAGGAATCCGCATCATCGTCGCCATCCTCATCAGAATCTTCAAGCTGGGTACTGACACCTGCAACTGAAGATGCGATCTCGATATCAGACAGGGTGTGATACCCAGGATCGCCCTCGTCGTCATCCAACCACTTACACACTTCGTCCACATCAACATCGTCGCCATGCATATGTAGACGTGCATGGAAGTCATCCACGTCGAAACCTAGGAAATCGTACTTCGGATCCGTTCCGGGAAGCAGACGAGACCAACCATTTTCAAGAGTTTTCACAGGGATTTCCTTCCATGCACTGGCCCAGTTGTAGATGGCAGACATGATGTTATAGCGGCGAAGGTTTTCCAAAGTCCGCTGGCCTCGCTTGTCCCGTCCCTCCCTGCGCTCGTCCTCGTCCGCGAGAACAACTATCTCCTCGTCCAGGAACTTCCGTCGGTATAGGTGCTTCGTTGCCACGATCACTCCTTGGTCCATTGGTTGAATGAGAGCAATAGTATTAGGTGGCAGAAACATGCACCTAATGCGGCCATTCTCAGCCGCTAAGTCCTTGTCGCACGGGTTGGCAGGTGCATTGTCGAGGAGAAGGAGGGCCTATACCTGGCCGCGTGGGATTCCCAGTGTCTCCGTCTGGTAATGTATGACCTCCTTGACGAAATGGCGGTGGAACCAGTCTTTGAAGCGTGGGCTGTGAAGCATGCTTTCAAGGAATGGTACCAGACGACAGGAAGGATATGCCCCCCCGCAATGCATACATGCCCCTAAATTTGCAAACCTAGCATTCTTTCCCATAGCCTAAGCCTGGGCAGAGGGCGTTACTGCGTCATTTCTGAGCAGACACTCAAGAAGGGCAGACTATTTTTGTCAGAGCTTGTAATAAACTCCTTAACTTGCTGTTTGTACACGGAGTTTCTATCACCAAAGTATTGCAAGTTACATTTGGTAGCAGCGGTGTTTCGGACCATCAGATTCTGACCGCCTCCTACACTATTTAGTGACACCAACAGATACACGACGTCTTGCATCTCACAGCCTCACACCTCCTCAGTGCCTCTCGTGGTGTAATAACTGGCTGTGCCTCCAGGTGTACAATTTCTCTCACCAGTGCTCACCTCTCAAACAACCCCACCCACACACCTTGTTCCTGACCGCAAGTGTCACCATCGCCGACCTACGCACCTGTTTCACCTGTTCCCAGCACCTGTTCCGAACTCATCATAAATCCTGCCCCCACGGTGCCACTTATCACTGTCTGCCCACCGCCATTCTTTGAATTTGTAACTCAACAGCTCTACACCTGCATTGTACCAACATCTGCCCTCACCCCCACCACCGGCCCCGACGCCGCCACACCCTGCCCTCACCTGCGGTCTGAATTAAGTGAGCCTCCTAGGACCGCAACTCCCTGCTGGTGACTCATCGGAGCGTCTCTTCCCGTCTCGACTTAAGCCCAGCGGAAGTTCCGCATCTTCTAAGACTCATCCAACATATCGCTCCAGTCTCGTCCCCAGCCACTCTCATCTCCGACCGGCTGTCCCTCCAGTGCCGCCCCGCCCCAGCCCCGCTATGCCCAGCCACACCTGCACGTCATACATCTCGTCACTCCCGTCTCTACTGTGTAACTATAGTATACCTTACCTTCCTATAGAGATTATCCTCGATTTTCTCTACAGATTGGATATTTTGTAAATATTCCATCTCACTTCCATTACCCCGTTTTCATCTTCACCTACGTGAAGTAGATCGGGCCAGGTTGAATTAACGAAAGATGCATGAGGAAGACCATCCCGCATCCACCTTGTCCAATATTTCCCTCTTCTTCTCCAGAGTCAAAACCACTCTCTTCCTCTTCTCAGTCGGCGGGGCCATCATCACACACACGAAGAAGAGGCAGGAGAGCAGCAGGAGAGCCTACAGCAGGTAAGGCACCACCACGAAAGTGAGCACGTGGGCGGCCATGACGTCGAGCATGCACACACAACGAGAGACGGGAGGTAAGTGGGGAGGATGCAGGGGTGCTCTAGCGGACGTTGGTGGAACGACGCACCAAAACACAGCTGGCCTGCGCCGCACGTGCCAACTTCAAATTATGGGCGGGAAAAAAGTCGGATTTTTTCGAATTTTTTGCGGTTTTTAGCTCATTTTTGGAATATTGGATCCCAGGACGAAAATATCCGATTATTGGGGATGTCCGGAAATTGGGCATCCGGATATTACAGGAATTACTATATATATGCAGTGCTCGTCAGAAGTATCGAGCGCCCTGTGTCCCTCCTATGAAACAAACCTTTCAACATTACAAAAACATATAAATAATGCATTTTATTTACTTTTACTGCTTCGTAGGATATCCTTTACGCTTCTTCATGGACCTGAGATGTCTTGGAAGTGAAAGGGCGAGGCTCCTGAGGTGCTGGAGGGGTATTTTGTCCCTGGAGTCACAAGTGGTGGCTTCCAGCTTAGGCAGAGAGCTCACATCCTTCCCATTGGAGACTCTTCTTTACGAGGTACCAGAGGTTTTCAGTTGGGTTGAGGTCTGGGCTATTTCCTGGCCAGTCTCTCATGAATGATACCTCGCAGTCATGAAGCCAATTGGTGACTGATTTGGCCTTGTGAGCTGGTGCACCGTCCTGCTGAAACACTCTTGCACCTGTTAGCTCAAAGGAGTCTGGTAAATGATCACACAGAAGCTCCAGGTAAACATCCTGATTCACTCTTATGTTCTTTGGAAGCACAACAAGCTTCCCCAAACCTTGACCAGAAAAACAAGCCCATACCATGAGTGAATCAGGATGTTTAACTGCGCTTTCTACATACCGTGGGTTAAGTGGATCACTGCTTTTGCGTCGGTACACACGTGCTCCTCTGTTACAGGTGACACTAAACGTTGCCTCATCATCCACAACACTGACAACCATTGCTCCTCGCCCCAGTTAATGTATTTATTAGCAAAGGCAAGCCTACGAAGTCGCTGGTTTTTTGTGAGAAGAGGCTTTTTCACAGGCCTGTGACTTGTGTAACCAAGTTCATGGACCCTACGAGATTCTGTTCTCACAGACACCTCACCAAACACTTCCGGGTTGCTCTCCTTTATTTTCCTTGCACTCACACGAGGATTAAACTCCACTGCACCTTTTAAAGCATTAACAGACCTTGGGGAAGTTTTCCTAGGCCTAGCAGACCGCGGTTTCTTTGGGGGACCTTCACCACTGTTTTCCACTCGAAACCGCGCACACCACCGACGCACTGTCGATTGAGCCACACCAACCAATTCACTAATTTCCTTTGTCTGGTGGCCTGCCTTCCTTAGAGCAATGATCTGGGATGTGATTTCACTTGATAGTTCACGGGTAGGTGCCATAACAAAGTGGTGGAAGCCAAAACACTGCGGGACACTCGGTAAAAAATGGCACCAAAAGAGAGGGAGACGCGGCGAAGTTCCTCCCTCTCAGGCAGCGCTTAGGCAACTGAGGCGGGAACCAACCAGCGCGTCGGAAGGCCTCAGGGTACTGTGACGTCATGCTAGCACCGCAAACTTGTGGCTCAATTTTTACCTCCAGAAGTGGGTGATTCTTTTTTGGCCATAAGTATTGCGTGCCCGGCGGTAGGCGCTTGATAATTTTGACGAGCACTGTATATATATATATATATATATATATATATATATATATATATATATATATACAGTAGTGCACCAACTTTCGCTACAGCAGGATTCGCGGAATCCACTTTCGCGGCATGCACCAAATATTCCCTAACTTCCACTTTCGCTTGAAAAAAATCGATTTTCGCGCATAAATTTTGGGTTTGGGACAATATTTTGAACTTTGAATTTCCTGCACCGCCCGCCCGCAACCCACTGCCATCTTGAATGACGTCATGTCAACACTCTGTCCACCCATTCCCGCCATTGTGTACGAGCGTGCTAGCTCCATTGTGTTGGATTCTCACGGTTCAATGGCCTCTACTATACCTGGTAGTGTGGGGAAAGGGCCTGGTGGTGTGGGGGGAGAGCCTGGTGGTGTGGGGGGAGGGCCGGGAGGCAGTGGTGGTGATAAAAAGTGGCCGGGACATTCAAAGTCGGGAGGAAAGGCCAAGGCTAAAAGAGAGTATCGTGTTGGAGTGAAGAAACGGCAGTATAATAATGAAATGAAAAGGAAGGTAGTTGAGCACATGGACAAGGGCGCAAAAAACAGTGAAATCTGCCGTATATTTAACATCCCAGAATCGACAGTGCGTAGTATGAGGAAACAGCATGATGATAGCGAGGCAGCAAGAGGTGGCGCCAATACGTCTGGCGTGGCTAAATAAGCCCGCCACGCGCCTCGGATACTTACCCCCAACATCCATTAAACACCTCAACCTGGTCTCTGTGGTATGTTTCTCCTCTTATAATGTGTACTGTACAGTTTTTATTGTTTGTATCTCACAGTGCAATGTACAATAGTGATTTGATGTACTGTATTGCAAGTGAAAATGAAAATCTGATGTTACTTTAGGATAACCGGGAACCAATTAGCCTTTTTGCCATAAAGACAATGCCCCAACTTTCGCTAATTCCACTTTCGCGCATTATTTTTGGACCCAATTAGGCGCGAAAATTGGTGCCCCACTGTATATACATATATATATATATATATATATATATATATATATATATATATATATATGTGAAAATATATATATATATATATATATATATATATATATATATATATACATGTATATACATATATATATGTATGTGTGTATATATATATATATATATATATACACTCGACCTTCAATTTGGAGAACCCATATTTCCCGGATTTCGGATTTCCTGGACACGGGCTGAGGCCGGACAATATTATCAAATGCCGGACATGCCCGTACAAGGCCGGGATTCTTACAAAAGTTCAGTCGCTATTCTCTTATATAAAACTGTAATCAGTCTGCTGAACAACACCGTATAATTTTAGCAAGGTTTTGACTTGATAAAGGCTCTTTGTAACACACACAAGAAGGTATTTTCATACATGAAATGCATCTTGGCCACCAACCTGCTTCACACCACCAGTTCCTAACTCGTGGCAGTATCCCATTTGCCTCTTACCTTTCTCAAATGCCACTATAAATAGTTATTGTGTAACACAGTAAAATTTAAGGAAGTTCTGGACACAATAAAATTCATAAGCACTTAAAAATATATATTTCCTCATGGACAAAGTCAGTGGGATTCATTCCTACTCGCTTAGTGCACCTGACTCGGTGCAACTAAATACCGAAATGGCATTTTTATCTGGAAAATATTTTATTTTTTTTTTTAGCCACAGTAGCTCATACACACCTAATTATCTGCAATCCACTAGAAGAAATTGTACTTAATATAACTTAAGTAAAAAAATTAGGTTTCAGAGCTAAAGTGTGCCAGTGTTAGCAGATATTTCCCCTTCAGATTGTCAGCACGCCTTGACAGACTTCTATTTTGCATAAATATGTATTTTGAGTACAAAAAATGTATCTGCATTGTAAATCGATATTTATACAAAAGTCTGTCAAGGCGAGTTGTTAGGCTTGAGGCAAAACACGTCTGCTCACTAAGAAATTTTCGCTCTGAATCCTGATTTTCTATTAATAATTAAATGAAGCACAAATTTTTGACTGAATTTCAAATAATTAGGTGTGCAAACCTATATTGTGATAAAGATTAAAATATTTTCCTGTTAAAATTGCCGATTTGGTCCCAGATCGAGATCACATTCGATGATTGCGTTTTTGTATCTCGGTCAGCTGATCAGTGGTTGGCTCACCTTGTGGTGTTCCATTCCTTGTTCATATTCCCTTTTTTCCTTAGCCTTCTGATCTTCTATCATACCCTCCACATTCTCGTCAACAATTGTCAAAACAACCATTCTTAGGGTTGTAGCTAGCAAAATACCACTATTGTGTCAGTTATTGTTATTGTGTCAGTGTTACTATTTTATGTACTGTGTATGTTAGTTAAGTTGATATATGTAGCCTACATTCCAGAATGATTCAGAATATCAGAATAATTGCCAGACAGTATTGGAGAATTCAGATAAAGTATGGTAATAGTCCGCGGAATGGTATGTGGGGCCGGACTTTTGCGATTCCTGGACTTTTGGAGTTCTCGGACTGGTCTGCCCCCTTTTTAGTCCGGAAAATTGAGGGTCAGGTGTATATATACAGTGCTTGACAGAAGTATGTGGTGCCCGGCGCCCCCCCAACAAAACAAATATGGAAAGAACATGTAAATAATTCATTATAATTACTGTTAATGCTTGATAGGGTTTCCTTTGCTCCTCTTCACGGACCTGAGACGTCGTGGAAGTGAAAGGGCCAGGTTCCTTAGGTGCTGGGGTGATATTCTTGCCCAGGACTCACGAATGGCTGTTTCCAGCTTAGGCAGAGAGCTCACGTCCTTCCCTTGGATCTTCTTCTTTACGAGGCACCAGAGGTTTTGTATCGGGTTGAGGGCTGGGCTATTGCCTGGCCAGTTTTCATGAAGGAGACCTCGCAGTCACAAACCCAGTTGGTGACAGATATGGCGTTATGAGCAGGTGCACTGTCCTGCCGAAACACTCATGCATCTGTGAGCTCGAAGGACTCAGGTAAATGATCACAAAGCAGCTTCAGGTAAATGTCCTGATTCACTTTCCAGTTCCTGGGAACCACAACAAGCTTCCCCGACCCCTTACCAGAGAAAGAACCCCATACCATTAGTGAATCAGGGTGTTTAACTGTGCTTTCCACGTAATGGGGGTCAAGCGGGTCACTACCTCAGTGCCGGAAGCCTACACTTGCGCTCCTCGATTACAGGTAACGGTAAACGTTGCCTCATCAGACCACAACACTGACAACCACTGCTCCTCACCCCAGGTAAGGTACTTGTTAGCAAAGGCAAATGTATGAAGTTGCTGGTTACGTGTAAGAAGAGGCTTTCTCACAAGCCTGTGGCTTGTGTAACCAAGTTTATGGACTCTTTGAGAAACAGTGAGCACTGAAACCTCGCCAAACACTTCCGAGTTGCTCTCCTTAATTCTCCTTGCAGTCACATGAGGGTTAGACTCCACTGCACGTTTGAGCACATTAACTGACCTCGGGGAAGTTTTCCTGGGCCCACCAGACCGTGGTCTCCTTGTAGGAATGTCAACACTGTTTTCCATTCTGTAACGGGCACACCACTTCTACACTGTCGATGGAGCCACACCAACCAATTCACAAATTTCCTTCGTGGAGTGGCCTGCCTACTTTAGAGCAATGATTTGTGATATTATTTCACTAGACAGTTCACAGGTAGGGGCCATATTAAAGTAGCGAAAGCCAAAACACTGCGGTTCACTAGGCAAAAAATGTTGCAACAAGGGAGGGAGGAGCAGCTGGGTTCCCCTCTCTCTCGCAGCCTGCAGGCAACTGAGGTGTCAGCCAACAAGTGCGTAGTAAGGCCGTGACGTCATGTTTGCGCCGGGAACTTTTTGCTTAATTTTCTCTCCCAAGAAAGGGTGATTCTTTTTCTGCTAAAAGTTTGTGGCGCCTTGACATAGGTGCCACATACTTTTGTCGAGCACTGTATGTATATATATATATATATATATATATATATATATATATCATCATCAGCCATTTGAGTATCCACTGCAGGACCAGCCTATCCCAACCGAAGTGGGGACGATACAGCCTATGTATCTCTACCAAGTGGCTTAGGCTGTCTAGTAGAGATTGTATGTAGGGTGAGACGTGCTTGTAAGTGTAATTGTAGTGTTGTAGTGGCTTTGGATGTGTGTGTAGTCTGTGAACCAAGCGTAATAGGCCCGTGTAAGCCGACTGGGTGCAAGCATACTGTATAGTAAGCGACACTGGTTCAACCACAGCACCCCTTGTATCCATCAATGCAGTACGTGGCCGGGTGAACACTCTCAAAGGTTATTACCCTGGCCGGACGGGAACCCTGGTTCACCTGTGTACGAAATGCACACTACCACTGTACCACAGAGGCTCCATATATATATATATATATATAATATATATATATACACTCAACCCTCGGCTATCACAGGTTCCGCTATAGCGTATCTCGCTATCACGCCTATATAAAAAACTACCCAAATACCTTTATCGTGAACTAAATGCTTGCTATCGCGCACGGCAAATGTTAGAAATTTTCAAAAAGGCCAGGCTCCATTTCCGCCCAGCCAACAAAAGTGTCACTCCGTGATTGGTCGTGTGACGTCAGCACCAGCCAAACGCTGATTGGCCGCCCAACTGAGTCTCCTGCCGGCAAACCATTCAAGTGCACACCCTCAGACCGTGAACAGTGATAACGAGAACAATAACCTTTTTTATGATATGATCTTGGCCAACATACACCCTCCCCGTCCCCTTATCATCACCCAACATAATGCTGTGGCACCTGGCAGGGAAATAAAGAAGAGGAAGAACCTAAGTTATGCAGATAAACTGGAAATGTGAAACTTATAGAGAATGGTGAGACCAAGCGAAGTGTGGGAAAGAAATATAACATCAATGAATCAACTGTGAGGGGTATTTATAAGAATCATGATCACATCATAAAACATGCTCATTTTTAGACTATTATATATTAATATGTGGTACAAGAAGGGTATCTTAGGGGTAAATATTGAGGTCATGGCACCAGTTAGAATTATTACCATAAGTTCTTCAATTTGGCTATCACGGTTTCGGCTATAGCCTAGCCGTAGTGGGACCAACTGGGAGTGATAGCCGAGGGTTGGGTGTATATATATATATATATATATCCAGTAATCTCTCCAATATCCGACATAATAGAGCCATAGGCAGGTCGGTATAGTGGTCCTGTCCAGATATTGGGCCCCAGCTTATGGACTTGTACTTATGGACCCTAACTCAGAGAAACACCTATACAACTCCCTCTGAACATGCATTGCACCTGTTTAAGACTCAAATCACACCAATAAGGGGCATAAAAGACTGAAATAGATGTAAAAGAACCATAAAATGAGGTTTTAGAGGTGAGTTAATACAATATTAAACATTCTGGGTACTTACAAGTCCCTGGCTCCTGGACTGGTTTGAACCGCCAGTTTGCAGTCTACAGTTAATCCTCTGCACTCTAAATTCTAATTTCTTAACACTGCACAACACTGTAAATTCCTGTGTGTTCTAGTGGCAAGGTATTGCGTTTATTCACTGTTTATTCACAAAAAACAAGAACCTGTGGCTTGCACTGCTATGAGCATCTGCTCTCGATCGGAGTTAGACTGTGACTGTTGATGATGGCGGGGTAACAGAGTTGCCATATTGCAATGGCCACATTACCAGTCTCTTCAACTTTCATTACCAAATTTAACTTTTCATTACCAAATTCGTAAAGCTAGCATTTATTCTTCACTAATTAAATATACAAGGGGAAATACATGTAATCACTCTTCTTATAATTAACACCATGTTGATTATTTTCACACTATGTAGGGTAACAGATTAATCAGAGAGAGCAAACAATCCACCATCTCCATCCTGTGTATCCTCATACATGTGAAAAATCCATTTGGTAATGCATTATTCTGATTCATTACCAAACGAATTTTTCATTACCAAATTGGCCCACACTTGGTAATGAAAAATACCAAATGGCAACCCTGACAGGGGAGGGGGGAGGGGGGAGGAAGGAAGGGGTGAAGGGACCATGGTGTAACAGCTGTTTGACGCCAGGCAGCAATTTCAATTTATGGGTGGGGAAAAAGTCAAATTTTTTTCAAATTTTTTGCGGTTTTTGGCCCATTTTGGGAATATTGGATCCCAGGACAATTATGTCCGGTTAGTGGGGGGGATGTTCGGATATTAGAGTGAATATATAAATAAATAAATATATATATATATATATATATATATATATATATTTATATATATATATATTTTGTGGGCAAATCTATCGGATACTTTAACACATTGGAGCCCAGTGTCCCCAGTATTGGACAGAGCTGGAAATTTTCAAACCTTAATGATGTAGGGAGTCCCTGAGTAGGGATCTATGAGCTTCGCGACTATGAGTCGAAAAGTGGAGGGTGGTGCGCTTAGGACCCTCCCGGAACAGTGCTTCGGCCAGCAACTCTGGGATCCAATGAGATATTTATATATATACAGTGGAAACTCGATTATCCAGGCTTGGATTATCCAGCTTTCGATATATCCGGGCTGGGACTGAATGGTTCAGTGGTACAGTAATTCATAGAATTATCCGTACTATAGCTCCGGTTTAAACAGGAAGCATCCAGTTGCTAGGGAGAGAGGCATGGATAAACCAGAGAGAGTCTGCTCACCCTGCTCCCACCCACACCTCCTGCTCACAACTCAATCACAAGGGTGGTAGGGTGGGGTTTGGTGAGGCAACTGATACTCCTGACCTAGCATAACCTTGCTTAACTACTTAATAATTTAACCTATTTTAACCTAACCTGACCTAACCTGGGCTCCAGTTGGGAAATTGGAAAACTAAATCCACTTTTGTGTACGATGAGTTTCTTCCAATGTGCCCAAAGCAATCGTAGGTATGGCTTAAAGAACTTGATTAAAGAGAAAGTCTTTCAGCAAGAGAAGGTAATTTACTACCCTCAAAATAGAAAAATACAGAAAACAAACTAGAGGAATATGAAGTGAATTGGTGAAGTCTTTAGGCTGTATGCTTAGATGAAAAGTAATGGGTTTCCTAGGTTTAGGGAACGAAATGAAACAAGAATGTCTGCTAATCAGAAAAAAAAAAAATGCTCATCTCATGTGTTCTCGTAAGTTAGCATTCAGTTCTGCATTCTTCGTTAGGTATCGCGCTTCCCAACACATTTCGGGCCGACAGAGCATAATTATTTCTTCCTCTTACATTTACTGTTCATTCTTTTGTTCGTTCTTAAGTGTACTGTATGTGTGAAAGAGAGTATTAATACAAACAATAATGCATTCCATTAACCCCATCATAGATGTCAGCCTCGAACAATGGTTTACTGTACCGGTGTCAGGGATGTTGGGTTAGGGAGAGCAATAAAAAACTGCGAACAATTATGGGAAGGGAACGAAGGTCACTGGTATGTTTTCACGACCCTCCTCTACCATCTCAAAGAGTCAGGCGGCCTGCCACTTCATCTCAGATGTTTTCGCCGATATGTTTATGTGCTAATGTAACATGCACCCTAATTATGAGTAAGTTTCTTCCATTATGCCGGAAACAATTGTATGTAAGGCTTAAGGAACGTTATGATAATAAGAGAGGAAATCTTTCCGCCAGACGTAATTTACCACCCACAAAATAGGCAGAAAAATACAGAAAAACTACAGCAGTATGAATTGGTAAGGTTATTAGGCTGTAAGCTTGGACGAAAATTTATGAGTTTCACAATTAAACGGGACGAAATGGAACAATTATGTTTACTAATAAGAAAAAATACTTTCGTCTCACGTATTCTCGTAAGGTGGCATTCAGTTCCACATTCTTTGTTCGATGTGGCTTCCCAACACATTTCGGACCAACAGAGCATACAGTTATTTCTGCTCCTTACAGTTAATTGTACATTTATTGCACATTCTTTTGTTTGTTCGTGTATTTGTGAAAGAGAGAGTATTGATACAAACAATAATGTATTCCATTAACCTCTTCATGGCTGCCAGCCTTGAACAATGCTTTACTATACCGGTGTCAATAACGTTGAGCCATAAAAACTGCGAACAGTTATGGGAAGGGAACGAAGGTCACTGGTATGTTTACATGACCCTACTCTACCATCCCAAACAGCCAGGTGGTCCTTTCATCCCAGATGTTTTTGCCGATATGTTTAAATGCTAAAGTAACATGCACCCTAACTTTATGTTTAAATGCTAATGTAACATGCCCCCTAATTTTATTAATTCTTTCATGACTCATGGCAAATCACAAGATGGGTTAAGGGAGGAGGGGAAAAAGCCTGGTGTACCAGACGAGTCTTTTCACATCTGTAAGAAAAAGAAACTGACTTTATAACTTTGAAAAAATGGTTTCAAGGTCTGTCATGGAAGCACACAAATTTCTGCACTCACGAACATTAAGGATTTGAGGGGGGTAAACATACGCTTTGCTGTAAGCAGTAAAAGCACCTTACCAAATCAGTTAATCCTGATAGTCTATTATATTTTTCTGATTATTTCTGGGTTGGTAAATAAACATTTCTTGTTAAATCTGTTTCCCTGCTGTTTTTAGCTGTTCTTGTGTGACGACTCTTTGATTCGTTAACGTAATGGCAGAAGACATTGTTCTAAGTGTTTAAACCTGCCCTAACCTAGCTTAACTGCACCTAATAATGTAACCTAACCTAATCTTCAGTTGGGAAGTTGGGAAGCGAAGTCGACATTTGAGCAAGATAAGTTTCGTCCATTGTGCAGGAAACAGTCGTGGGTACAGCTTTAGAACATGACGATAATAACAGGGAGGAAATCTTTCAGTAAGAAAACGTGATTTACCGAACTAAATATAGTCTGAAAAATACTGAAACAAGCTAGAGGAATATACATTGAACTGGAAAGGTCTCTCTGGTACTTAAAGTGTATATTTACCTGTAAATAAATCAGTCTAACAGTACAGTACTTGTGTTTTGTTTCTGCCGGATTAATCATGCTTTCGGACTAATAGGGCACCACTTAACACCATATAGCCCGGATAATCGGGCTATCTCTGTATATATCGACGCTGTCAAGACGTAGTGGCATAACTCGATTTTAACGATTTTACAAGAGAGCGGATCAAAGTTTTTTCTAAAATGATTTGTTTCATTGCTGTTGTAGTTTTAAAGATATCCTGGTACTCTTAATGTATTTTGCTAGCAGAAATGTTGCAGTTTTTCCCCCATACAATCAGTTATGAATGAAGTTTTAAGGGGTTTTAGGGAGCTTAAAATAGATACGCCTGTTCATCTTGTAAGAGAGATTTTCTCCATAGTGGAAACCTTTAGTTACACCATGATACGCCTGTTTGTCTTATTATTAAAGATACTTTACAGCAGGTAATCAGTGACTTATGCCCAAAGGTAAGGTTGTAAAAAAAAAGCAGCATGATTCGAAAAATTAACTCAGAACTCTTTATTGAATATAAAGTATATCCCTAAATCTTCCACTAGCTGTATTACTTCCATACAGGTGTATTTAATGCACAATCATTAAATAATCACAGTGAACTTTTGTAACCAAGAAAGAACATTGATGCAAAAAGCAATCACTTTATTTACTTAATGTAACGTAAATGGTACCTTTAATAGTACAGTACCAAGTTGACTTATAACAAATTATATAATTCTGTAAGCTTCAGTGAGAATTTAATATAACTTAGTCACCCATACAGTATTTTCAATACCTTTCAAGTAAAAAAACAACTAAATTTATCATGTTGGTATTCCAGTACTGTACTCAATTAAATAAATTGTACGTATGCTGACCTGCCTTTGAAAGTATTAATATACAAAGACCTTCTTTGAAAACAGAGAACAAAATAGATCATTGTTAATTGTTATCACTTTATAGGAATAAGATGCTGGTATTAAAAAAAAATAAAAATAAATCTGTGGGACAAGGACTGGAAAAACTTGACATAATCAGACACCTTGACCACTGGTAAGTTATCTTCACAAAGTGACAGTGTATTTTTTGTAGCCAAATAAGAACAAAAAATGCACAAACACTCACTTTAACAACTTCACGTAACGAACATGGTTTCTTTAATGGTATTAAGTTGATTCATCACACGAGAATTTAATATAACTTACATTCATCCATACAGTATTTTTAATACATTTCAAGTAAAAAACAACTAAAATTTATTATGTTGGTATTCTGATACTAAGTTATGAAAACTGAAGGTATGCTGACCTTCCTTTGAAAATAATAATTTGCAAAGCCCTTTTACAAAAACACAGAACAAAACAGACCATTGTTATCGCTTTATAGCAATAAGATGCTGGTATGAGAAAGTATTTCAGTGGGGCAAAGACTGGAAAAACTTGACATAATCAGACACCCTGACCACTGGTAAGTTACCTTCACAAAATGACACTAAATCATCATACTTATCTCTCCCTATCTTTGGTGGATGTGAATATAGTTTGCAGGGCTGTTGCTTTGCCTGAAGTCTTTGTTTTAAAGTTAGTGATTTGAATTGCTCTCCTAAGTGACTTGTTTTGCAGAAGATTGTGTTCCTCTCAGTTTTCTGTACCATTATCTGTTGCATTTTTGTCCAGTCAACAGAACCTCCTTGATCATCAGTTCTGACAGACAGTATGCGATCTGTTGCCAGTGTTTTATAATCTAGGAAGTCTGGGGTTTGAAGTTTATGAGCTATGTATGGCTTCTTTCTCCTTGCCAGTCAGAAAACTGGAATAAGTTGAGAAGGCACATACAAATCCCCAGCACTGTCAGTGGCAGTCCTAATGGCACTGTGTGTCGAATTTCCCTCATTTTGCCCTTGGTAGGCTTCAAAATAAAGGAGAGAGATCCACTTCATGTTGTCCAATGTGAAGACTGAATGTAAAAGCATAGCTGCGATGACAGAATTCTTGTTTTGCCCAGGACATCCATCTGCAAACAAGATTACTTCTCTGATTCCAGCAGTATTTAAATTTTCCTGGTAGGTTCTCAGACATGTGGCTATTTCGGAAGATTCTCTCTTTCCTTGACCTTCATGCCATGTAAAACAGTGGCACTCCCTACTTTTCAGTTCATAGACAGTAAGATTGTAGTTTGCCAGCCTCCTCTTGTAAAACAGCTGGTTGTCCTTTGTTTGTGGCAGGTAAATAACCTGCTGGAGGTCAAATGCTGCCACAGTTTTATTTTGATTGGTATCATTTTTTTCTTTGTCCTTAATCTTTCTCACAGCTTCTTTCTCCGCTTTATGTTTTCGGAACAGTTCCTCAATCTCTTGTTTTTTCTGAGTTTCCCCTTATTGATAATTTTCACATATTTTACAAAAGTCTTTCTTACGGTTGTGAAATGAAATATTCTGGCCTTTCAAGACGTCACAGTAAGTTATGTAGCATGATGAAATTTGTCTTTTGTTCAGATTTCTCATTTTAAATAAAAAAATAATATGGAAGCATGTTGATAGCAATTTTTTGTAGTCGGACGTAACTCATAATATGCACTAGCAGAACAGTTTGCCTTACACGACAAACTGGCGTATCTTGACTTACGCCCAGCCAAATGTTAAAGTTGACTATTATGTATTGTGGCCAATAGTCTTAACTCTAGGTACGCCTGTATGTCGTGAGCCTAACCATCATTTTTTTAAATATGTCCATAGTCACCCTTAGTGTTTCTCAGCAACTGTTGCCCGCAAGGATACGCCACTTTGACACATTATAGATCTCAGTACAAGGATCACTATGGTGGTAGTATCTCGATTTCCTTGAATTTCGAGTTACGCTTCTATATCTTGGTAGCGTCGATATATATATATATATATATATATATATATATATATATATACACATACACACACACATACATACATACGAGGTGCTACCCAAAAGTTCAAGTAATTTGAATATTGTAGGAAAATAAGTTTTATATATACAGTAATCCCGCATTTTTTGCGGATTTTTTGTCTACGGTTTTGCCCTCTCGCGGATTTTCTTAGCATTAATAAGTTCAACTAAAATATCCTTGAATATACAGAAAACAAAAAATTTGAAATTCCCGCAACACCCCAATTGTAGCGTGGTAAACTCACGCCACCCTCTGTCCCTTTCCCACGGCCCCTCTGCCAGTGTTACCTTATCTAGCATAATTTTATTCTTTTAGCATAATTTTGATAAAATTTTCGAGTCTGGAATATTTTTTAGCATATTAGAAGTTTTAGCATCATTCTAGCATAATTTAGAATGGAATGGAATATTTTTGGAATAATTTTATAAAAGCTACAAATCAGAGAGAGAGAGAGAGAGAGAGAGAGAGAGACGAATAAGGTAAGATGTAAGGTTTGAATAGTTGGTTACTTTCAGTTTGGGCTTGGTTGGGTTGGATTAGGTTAGGTTAGGTTGGATTAGGTTAGGTTAGGTTAGGTTAGGTTTTAGGTTAGGTTCGGTTAGGTTTGGTTAGGATAAGTTTGAGCTTTGTATTTTACCCATGAAACCTAGGTTTTTCCGATGGATTTTGGTGTGATTCATTCGATTTTCAGCTTCATTTCAGTGGGAAATGACCATTTTCTGTGTTTCCCCCCCTCCCTATAACCCCCGATTCCCCAAAGATCCCCCATTGTTGCAGGGGGATGGGGGGGGGTCATATCTCAAAATCTGGTTATTTCCGACGGAAATGATGCTCAAAATCGAATGAATCACATCAAAATCCATCAGAAAAACGTAAGTTTCGTGGGAAAAAGCAGTATGGGCAGAAAACCGATATTTACCCTCTTACTGTATGTAGGTTATTTTAATATTTTCATAGTAAACAGTACATAATTAATATATAGCATGAATATGTATAGAATTTTATCATTTAGCTTCAAGTTAGCATAATTCATTTTTTACTTGGAACAAATTTGCTCAATCTAGCATAATTTTTTCACTGCCCTAGCATAATTTTGTTGTTTGGGTATGGCAACACTGCTCTCTGCCCCGCATAATCCTCAGTCCACGCCTGACTGGCTCACGTGTCTGGTGTTCTTGTAACCGTACTATGATATGAGCCTCTTGCCTCCCACTTGCTTTCCACATGGCCCCAGGACGTAAGCCAGCCTCACCAAAGGCTAATAATACAATTAGTAAGAACTCCAAAGTGACAAAACGATCAAGAAAAGTTATGACCTTAGCAGAGAAAATTGTGTTACTGGACAAGCTAAGAAGCGACCGTGCGAGTGTTTGCTATCACCAGTTAATGCATCTTTTCATTTTGTACTGTTTTGTGAATAAATGTGTAGATAATTGTGTATTACAGTACGGTGTTTACGTTTTTCCTTCATAATGGAGTATGTGCTTTCAATCTTGTAAGAAGGTATTTCGGGATGAGTATGGAGGTTTCGGAACAATTCGCAGTCACAACAAACACAAGATAATTCGCCTTCATTAATGAAGATAGCTATGGGTGACGCTAGAATATAATTCAAAGGCGACTACAGCGAGGAAGAAACAAGTTAATTATTGACTAAAGGTGCAACTAGTAAATAATATCCAGAACCTACGCTACTGAACATAGACTTTTCTGGATCCCCCTGAAATATAGTTATTAAAGTATTGATTAATTAATAATAAGTATATTGATAAAAGTATTGATTAGTATATTTATAGAATGGCGGGGAATCGTCCAGGGTGCGAATTGTTCTGAAGGGGAATCGTCCATGTTTTGACGGGGAATTGTCTGACGGCGAATTGTCTTGCAGTCAGTATGGACGTGGACTGTGTGATGGGCAGCATGGTAGACACAAGTGCAAGATTCAATTGTTAATAGAGTATTCGCGAATTTAAATTTTCGCGGGGGTTACAAGAACGTAACTACCGCGAAATATGCGGGATTACTGTATACATACAGTAAACCCTTATTATACGATGCCTCTTTGTACGATATTTCGCTTATACAATGTCAGAATTTTAGTACCCTATGCCCACTATAAAATTGGCACGATTTGCAACAACGATGGATCATCCGCGGCTCAGTGAACAGCGAATATGCAAATGCAACAAAAACGTCCTCACACTGTCGGCATTAGACCACACACACCTGTCCACCGGTCCAGCCTCATTAGCTAGCCCTGCCCAGCCAGCCAGCGCTGCCCAACCAGGGAGTTCTGACATTGATGAGTGAGGGCTGTGAGTCCCTGTGACTGTCAGGCCGAGTCGGGACAATTCGCTGTCAGGACGATTCCCCATCATTTATTTACGTATCAGTTTGTTTAGCAAGTACACTAGTTTTTTAATTATGTAAGTTATAAAAGTGATGGTGGTTTATTGTTTATATAGTAAATGTAAAATATGGCATCAAATCATGGGCATTAAATGAAAAATAATAATATATTGAAACGTGAATCAGCTGATTTATGATCGATCCTTCATCTTAACATAAGGCTACATACGAGACAGAGGCATTTATATAAATGCCTCATTACCTTAAGTGAACGATCGATATACTTTGGAATTATACAAATAATCTTCATGTTAAGTCTGTATAAATGTTTCGGGATATTTCGCCATCAAGTCAATTCGCCATCACAACAATAACAAGACAATTCGCCATCGGGACTTTTCATCGTCAGGATGATTCCCCGTCGTTTATTTTCATATCAGTTTATTTAGGAAGTACACTAGTTTTCTAGTACTGTACTTGTACCTCTTCAAAGTCATTTTAAAATATACCCAGGATGTTGTAGTACCAATGGAAATTAATGAAAACAGCTGTGGGTGATGCTAGAACATACAGTGCTCGTCAGAAGTATGGAGCGCCCTGCGTCCCTCCTGAGAAACAAACCTTTCAACATTGAAAAAACATATAAATAATGCATTTTATTTACCTTTAGTGCTTCGTAGGGTAGCCTTTACGTTTCTTCACGGACCTGTGATGTCTTGGAAGTGAAAGGGCGAGGCTCCTGAGGTGCTGGAGGGGTATTTTGTCCCAGGAGTCACGAATGGCAGCTTCCAGCTTAGGCAGAGAGCTCACGTCCTTCCCTTGGAGACTCTTCTTTACGAGGTACCAGAGGTTTTCAATCGGGTTGAGGTCTGGGCTATTTCCTGGCCAGTCTGTCATGAATGATACCTCGCAGTCACGAAGCCAATTGGTGACCGATTTGGCCTTGTGAGCAGGTGCACCGTCCTGCTGAAACACTCGTGCACGTGTTAGCTCAAAGGAGTCTGGTAAATGATCACACACAAGCTCCAGGTAAACATCCTGATTCACTCTGAGGTTCTTGGGAAGTACAACAAGCTTCCCCAAACCCTTCCCTGAGAAACAACCCCATACCATGAGTGAATCAGGATGTTTAACTGTGCTTTCTACATATCGTGGGTCAAGTGGGTCACTACCTTTGCATGCTCCTCTGTTACAGGTAACACTAAACGTTGCCTCATCAGACCACAACACTGACAACCATTGCTCCTCACCCCAATTTAGATATTTATTAGCAAAGGCAAGCCTACGAATTCTCTGGCTGCTAGAGAGAAGAGGCTTTTTCACAGGCCTGTGACTTGTGTAACCAAGCTCATGCACCCTACGAGACACTGTTCTCACTGACACCTCACCAAACACATCCGGGTTGCTCTCCTTAATTTTCCTTGCACTCACACGAGGATTAAACTCCACTTCACGTTTTAAAACATTAACAGACCTTGGGGAAGTTTTCCTAGGCCTACCACACCTCGGTTTCTTTGTGGGAACTTCACCACTGTTTTCCTCCCTAAACCGCGCACACCACCACTGTTTTCCTCCCTAAACCGCGCACACCACCACTGTTTTCCTCCCTAAACCGCTCACACCAACGACGCACTGTCGATCGTGCCACACCAACCAATTCACTAATTTCCATTGTCTGGTGGCCTGCCTCCTTTAGAGCAATGATCTGGGATATGATTTCACTAAATAGTTCATGGGTAGGTGCCATAACAAAGTTTTGAAGGCCAAAACACTGCGGGACACTCGGTAAAAAATGGCACAATTTGAGAGGGACACTCGGCGGAGTTCCTCTCTCTCAGGCAGCCCGTGGGCGACTGAGGCGGGAACCAACCAGCGCGTCGGAAGGCGTCAGGCTACCGTGACGTCATGTTCGGAGCTCAGACTTGTGGCTCAATTCTTACCCCCCAAAATGGGTGATTCTTTTTGGGCCATAAGTATTGCGCGCCCGGCGGACAACGTTGAATACTTTTGACGAGTACTGTAATTCAAAGTCAACTACAGCAAGGTAGAAACAAGTTAAATATTGTCTAAAAGTGCAATTTACAAATGATATCCAAAGCCAATGCTATTGAATGAAAATAGACTTTGATAGATCCCCCTGAGAATTAGTTATTAAAGTATCAGTTAATCAGTAATAAGTATATTTATAGAATGACGGGGAATTGTTCTGACGGGGAACGTCCATATTATGACGACGAATTGTCGACTTCATGGCGAATTGTCTAGGAACCACATAAACAACCGTTGCTTGCTTCAGTAAAGATAAGATCTACTGTATACTGTAGTTTTCATGCTTTTATCTCTTTATTCATTATTAGTGTGTTACTTTAAATGTTTAAACATAAGGATATTTCATGTATGTGATTGCTAAGGTGTCTGTATGTGAGAGTTTAGGCACGTCTGGGAACGTATCCCCATTGACTCCATGTTATAATAGGATTGCTATACGATAGATTGCTTTACTATGGGGTTTTCAGGAACGGAACCCCATCATATAATGAGGGTTTACTGTATATGTATCTTTCTATTTATCTATAGCCCGATGTCCTAATCCCGCAAAGGGTGGCCGCAGACAAAACTCCTCCAAGTCGCTCTGTCTCCCACCATTTTGACTACCCTCCCCCCAACTCACCCCCCCCCTCATATACCTTTCAACTCCATCCCTCCACCTCATCCTCGGTCTACCCCTCCCTGTCACTCCCTCCACCTCACCTAAATACACCCTCTTAGTCAGTCTTTCATTCTCCGTTCTCTCAACATGTCCAAACCACCTCAGTGTATTTCTCCTAATCTTCTCAACCACATCCACATCCACCCCACAACGTTCCTTCACTTCTTCATTCGTCAACCTGTCCCTCCACGTCACTCCACATGCTCCTCTCAAGTAACTCATTTCCACTGCTCTCACTCTTGACTTGTTCCCCTCTTGCAAGGTTCACGCCTTGCTTCCATACATCAGGGTAGTGATCAAAATACTATCATGCAGTAACTTCTTAACTTCCATACTCACCTCCCTATTTCTCATCACTGTTTCAGTGAACCAACAACCTTCCTTCCCTGCTGTACCCTTTCACGCACTTCATCCCCCGGAGTTCCATCCTTACTCATCACACTACCCAAGCACTTGAATGCACTCACATTCTCCATATCCTCTTCATCCAACCTCACTGTATATTCTGTGACTTCATTCCTCACAAACACCATAACTATACTCTTGTTTACATTAACTTTCAGATTGCTATTCCTACACTGTCCCAAATTCATTCACCAAACCTTGCAACTCCCATTCATCTTCACTCAACAATACTGTATCATCAGCAAACAGCAATACCAGAATCTTCCAGATCTCACCCTCATTCATTAGAGCCACCCCCACATCCACTGTCCTACCTTGCACCTCTGTTACAACCCCATCCATGTATATATTAAACAGCCATGGAGACATCATACAACCCTGTTTCAGTCCCACATTGAGATCAAAGAACTCACTCAGCTCACCATCCACTCTCACCGTAGCCCTAGCTCCTTCGTACATACTCTTCACAACACTCAACAATTTCCCCTTCACGCCATATATTCTTAATATCTTCCACATACCTTGCCTATCTATTCTGTCGTAAGGTTTCTCCACATCCATGAAGGCAGCATACACTTTCATTCCCTTCTCTAGATGCTTCTCCACTAAACATCTTAGAACAAATACCTGATCTATGCATCCTTTTCCCTTCCTAAATCCCCCTTGTTCTTCTCCAACTAGGTCCTCTGTCATATGCCTAACCCTATCAATAAGTATTCTACCATATACTGTATTTTTCCAGTCACACTAAGAAGGCAAATACCCCTATGGTTACCACATACTTCTCTCTCCCCTTTTCCTTTGTATAAAGGAACAATTATACCTGGTTTCCAGTCCTCTGGAACCCTTCCCTCTTCCCAAGCCAGTCTACACAACTTCCATATCCACTCCACAACAATCTCACCCTCATACCTTAGCATTTCACCACATACTCCATCAATTCCAGGGGCCTTCCCCATCTTGATCTTCTTCATTGCTTCCACTACTTCCGCTCTACTGATCTCTTCCTCCCTCCTCTCATCTCTTCTTCTCCCAGCCATTCCCCAACCACTTATACTCGCACTTCTCTCATTCTCTACATTTAACAAATCCTTAAAGTGCTCCTTCCATCTCCTCAATTTCTCTCTCTTCTCCACCAACAATCTATTATTCCTCTTTCACTCCCTACTATTTCCCCTTTCACAGTGCCTTACTTTCTTTACCACCTTCCAAAACAATTTCTTACTGTCCCTCCATTTCACACTCAGATTCCTCCCAAACTCTTCATCCACTTTCTTCATACTCTTCTTCATCAGTCTCTTCACCTCCATTCTTCTGCTCACATATACCTCTCTCTTCTCTCTCTCATCTTCTCCCCTACCACTACTTGCTAACCATTCACTATATGCCTTCTTCTTTTGTTCCACAGCTCGTTTCACCTCATCATTCCACCATGCTGTCCCTTGAACACCCCTGCATCTCCTCCTCACTCCACAAACCGCCTCACACGCTGCGCCTACCTCTTCCATGAATATCTTACATACGTCTTCCACCCCTTCCATCTGCTCTAGCTCATTCCTTCCCAATCTTTCTTCCACTATGCTCTTATACTCTGCATTTTCTCACTATCTTGCAAATTCTCCACTCTTGTCACAGGAGCTGTTTCCTCCTGTCTTCCCCTTCGTCACTTCAACCAATTTCTTTGCAAGTTTACCTTGGCTATCACTAAGTGATGGTCCGAGACTCCATTCCCCCACCCTTTCCACACTGTTGCATCCAACACTTGTCTTCTCATTCGCTCATCCACACATATGTAGGCTATCATTGCCTTTCGTTCAACAAGTTCACCATCCATCCTCCTCATTACTCTCCATGTATACCGGTGGATCATCTTATGCCGAAAGTAGGTGTTGGCTATTGCCAACCCCTTACCAGCACAGATGTCCACCAAAGCACTACCATTCCCATCTACTTCAGCGGGCACACCCCACTGACCAACGACTCCATCCACTCGTACATTCCCAACTTTGCCATTCATGTCTCCAATCAAAAGCACTCTCTCGCTCCTCTCAAATTTGTCCATACATGCTTCTACTCTCGTCCAAAACTCATCTTTCACTCTTGCCACTCGGTCCTCTGTCGGAGCATACGCACATACAATCGCCCACGCTTGTCTACCTACTTTCCTCCTCACCTATACAATCCTTGCACCCACTGTTCCATACTGTCTTATATTCTCCTTCCACTTCATGCTTATCATCAGACTTACTCCCTCCCTTGCCCTTTCATTCTCGTTAACTCCCGCACATATACCTAAACCATATTCCCATTCTCATACCCTTTCACCTTTCCATTTAGTCTGTCGATCCACATATATCCACTCTTGCATCCTCAAGCACCTGAACAATCTCTCTCTCTTTCACTTCATCATTCACTCCTCTCACAGTCCACGTCCCCACCCCCAGAATGTTCTTTGTCCGTTCCTTAGTCATCAACGTATGGTCTGTCCTAGTCCGAGGCGCTTTATTCACTTTTTTAGTTAGTTCTTTTTACGGGTTGGGGCACTAACCCACCACCAACCCTTTTAGTCGCCTCGTACGACAAGCAGGGATACTGTGGATGTATTCTTGAAATTCCCCTACCCCCTGGCAGTATTTATATATATATATATATATATATATATATATACATATACAGTAATCCCGCATTTTTTGCGGATTTTTTGTCTACGGTTTTGCCCTCTCGCGGATTTTCTTAGCATTAATAAGTTCAACAAAAATATCCTAGAATATACAGAAAACAAAAAATTTGAAATTCCCGCAGCTTCCAATTGTAGCGCGGTAAACTCACGCCACCCTCTGTCCCTTTCCCGCGGCCCCTCTGCCAGTGTTACCCTATCTAGCATAATTTTATTCTTTTAGCATAATTTTGATCAAATTTTCGGGTCTGGAATATTTTTTAGCGTATTAGAAGTTTTAGAATCATTCTAGCATAATTTAGAATGGAATGGAATATTTTTGGAATAACTTTATAAAAGCTACAAATCAGAGAGAGAGAGAGAGAGAGAGAGAGAGAGAGAGACGAATAAGGTAAGATGTTTGAATAGTTGGTTACTTTCAGTTTGGGCTTGGTTGTGTTGGATTAGGTTAGGTTAGGTTAGGTTGGGTTGGATTAGGTTAGGTTGGGTTGGATTAGGTTAGGTTAGGTTAGGTTTTAGGTTAGGTTAGGTTAGGATAAGTTTGAGCTTTGTACTTTACCCATGAAACCTAGGTTTTTCCGATGGATTTTAGTATGATTCATTCGATTTTCAGTTTCATTTCAGTCGGAAATGACCATTTTCTGTGTTTCCCCCCCTCCCTATAACCCCCGATTCCCCAAAGATCCCCCATTATTGCAGGGGGATGGGGGGGTCATATCTCAAAATCTGGTTATTTCTGACGGAAATGATGCTCAAAATCGAATGAATCACATCAAAATCCATCAGAAAAACGTAAGTTTCGTGGGAAAAAGCAGTATGGGCAGAAAACCGATATTTATCCTCTTACTGTATGTAGGTTCAATTTAATATTTTCAAAGTAAACAATACATAATTAATATGTTGCACGAATATGTATAGAATTTTATCATTTAGCTTCAAGTTAGCATAATTCATTTTTTACTTGGAACAAATTTGCTCAATCTAGCATAATTTTTTCATTGCCCTAACATAATTTCGTTGTTTGGATATGGCAACACTGCTCGCTGCCCCGCATTCCTCAGTCCACGCCTGACTGCCTTACGTGTCTGGTGTGCTTGCAACCGCACTATGATATGAGCCTCTTGCCTCCCACTTGCTTTCCACATGGCCCCAGGACGTAAGCCAGCCTCACCAAAGGCTAATAATACAATTAGTAAGAACTCCAAAGTGAGAAGATGATCGAGAAAAGTTATGACCTTAGCAGAGAAAATTGTGTTATTGACAAGCTAAGAAACGACCGTGCGAGTGTTTGCTATCACCAGTTAATGCATCTTTTTATTTTGTACTGTTCTGTGAATAAATGTGTGGATAATTGTGTATTACAGTACGGTGTTTACGTTTTTCCTTCATAATGGAGTATGTGCTTTCAATCTTGTAAGAAGGTATTTCGGGATGAGTAGGTTTCGGGACAATTCGCAGTCACAACAAACACAAGATAATTCGCCTTCATTAATGAAGATAGCTATGGGTGACGCTAGAATATAATTCAAAGGCGACTACAGCAAGGAAGAAACAAGTTAATTATTGACTAAAGGTGCAACTAATAAATAATATCCAGAACGTACGCTACTGAACATAGACTTTGCTGGATCCCCCTGAAATATAGTTATTAAAGTATTGATTAATTAATAATAAGTATATTGATAAAAGTATTGATTAGTATATTTATAGAATGGCGGGGAATCGTCCAGGGTGCGAATTGTTCTGAAGGGGAATCGTCCATGTTTTGACGGGGAATTGTCTGACGGCGAATTGTCTCGCAATCAGTATGGACATGGCCTGTGTGATGGGCAGCATGGTGGACACAAGTGTAAGATTCAATTGTTAATAGAGTATTCGCGGAATTGACTTTTCGCGGGGGTTACAAGAACGTAACTACCGCGAAATATGCGGGATTACTGTATATATATATATATATAATTATATATGCATATGAGAGAGGGGTGTGAGTTGGGAGTGGGGCAGTGAAATGGCAGGGGACAGGGTGACATGGAGGCGATTTGTTTGTGGCCACCCCGAATGGGATTGAGACGTCTTGCAATAAATAGATAGATAGATATACGTGTAAATATATTGTTGGCGCAATGGAAGTCTGAACCATGTAATTCACACCATGTATTTGGTAGGGTTCAGGAAATATTGTAGGAAAATTCCTGTAGTTGGTGGAATTTATTTCTGGTGGTTTCTAGCAACTTTACAGGCTTAACACCACGTGCTGTGAGTTTATGAGCTTAGTGCCTGCTTGACTTTGGATGGGAAAGGATGTCAGATTTTCTTGTCCTGCCTGGCCCTTTTTAATTTCAAAGCTCTTGTTTTCACACCCTCCTCTGCTTTAGTGAATCATTGGAAATGGGTCCCAAGCCACTAGCTGATGTAGAAAAGGCCTGAATTTTAACTATGAGAGAGGAAAATGTAAAAATTAAGGATATTTGTATTCGAACTGGGCGAGGAAAATCTACCGGTATGTCACGCCTTGCTGCTGCCTGCCACCTGCCAAAAAACACAGTTCCCCAACATAAAGACAGGCTAGGACCTAAAAGGAAGACATCACCAACTATAGACAGGTTACTGAAGCAAGCTGTGATAAAAGACCCACGTTTGACTGCTAGACAACTGAAAGATATGTATCCAGAATTGCTGAAAGTTGTGTCTGAAAGAACCATACAGCATTGACTTCAGAAAGACCTGAAGATCCCCAGCCGTACTGCTGCACTGAAGCCTCTCCTGACAGAAAAGATGAGGAAGAAGTGACTTGAATTTGCAAGACAACATCAGCACTGGACTGTCCAAGACTGGAGTGAGGTTATGTTCTCGGATCCTAAACTCACTGAAATGAGTAAAAAAAAAAATCTAGCTAATAAAAACCCCTTTATAGCCTTGAAAGAAGCTAAAGTAAGCCTAAAAGCAGTTTATAACTCACCTAAAACCAAAAATAAATTATGAAAATTTTCAAAAATGTTAAAAAAAAAATCTAACTAAACTGTACACCAAAATGACAATGTTCACCCCACCTATGACTAAAATGCATTACTCTAAGTTAAAAACAGATTCTAATTCAGTCTGAACACAAAATTTGTCTAAAATGTCATGAAAATCGGTTACAAAGGAAAAACATCACTACAGTGCTCGTCAGAAGTATAGAGCGCCCTGCGTCCCTCCTGAGAAACAAACCTTTCAACATTGAAAAAACATATAAATAATGCATTTTATTTACCTTTAGTGCTTCGTAGGGTAGCCTTTACGTTTCTTCACGGACCTGAGACGTCTTGGAAGTGAAAGGGCGAGGCTCCTGAGGTGCTGGAGGGGTATTTTGTCCCAGGAGTCACGAATGGCGGCTTCCAACTTAGGCAGAGAGCTCACGTCTTTCCCTTGGAGACTCTTCTTTACGAGGTACCAGAGGTTTTCAATGGGGTTGAGGTCTGGGCTATTTCCTGGCCAGTCTGTCATGAATGATACCTCGCAGTCACGAAGCCAATTGGTGACCGATTTGGCCTTGTGAGCAGGTGCACCGTCCTGCTGAAACACTCGTGCACCTGTTAGCTCGAAGGAGTCTGGTAAATGATCACACAGAAGCTCCAGGTAAACATCCTGGTTCACTCTGATGTTCTTGGGAAGTACAACAAGCTTCCCCAAACCCTTCCCTGAGAAACAACCCCATACCATGAGTGAATCAGGATGTTTAACTGTGCTTTCTACATACCGTGGGTCAAGTGGGTCACTGCCTTTGCGTCGATACACACGTGCTCCTCTGTTACAGGTAACACTAAACGTTGCCTCATCAGACCACAACACTGACAACCATTGCTCCTCACCCCAGGTTAGATATTTATTAGCAAAGGAAAGCCTACGAATTCTCTGGCTCTTGGTGAGAAGAGGCTTTTTCACAGGCCTGTGACTTGTGTAACCAAGCTCATGCACCCTACGAGACACTGTTCTCACTGACACCTCACCAAACACTTCCTGGTTGCTCTCCTTAATTTTCCTTGCACTCACATGAGGATTAAACTCCACTGCACGTTTTAAAACATTAACAGACCTTGGGGAAGTTTTCCTAGGCCTACCAGACCGCGGTTTCTTTGTGGGAACTGCACCACTGTTTTCCTCCCGAAACCGCGCACACCAACGACGCACTGTCGATCGTGCCACACCAACCAATTCACTAATTTCCTTTGTCTGGTGGCCTGCCTCCTTTAGAGCAATGATCTGGGATATGATTTCACTCGATAGTTCACGGGTAGGTGCCATAACAAAGTTGTGAAGGCCAAAACACTGCGGGACACTCGGTAAAAAATGGCGCAATTTGAGAGGGACACTCGGCGGAGTTCCTCTCTCTCAGGCAGCCCGTGGGCGACTGAGGCGGGAACCAACCAGCGCGTCGGAAGGCCCCAGGCTACCGTGACGTCATGCTCGGAGCTCAAACTTGTGGCTCAATTCTTACCCCCCAGAATGGGTGATTCTTTTTGGGCCATAAGTATTGCGCGCCTGGCGGACAACGCTGAATACTTCTGACGAGCACTGTATACCAGGGTTTGGCCATCGTTCGGCGGGATAGGGTGGTAGTGGTATTTCTACCTCCATTGCTATGCCGGGGTATTGCATATAGGGATATCATATCTCGGGGTATGCTTGTACAGTAATCCCTCCACTGTCTGATGTAATAGAGCCAAAGGCATGTCTGGAAAGTGGTCCCGTCCGGAAAGTGGGCCCCTGGCTCCTGGACTGGTACTTACAAGACCCTAACCCAGCCTGACTTTGAAAACCACCTAAATAACTCCCTACCAGATATGCATAGCACCTATTTAAGACCCCATTCACACCAATAATGGTCATAAATATGAAATAAATGAAAAGGAACCAGAGAATGAGGAATTAGATGTGGTTATGGAAAATACTTAAATGTACAGGGTACTTACAGCACATCTGTGGCCTTGTAGGCTCTGGTAGTGGTGAAAATGCTCTTGAAGCACGTACAGTAATCCAGCATTGTGCTACACTTAATTCTTTGCACTGTGAGTTATAATTGTTTAACACTGCACATTCTGTTCCTAATTGCGCCACGCCACTTTCAACCGCCAGTTTCAACTGCCATTTTGCACTCCACACATAATTCTTTGCAATCTAAATTCTAATTTCTTAACACTGCACAACACTGTAAATTCCCATGTGGTCTAGTGGTGAGGTGTTGCAGTTTATTCATTGTTTATTCACAAAAATGAGCACATGTGGCATCAGTTGCGATGAACATCCACCCTTGACAGTGTTTAGGCAGTAACTGAGGGCAGGGTTGCAAGATCTGAGCTCCTGCACATTACCAAACTCCTCAATTTTCATTACCAAATTTAACTTTTCATTACCAGATTCTTAAAGGATGCATTTATTCTTCAATAATTATATGTACAAATGGAAATACTGTAATCACTTTCCTTATAATCAGCAGCATGTTTATTTATGCACTATGTATGCTAGCAGATTAATCAGAGAAAGCAGACAGTCCACCATCTCCATTCTCTTTATCTTTATACATGTGAAACATGTGTTTGGTAATGGATCATGCTGATTCACTACCTAATGAACTTTGCAGTACCAAATTGGCCCACATTTGGTTATGAAAAATACCAAATGGCAACTCTGACTGGGGAGGGGGGAGGGGGGAGGAAGGAAGGGGTGAAAGGGCTGTGGTGTAAACAGCCATTCAGCACCGCACGGCAGTTTCAAATTACAGGTGGGAAAAAATTTGGATTTTGAGGGGGATTTTTTTCTTTTTTGGGCCATTTTTGGGTTCCGAAGGTCCAGGCCCACAACGTCCGGTAAGTGGGGAGTCTGAAAAGTGGGCGTCCGGATAGTACAGTTATTACTGTATGTGTATACCGTATATTAATCTAGGGAACTCTAGACTCATTCTTTTACCTTCATGTTCTGGCTTTCCAGGCAGTAAAACTTAACTGGTTCCATGCCCCAAAAGTCATTAACTACACAGATCAGTACAGTAATCCCTCCAATATCTGATGTAATAGAGCCATAGGCAGGTCCGGATAGTGGTCCTGTCCGGATATTGGGCCCCAGCTTATGGACTTGTACTTATGGACCCTAACTCAGAGAAACACCTATACAACTCCCTCTGGACATGCATTGCACCTATTTAAGACCCAAATCACACCAATAAGGGACATAAAAGACTGAAATAAATGCAAAAGAACCATAAAATGAGGTTTTAGAGGTGAGTTTATACAATATTAAACATTCTGGGTACTTACAAGTCCCTGGCTCCTGGACTGGTTTGAACCGCCAGTTTGCAGTCCACAGTTAATCCCCAGCACTCTAAATTCTAATTTCTTAACAGTGCACAACACTGTAAATTCCTGTGTGTCCTAGTGGCGAGGTATTGCAGTTTATTCACTGTTTATTCACAAAAAACAAGCACCTGTGGCTTGCACTGCTATGAGCATCTGCTCTCGATCGGAGTTAGACTATGACTGTTGATGATGGCGGAGTAACAGAGTTGCCAGATCGCAATGGCCACATTACCAATCTCCTCAACTTTCATTACCAAATTTAACTTTTCATTACCAAATTCATAAGCTAGCATTTATTCTTCACTAATTATATATACAAGTGGAAATACATGTAATCACTCTCCTTATAATTAACACCATGTTGATTATTTTCACGCTATGTAGGGTAGCAGATTAATCAGAGAGAGCAAACAATCCACCATCTCCATCCTGTGTATCCTCATTCATTTTTTTTTCATTCATTGCCAGACGCCATGTATCCCAGACGGGGTGGCCAAGGGCTTAGAGTTAATTGTTTTACAGGGAGGGTCACTAATCCTCCACCAACCCCACTTGACATGTAGGGATGCCAACAGCATCTGGTGTTCCCAGGCAGTCACCCATCCAAGTTCTAACCAGACCCAACGTTGCTTACATGTGAAAAATCCATTTGGTAATGCATTATTCTGATTCATTACCAAATGAATTTTTCATTACCAAATTGGCCCACACTTGGTAATGAAAAATACCAAATGGCAACCCTGACAGGGGAGGGGGGAGGAAGGAAGGGGTGAAGGGACCATGGTGTAACAGCTGTTCGGCACCAGGCGGCAATTTCAAATTATGGGTGGGAAAAAAGTCAGATTTTTTTCGAATTTTTTGCGGTTTTTGGCCCATTTTGGGAATATTGGATCCCAGGATGATTATGTCTGGTTAGTGGGGATGTTCGGATATTGGGCATTCGGATATTAGGGGGATTACTGTACAGTAATCCCGCATATTTCGCGGTAGTTACGTTCTTGTAACCCCCGCGAAAATTTAAATTCGCGAATACTCTATTAACAATTGAATCTTGCACTTGTGTCCACCATGCTGCCCATCACACAGTCCTTGTCCATACTGATTGCGAGACAATTCGCCGTCAGACAATTCCCCGTCAAAACATGGACGATTCCCCTTCAGAACAATTCGCACCCTGGACGATTCCCCGCCATTTTATAAATATACTAATCAATACTTTTATCAATATACTTATTATTAATTAATCAATACTTTAATAACTATATTTCAGGGGGATCCAGCAAAGTCTATGTTCAGTAGCGTAGGTTCTGGATATTATCTATTAGTTGCACCTTTAGTCAATAATTAACTTGTTTCTTCCTTGCTGTAGTCGCCTTTGAATTATATTCTAGCGTCACCCATAGCTATCTTCATTAATGAAGGCGAATTGTTTTGTGTTTGTTGTGACTGCGAATTGTCCCGAAACCTCCATACTCATCCCGAAATACCTTCTTACAAGATTGAAAGCACATACTCCATTATGAAGGAAAAACGTAAACACCGTACTGTAATACACAATTATCCACACATTTATTCACAAAACAGTACAAAATGAAAAGATGCATTAACTGGTGATAGCAAACACTCGCACGGTCGCTTTTTAGCTTGTCCAGTAACACAATTTTCTCTGCTAAGGTCATAACTTTTCTTGATCGTTTTGTCACTTTGGAGTTCTTACTAATTGTATTATTAGCCTTTGGTGAGGCTGGCTTACGTCCTGGGGCCATGTGGAAAGCAAGTGGGAGGCAAGAGGCTCGTATCATAGTGCGGTTACAAGAACACCATACACGTGAGGCAGTCAGGCGTGGACTGAGGAATGCGGGGCAGAGAGTAGTGTTGCCATACCCAAACAACAAAATTATGCTAGGGCAGTGAAAAAATTATGCTAGATTGAGCAAATTTGTTCCAAGTAAAAAATGAATTATGCTAACTTGAAGCTAAATGATAAAATTCTATACATATTCATGCTACATATTAATTATGTACTGTTTACTGTGAAAATATTAAAATGAACCTACATACAGTAAGAGGGTAAATATCGGTTTTCTGCCTATACTGCTTTTTCCCACGAAACTTACGTTTTTCTGATGGATTTTGATGTGATTCATTCGATTTTGAGCATCATTTCCGTCGGAAATAACCAGATTTTGAGATATGACCCCCCCATCCCCCTGCAACAATGGGGGATCTTTGGGGAATCGGGGGTTATAGGGAGGGGGGGAAACACAGAAAATGGCCATTTCCGACTGAAATGAAGCTGAAAATCAAATGAATCATACCAAAATCCATCGGAAAAACCTAGATTTCATGGGTAAAGTACAAAGCTCAAACTTATCCTAACCAAACCTAACCTAACCTAACCTAATCCAACCTAACCTAACCTAACCTAATCCAACCCAACCAAGCCCAAACTGAAAGTAACCAACTATTCAAACCTTACATCTTCTTACCTTATTCGTCTCTCTCTCTCTCTCTCTCTCTCTCTCTCTCTCTCTCTCTCTGTCTCTCTTTCTCTCTCTCTCTCTGATTTGTAGCTTTTATAAAATTATTCCAAAAATATTCCATTCCATTCTAAATTATGCTAGAATGATGCTAAAACTTCTAATATGCTAAAAAATATTCCAGACTCGAAAATTTTATCAAAATTATGCTAAAAGAATAAAATTATGCTAGATATGGTAACACTGGCAGAGGGGCCGCGGGAAAGGGACGGAGGGTGGCTTGAGTTTACCGCGCTACAATTGGAAATTGCGGGAATTTCAAATTTTATGTTTTCTGTATATTCAAGGATATTTTAGTTGAACTTATTAATGCTAAAAAAATCCGCGAGAGGGCAAAACCATAGACAAAAAATCCGCAAAAAATGCTTGATTACTGTACTTGTATTAAAAATTATTACAGTATTTATGTTTACACTAATACCAATAGTACCTTGCTTGTATGATTTATTATATTATGATACATTTGTTGTTTTCCTGTTATGTATACCAGTTTGTAGAGTACATATCAATAATTTCAAGCCTTTTTTCCCTTTTTGCAGGCTAGTATAGATGCTCGAACCAGATTTTTAATAAGAGGCCTTGGAGATCACTTGACAGAGGGAGGGCGATTGCAACGACTGCTGGATTTATGTACCCACCTCAGGCATCACCCTCAGGCTAAAGGAGTTGCTGTTAAGGTAAGATGAACATCTAAGATCGGATTTAAGTATTACATGCAGAATATCATTATTATTTCAGTTATAATGCACTAGGTCTGAATTCCTGAACTGGAGCTGAATTATGTTGTAGAGACTCTGGGGGCTTGAATGGTGAGCGAATGGAAGCGTGGTTTATTGGATTGGGCAAATCTGGGCTGTCTGGACATTTCTACTCCTTGCCCTGCCCTAAGGTGGGAGAGGAGGTCCAGATGATGATGATGATGATGATGATGAAGTTCTTGGTAGCCCACTCTAAAATATTCTTTGCATTTAATCAGTATTACCAAAGGAGAGGTAAATGTGTAAAAGTAACTGGTTCATAGAAACTGTGTCTGACTCCAGCACTAATAGGGAACCACTGATTTTGTATGTCCATCTCTGGTACACTGAGACATGGGACATGCTTCACCACTATCATAAAAATTATTGACAACAATTATCAGTTCTTAGTCCACACCACACATACATACTGTATACAATAATCCCTCAGTTATCTGACATAATAGAGCCATCGGTGTATCTGGATATGGACATAATCCAGATACAGAGCAATATCCTACCTACCAATATCTTACCCATACCCAACCTATATGTATAGTCCCCCACCTAATTGTGGCTGTGTTCCTCGGTCTTTCAGCTACTGTACACTACTGTATTTAAACATCAAAATGCACATGGGAATAACCACTATAATGCTAGAGACTAAGAAAACAATGCATAAACAATAAAAATCCAAAAAATCCACAGTAGAGTACAGTACACTAGTCATGTCAACACGCGGAAAAACTCTAGCTCACGTGGGAAGTCAACTTTCCTGGCAACGAAATACAGTATAAAAGTCGCTCGCAGTGATGTCACCCTCTAAACTCTGGGTACCTTTCCTGGGCGCACATTTCCATTCTGTATGGGTATTTATCTCAATACCACAGCCAGCCACCTCAACCAAGCAGCTCTAGTGGGATAGGTTAGGTTAGGTTAGGTTGATGAGAAAATTTTGCCTGGGAAACACACAAGGGAGGCAACATTCCTTCTTATTTGCAGGGGAGGTGGTTAATTTGTATTGACAGGGTTGTTAATAATTCTAACAGCTTTGTTCTGAATTTTATCTAGTTGTTTTAATGCAACCTCTCCACATCCATTCCACAAGGGTGAGCAATATTCAAACTGAGAGCGCACATGACTCTTATAAATTATAGCCAACTGCTCATCACCGAAGAAGTTATGGACTTTGTACAATAATCCAAGTTTCTTAGAGGCGGTTTTAGCTAGTGATCTAACATGAGAGGTCCAGCTGAGGGTAAAATTATAGCCAACTGCTCATCAGCGAAGAAGTTACGGACTCTGTACAATAATCCAAGTTTCTTAGAGGCGGTTTTAGCTAGTGATCTAACATGAGAGGTCCAGCTGAGGGCATTGTTAAGTGAGATGCCAAGAATTTCAATACTTTTGAAGATGGGAATATTAGCGGCACTGAAGGTAATGTACGAATCTGACAATATCTGTCTATTAGTAAATTGTATATATTTAGTTTTACTAGCATTAAAAGAGACAAGGTTGTTTTGTCCCCATTCACTGATTGTAGATAGGTCTTGATTTATGGAGATGGCTGTACTGAGTTGAGAGGTACAGATATTAGACATCGAAAATGGGTGTCTGAGCGTGAATGAACTATGCAGTGTAGAGTCATCTGTGTATGAATGGATGGGATTGTGGGTGACAGATAAGAGATCATTAATATTAACCAGGAATAGGGTTGGCATCAGAACTGATCCCTGCGGCACACTGGCGTTAATTGAGTGGAAATTGGAATATACATCATCTACTTTTACTCATATTTTCCTGTCACTAAGATATGAAGAAATCAAAGGAACAAAGGACATTAGTCCCTAGCAAGGGAGTTTGGACAGCAGGGAATGGTGCCATACTCTGTCAAAAGCTTTAGAAATATCAAGAGCTACTGCATGAGATTCTCCATGTAGATCAATTGATTGATGGATGGTATGAGTTAGGAGATTATGTCAATGGTGGATCTTTTGTGGCGAAAACCATATTGTCTATCACTAATTAAGTTGTTGGATTCAAGATGTTTAACAATCTGTTTATTAATTAAAGTTTCAAATACCTCACCAAGAGAAGATGTGACAGCTATTGGTCTGTAATGAGAGGGATCAGAGGAACTTCCTGTCTTCGGAACTGGGTGGATATTGGCTTCTTTCCATGAATTTGGGAATAAAGAAGTACGTATGCATAGTCTGAATAATTTAGCTAGAACAGAAGCAAGTTCAGGGGAACACTTTTTCAAAACAATTGGTGGAATTCCATCTGGGCCTGGAGCTTTGTTGGTAGGTAAATTGTATAGGATGGATTTTACGTATCTTGTTTGTACAGTATTTGGTAATGAATCAGAATAATGCATTACCAAACTGATTTTTCATATGTATGAGGATACACAGGATGGAGATGGTGGATTGTCTGCTGTCTCTGATTAATCTGCTAGCCCAATAGCTTGACAATAATCAACATTCTGTTAATTATAAAAAGAGTGATTACATGTACAGTATTTCCGTTTGTATTTATAATTAGTGAAGAATAAATGCTTCCTTTAAGAATTTGGTAATGAAAATTGAGGAGTTTGGTAATGTGGCCGAGTTCAGATCTGGCAACCCTGTTCCCAGTTACTGCCTAACCTTCATTCAGGGAAGACTTCCATCGTAATCGATGCCTCACGTGCTCGTTTATTGTAAATTAACAGTGAATAAACCGCAGTACCTCGCCACTAGACCACATGGGAATTTACATTGTTCTGCAGTGTTATGAAATTAGAATTTAGAGTGCCAAGGATTAACTGTGGAGTGAGTGTGGAGTGCAAAGTGTCAGTTGAAACTGGCGGTTGAAACTTATGTGGTTCAGTTAAGAAGAATGTGAAGTGTTAAACAATTATAACTCACAGTGCAAAGAATTAAATGTAGCACAACACTGGATTACTGTATGTGCTTCAAGAGCATTTTCACAACTACCAGAGCCTTAGAGAGTTAGAGGAGGCGGCCACAGACGTTCTGTAAGTACAGCACAGTACCCTACACTGCTGGGCCTAATTATTTTCCATACTCACTTCTAATTCCTCATTCTCTGGTTCCTTTTCATTTATTTCATGCTTTATCTCCATTATTGGTTTGAGTAGGGTCTTAAATAGGTTTAAATAAGTGCTATGCATGACTGGTAGGGAGTTATTTAGGTGGCTTTCAAAGTTAGGCTGGGTTAGGGTCCATAAGTACCAGTCCAGCAGTCAGAGGCCCACTTTCTGGACGGGACCACTTTCCGGTCATGACTTTGGGTCTGTTACATTGGATAGTGGAGGGATTACTGTATTTGCAAATCCATCCATCCATCCATCATCCAATCCTACATTGCCCCATGAGGAGCATAGGAGCCCGGGGCTAGGAAGTTGGTCCCGACATTTAACCTGCGCCATCCCGGCGACGTGAATTAACACGGCAACATTGCAAGGTCCCTAATTTGCACAATTTTCAATTTTCGCGAGTGATTTCGCAAGTGATTTTTGGCACGTATACACGGGACACCTTCCTCTATTCCTCTACAAGATGCCAAGCAGGAACAATGCCTTACACCGCATAACCTCTCCCCCCCCCCCTGCACACCATTGTCTCGGCAATTCACCTGTTACCAGTGACCTGGCCAATAAAGATATTCAGGGCCAGAGTGATTCCCCAGTCGATGACAATGTGGAGGACAAAGTTTACATAGCATTAAAGGAAGAAACAGTCAGAAATGATGATCAGGTAATGTGGGAAAAAAAAGGTCACATAGCATTAGAGGAAGAAACAGTCAGAAATGATGATCAGGTAATGTGGGAAAAAAAAGGTCATGAATGGTGATGAGTTAGTGAGTGAAACAATGCTTATAATGCCTATATTACTGTTTGAAAACCAATATACTCTTGTTTTTCATTCATTCATTGCCAGACGCCATGTATCCCAAATGGGGTGACCAACGGCTTAGAGTTAATTGTTTTACAGGGAGGGGCACTAATCCTCCACCAACCCCACTTGACACGTAGGGATGCCAACAGCATCTGGTGTTCCCAGGTGGTCACCCATCCAAGTACTAACCAGACCCAACGTTGCTTAACTTCGCTGATCGGACGGGAAGCGGTGTACTCAACGTGGTATGGCCTACATATAAATTCGTACCAAGTAAATAAATACTGTTTATGAGTGGATAAAATAGTTACCCTCCCATAGAACTCGTTTTCTTTGGTGCCGGCCTGTTAGAAAACCCAGTCAGGTAAGGAAGTACTCGTACCTAACTCCGGTATTTTAAACCTCAGGTGAGCGATTTCTCATTGAATTTTTGATGTTTCTTACCAAAAGTGGATGTTTGAGCCAAAAAAAAAAAACGGTCCAAAAACGTCGGGATGGGGCTGGTTAAGATGAGAGTGACCAGCCTCACTCATCCCTGAGTGGTATTACATGAGCAATCAACTCCAACCATCCCTTGGATATAAACCTTCACCGGCTCAATCCGATTGGAGCGCAATAATTACCCACTAAACCACCAGGCGCCAAAATTTGGTTATATGGTTACCACCCAGCATAGAAAATGGTTTCCTGGTTTACAGGAAACTGTTTGGCTTGTCACTCAGTGTAGAGTCACCCTCAGGCTGAAGGAAGAGGAAAGCATGAAGGAAAGAAAGACAGAAGAGGGAGTGTAAGGTCACCCGTAGGCTGAAGGATAAGGAAAGAATGAAGGAAAGAAAGACAAGAGAATGGAAGGAAAGAAGGATGGAGGGAGAAGGGCAGACACCCAATAGCAGCACTACATCGAGTGAGTGGATGGTGAGCGCCCCCACCTACCACAAATACAAATACAAATACAAATATGTATTAGCCCTCATCCCTGGTCAAAATGTAGTTAAGTTGAATTTCGTGGGGACTTTCTCAAGGCTTGTCTGACATTATTCATTTTTCCCATAAGATCAGTTGTTTGTCACGTACAGATTTAGGCCAGTACAGTAGTACTGTCTGACAAAAATACCCTACTGGATGCGAGGGTACTGTATACAGTACTCTCTCTCTCTCTCTCTCTCTCTCTATATACACACACACACACACACGAGATGCTACCCAAAAGTTCCAGTAATTTGAATATCATAGGAAAATAAGTTACCTTACCTCCTAGTTCTCACTGTCACGTTTGAAGTAATCCCCTTGGGCATGTATACAGTGGTCCCAGATTTTTTGCACGAGTTCATGCATCCCTGGAAGGCTTCAGGCATGATGGTCTTGAGCGCCTCCTGCAATTCTCTCTGGATCTCCTCAATTGAGTCAAATCAATGCCCTTTCAGTCATAATTTCAGCTTGGGAAACAGGAAAATGTCACAGGGGGCAAGGTCAGGGGAATAGGGTGGGTGGGGAATGTCTACCGTGTTAGTGGAAGCCAGGAACTGCCGGACAATAGTTGATGTGTGGGTGGGGGTATTGTCATGATGCAGGACCCAGTCCTTGTTCTTCCATTGTTCTGGATGTTTGCAGCAGATATTCTCCCTCAGACACTGTAAACCTTCACAGTAAAACTTTCCACTGACAGATTGACTGGGTGGAACAAAATCCTTGTGAACAAGGAATAAGAATGTGGTTGCTCACCTTAACCCAAGAGGACAACAGGTTTGATGGACTTAAGAAGGGGATACGAGGCAGGGTGAGGCACCTAGCTAGCACCTCCTGCACCACTCGACACACCACCTTCCTCACCACTCTCGTCGCCAGCACTTTCGACAATTTCACTAGCTAGTGCACTCAATTCGTTCATAAACCCTTCAAAGTCTATTTCTGAGACATCAGACCTCGCATCATCCTCTTGATCCTCCCCAGGAAATGGCTCTTCTGATGTTGAAGGGAGTGATTCCTCACTTTATTGAGGCTGCAGGTAATGGATGATGAAGGTTTGCTTCCTTCTGTTAACCTCCTGCTTGTGCCTGTCTGTGTAGTAGCAGAAGGCTCAGTCCAGTGAAGTCATCACTTCCTCCACTTACAACTGATAGTGTTCGATGTCCTTGAATTTTTCCTTGAATTTATCTAGGGCACACAGTACCCGGCTGATCTCTATCATTGACAAGTCTCCACTCTCCATCACTGGTGCTGAGTGGAGCGTAGGCAAACGTTTGCGTGTCTTGGGGTGGTATTGTCGTGTGCTTGGGGTAACCCAGGATTTGGGCCACTCTTTGCTGCCGTCTCACCTATTATGAGTTCAATTCGTGTACAGGTAACTCGCACGGAACACGTGGGTTTCGTTCCTACCGTGCCGTGTTAGGTGCGAAATCGCGTATATTTAAACTACTCCGTATTTTGCTCCCTAGACCCCCCAAATATGTTGTTTTGCTGTTATCTGTCACTGGTAATCACTAGAAAGCACTTTAAGTGGTTAGAAGGTTTATTTAATGTTATAACTCACAAATACAGTACTCCAGAGCAAAACTTCAACACACAAATACTGTACGTAAACAGAAGGAAACATTCCGACGCCGATCATAGGTAATCTTATAAATCAGGTTAACCGGTACCAGTGCTTTAACTTACAAGTACAGTCACTCATAAAAGTAACGACCCCCCCGGCCAAGACACCTTTCAACCAATATGATATCGGTCCTGGTAACACTGTAAATGACGTCAGGTGTGGGGGTATGAAGCTGCGTTTGGGGGAAGTTCATTCAAAGATCATTCTAAGTGTGTCGAGCCCATCCATTTAACCCTTGAGGCCGGGTGTTTCATTTGCATCATGTGCGGCATTAATGCATAAATGTTCGGGTATGGGATTGTGTTATCTCCTGAAAGTTCTTTGTTCTTGTAGCATAAAGTTAATTTTGTGTGAAGGGCAACATAACAAGTCAGATATAAAGTATGTTTGACTCGAAATGTGGATTGAAGCAGTGTTTCGTGCAGATTAACTCCGCCCTTCTCTCAAACACCCCTTCTCATCCCCCCATATGGCTGATGTCAAATACACTGTTACCAACACTGAATACCCCGAGTTATATTGCCTCTAAGGCAGGGGGGGTCTTTTCTTTTATGAGTGACTGTACATACCAGAACAGTACATATTTAACTTAGAAATGCAGTACTGTGATATCGAATGATTTCAGTACATAATCTGTTAGGAATGGCTGGAAAAAAAAAAAATGTTATGAATACATTTTCACCTTTTTGATATATGTTTATGGTAGTTTCGAGTTATTTTTTACGCTATCGTTGGGCCCCTGCTTGGAAAAGGGAGCGAAAGAGTTGAATTTTCAGTCCTAAATGAGAAAACTGCATGTCCTCCAAGGCTAGACTCTGCCACGGGAGAATAAAGTGGACGGTCAGTCCGATTAGCAATAAGGAAGTTGTGTCACAACTTCCAGCTCCCACACCGCGAGAATGGCTAAAAATAGAATTGTAATGCAGTTTCAGAACTAACAATAAGTCTAATTATTACGAATAGAGATACAAAGCAGAAATAAATACGTTTACAGACGGGGAAAACGTACTTCTTCCGTCATAACATGTTCATCTTTCTCTATCATTTTACGTTCATCTTTATCATTTTACCTCGTTATTTTCGCATTATATATTGCTGTCTCGTAAACAGGGTGGTTGATTGTGTTTTGCAAGGGAGGAAAAAGGTTGTATTTTCTGTCTGGGTCGAGATAATGGGTGTAACTATGTGTGGTTAGGCATGGCCACGAGCGAAAAAATCGTACATCCACTCACCACGATAGCAGGGGGTGAACTGACAGATGATACATGAGAGGGTGAAGTCAAGGTCAGTCTCATGTCCCAGATTTTTGTTCACTTCCCGAAAGTTTTCACAGTTTTCTACAAGTTGCATTGCATCAAATGATCCAAACCATTACAGCAAACCTGAGCAAATAGGTAAAGATACCAAGACAAAAATTTATTTTTCTTTTATTATAAGTCTTTAACGAACAAACAAAAAAGGCAATATTCCGACGCCGATCATGGGTAATCATATAAATCAGGTTAACTGGTTACAAGGCTTTATTTAATGCTTTAATTGCTTACAAGTACATACCAGAACAGTAAATATTTAACTTACAAATACAGTACTGTAGAAAAGCAGTACAGTAAGAGTTTAACGAACAAACAAAAAAGGCAATATTCCGACGCCGATCATGGGTAATCATATAATTCGGGTTAACTGGTTACAAGGCTTTATTTAATGATTTAACTTTATTTAAGTGCTTACAAGTACAGTACATACGAGAACAGTAAATATTTAACTTATAAATACTGTACAGTACTGTGGAAAAAACGAACAAATAAAAAAGGCAATATTATGACGCCTATCAGGTAAACTGGTTATAAGACTTTATTTCTTGCTTTAATGTTATTTAATAGTACTTTAAGTTGCACATAAACTTACCAGAACAGTACATTACTGTAAATATTTAACTTACAAATACTGTGCTACTGTACTCGGGAATGTCTCACTCACTGAATAATTTCCCGCCTAGATCGTCACGTAATCAAAACAAACCGCGCGCTGCGGTGACGTTTGAGGATTTGATCTTTCAAAGGCCTCTCCTGCGTTAATTTGTAGTTTTCATAATGGTTTTTTAATCTTACTTTGTCTTATATGTATCCCAGCCCTTACCCTGTATAATTGCGAGCGCGTTCCGTGAGATCGTGTTCCGTGCAAGTTACCTGTACTATTAAAATATGCACTAAAATTCGATAAAAAATATGTCCTCACGTACTATGCAGTTCGCGTACTTTGCATACCTACTGTACATGTATACAGTAATCCCTCCACTTTCTGATGTAATAGAGCCAAAAGCATGTCCGGAAAGTGGTTCCGTCCGGAAAGTGGGCCCCAGCCTCCTGGACTTGTACTTATGGACCCTAACCTACCCTGACTCAGAAAAACACCTATACAATTCCCTACTGGACATGCATAGCACCTATTTAAGACCCAAATCACACCAATAAGGGACATAAAAGACTGAAATAAATGCAAAAGAACCAGAGAATGAGATTTTAGAGGTGAGTTTATACAATATTAAACATTCTGGGTACTTACAACAAGTCCCTGGCTCCTGGATTGGTTTCAACCGCCAGTTTGCACTCCACAGTTAATCCTTTGCACTCTAAATTCTAATTTCTTAACACTGCACAACACTGTAAATTCCAGTGTGGTCTAGTGGCGAAGTATTGCAGTTTATTCACAGCAAAAACGAGCACATGGCTTCCATTACGATAAACATCTGCTTTCGATCGGAGTTAGGCTGTGACTGTTGATGATGGGGTAACAGAGTTGCCAGATCGTAACGGCCACATTACCAAATTCCTCAGTTTTCATTACCAAATTTAACTTTCCATTACCAAATTCGTAAAGCTAGCATTTATTCATCATTAATTATATATACAAGTGGAGATTCATGTAATCACTCTTCTTATAATTAACAGCATCTTGATTATTTTCACGCTATGTAGGGTAGCAGATTAATCAGAGAGAGCAAACAATCCACCAATTCCATGCTGTGTATCCTCACACGTGAAAAATCCATTTGGTATTGCATTATTCTGATTTATTACCAAACAAATTTTTCATTACCAAATTGGCCCACTGGTAATGAAAAATATCAAATGGCAACCCAGACAGGGGAGGGGGGAGGAAGGAAGGGGTGAAAGGTCCACGGTGTAACAGCTGTTTGGCGCCGCGTGGCAATTTCAAATTACGGGTGGGGAAAAAATTGGATTTTGGGGGGATTTTTTTCTTTTTTTTTGGCCATTTTTGGGTTCCTAAGGTCCAGGCCCACAATGTCCGGTAAGTGAAGTGTCCGGAAAGTGGGCGTCTGGAAAGTACAGGGATTACTGTATATATGTATATATATATATATATATATATACATACAGTATCCATCTATCTATCTATCTATCTATCTGTCTATCTATCTCATCTCATCTCATCTCATCTCATCATCTGGTTTGAGTGTCCACAGCAGGACTGGCCTACCCCTACCAAAGTGGGGATGATACAGCCAGTGTATCTCTACCAAGTGGCTTAGGCTGTCTACTAGAGATTGTATGTTGGGTGAGAAGTGCTTGTAAGTGTAATTGTTGTGTTGGAGTGGCTTTGGATGTCTGTGTAGTCTGTGAACTGAGTATAGTTGGCCTGCACAAGCTGACTGGGTGCAGGCATACTTTGTAGTATGCGACACTGGTTTAACCACAGCACCCCTTGTGTCCGCCAATGCAGATCATGGCCAGAAGAATGCCCCCAAAGTTTATTACCCTGGCGGGGCGCTAACCCTCATTCTTCAGTGTATGAAAACACACACTTTGCCACTGTACCACAGAGGCTACATATACTGTATATATATATATATATATATATATATATATATATATATATATATATATACACACTTAACCCTCGGCTATCACTCCCAATTGGTCCCGCTATGGCTGCGTTATAGCCGAAACCGTGATAGCCAAATTGAAGAACTTATGGTAATAATTCTAATTGGTGCCATGACTTCATATTTACCCCAAATATACCTTTTTTGTACCACATATAAATATACAGTATAAGTCTAAAAATGAGCATGTTTTACGTTGTGATCACGATTCTTATAAATACCCCTCACAGTTGATTCATTGATGTTATATTTCTTCCCCACACTTCGCTTGGTCTCACCATTGTCTATAAGTTTCGCATTTCCAGTTTATCTGCATAACTTAGGTTCTTCATCTTTATTTCCCTGCCAGGTGCTGCAGCATTACGTTGGGTGATGGTAGGGGGACAGGGAGGGGGTACGTTGGCCATGGTCATATCATAAAAAGGTTATTGTTCTCGCTGTCACTGTTCACGGTCTGAGGGCGCGCACTTGAATAGTTTGGCGGGCAGGAGACTCGGTCGGGCGGCCAATCAGCACTCGGCTGGCGCTGACGTAACAAGACCAATCACAGAGTGAAGCTTTTGTTGACTGGATGGAGCACTGGAGCCTGGCCATTTTGAAATTTTCGAACATTTGCGGTGTGCGATAGCAGGCATTTAGTTCATGATAAAGGTATTTGGGTAGTCTTTTATATAGGCGTGATAGCGAGATACGCTATAGTGGAACCCGTTATAGCCGAGGGTTGAGTTTTCGTTTCGTTTTCGTTTTTAAAGGCTCCAACATGCTTGCATGTGTCGGCTTTGGTCACCTAAAGGCGGCTCTCCACTCTGCACGATCCATTGCAGCCTCCGTGTTCAGTCCCTTAACCCTAAGGTCACACTTAATGACCTCGTCCCACGTCTTTCTCGGTCTGCCCCTCATAACCCCACCCCCAATATTAACACTTCTCACCTTCCTCACCCAGTTATCATCCCCCATCCTCTCCACATGTCCAAACCACCTCAATCTACCTCTCCTCATCACAACACCAATACACTCCAGTCCCATCCTACCTCTCAACTCTTCCATTGTAAACCCAGCCCCTCCAGGCCTTGGACGCAGGGACGCACTGCACATCCATCTTATCATTGTCAGATCTGTACGTCTGAGCCGGCGAATATCTTCCTCCTTCACTGCCCAGGTCTCACTGCCATACAGCATTACACTCCTAACACATGCTGCATACAAAGACCCCTTAGCACGTAGGGAGAGCCCTCTCAGTGTCAGGAGAGGCAAGAGCTCCCTGAACTTCTTCCAGCCACTTCTCATCCTAGCCACAGAGCTAGCTCCAGCCCCACCTCCAGCACACAACATGTCTCCCAAATAACAAAACTCTTCCACACACTCAAGAGATTCACCAGCAAGTTCAATCCTTTCATGTCTGACAATCTCCACCTGCTCACCCCGGCACGCCGCACACATAAAATCAGCATTGTCTCGCAGGCTACCTCTGATACCACTACATCTCTTATGCACCCATTTATCACACATACCACACAAGATGGAATTACTTCCCACGCCCTTGTGGCAAACTGCACATGGCCACTCTCCCTCGTCTTTGACAGTACCGCCACCAACCCTAGATATCATCACTTTTGTTTTATCTGCATTTACCCTTAAACCCTTTTGCCCCATACCATCTCTCCACTTCCTAAACCTTTCCTCCGCCTCCCTTTCATTCTCTGCAATCAACACCAAATCATCAGCATACAACAACTCCCACGGGAGTCCGTTTCTAAAGTCACGTGAACGGGCTTCAAGTACCATGATAAACAACATGGGACTCAAGACTGACCCCTGATGCACACCAACATTCACGGAAAACTCATCACTCAAATCTCCATTCACTCTCACCTGGGTGTGAGCACCCACGTACATGGCCATAACCACCCTAACTAGCCACTCCTCCAAGCCAAGCTTTCTCATTGCCCACTTCACCACCTCTCTAGGGACTCTGTCAAAGGCCTTTTCCAAATCAACAAAAACAAAATAAAGATCACTTCTCCTACCAATATATTTTTCCTGAAGCTGTCGAACAATGAATATGGCATCAGCGGTCCCCCTACCTGGCATAAACCCAAACTGCATCTCATCAATATTCACTCTTTCTCTAATCATACCTTCTAAAACTCTCTCCATTACCTTCATTATCTGATCTAAAAGCTTTATACCTCTATAATTTCCTCTTTCCAGGGCATCACCCTTCCCTTTATACACATTTACAATTACACTCTTCAGCCAGTCATCTGGGACAACACACTCATAAATAATCCTATTTATCAGGTCAGTGACTAAACTCACCCGTATATCGCCTGAAGCCTTCAACATTTCGGCAGTCAACCCCAACACACCTGCTGCCTTCCCCACCCTCATCCTGCCTATTGCCTCACTCACAGTAGCAGCATCAATCAAAGGCCAAGGGCCAGACACTGGATCTGCTGGCTCCAAACCTTCCCTGTCCCAGTCAAACTCCTCATTCAACAACCGGTTATAATGCTCTCTCCATGCATCTTTAATATCCTCACTGTTCACTACTACCCTTCCTTCATCATTCTTCACACACTGGGCACCTATGATATCCCGATTATCCCTGTTCACCTGACCTGCCACCCTAAATATATTTTTCCTTTCCCCATGATTTAGGTTATCAAGTAATTGTCTCTGTGACTCAGACTTTGCCCTGTATACCTCTCTTCTAGCCCTACGCTTGGCAGCCAAATATTCCTCTTTGCTACCACCCTTCTCCCATTCCTGGAAAAGCCTTCTTTTCTCCTTAATTGCAGCTTCTACACCCTCATCCCACCACCAAGTTACTTTATGTCTTGGTGGTCCTCTTGTCCAGCCGCATGTTACATCAGTAACTCTCAAGAGATTGTTCTTGAGGGCTCTGTACTGTTCATTAACGCCTCTGTCTACAGTTCCCTGTTCAGCCACCACTCTCCTCAACTCACTATAGAAGGCATCCCTTACTACTTGGTTTTTCAGCTTCCATATTTTCCTCCTAGGTACATAAGTCCTCTTTTTCATCACTTGTTCTTTAAGCACCATATCGCAAATCAATAGTTTGTGCTGCTGCACACACTCCTCACTTCCTATAACTTTAACATCCCTAACTAACCTCCTATCGGCCCTCCTAACCAGAAAATAATCTATCTGACTGCTATTTCCCCCAGACTCATATGTAATTAACGTACTGTCTCTTTTCCTAAAATATGTATTGCACACAATCATGTCCGTTGCCTCCCCAAACTCGAGTATCCTTTCCCCTTCTGCATTCCTTATACCATAGACACATCCCCCATGCACTTCTTCATAACCTTGTGCTGCTTCACCTACATGACCATTTAAGTCCCCTCCCAAAATCACTATCTCATCATCCTGCATACCACCCACTACACGTATTAAATCATCCCAAAATCTATCTTTCTCTGATTCATCCAATCCTGCCTGTGGAGCATATGCTGATATAATCGCAGCTATCTTTCTTCCCAACAGAATTTTCACTACTAATATCCTATCGCTTACTCTCAAAACATTCATAACATATTCCACCCATTTCTCCGCAACCATCACACCAACACCTCCATATCCGTCTGTCCCCCCCTGCCAAAACAACTTATAGCAACAGTCTTCCCAACAATCTTTCTGGCTGATCCACCCCTGTACCGGACTTCCTGCAAACACGCCACATCCACCCACCTCCTACTGAATGCCTCAACGACTTCCCCTGCTCTTCCCCTCAAACTTCCCACATTCCATGAACCCACCCTCATCCCCATGGGTGATTTACTGTCCTCAGGCTTGCTTTGAAACTTATTTTGTTTTGTCATCTTCATTATTAATAAATGGGGACAGACACAGCACAGGTCCCACTCACTGCACAATCCCAGGTCCAGGCAATGGATCTGGGACCCCTAGCCCACCAACTTACCAGTGGCTGTGGTAGTGGCCTCGGGGCATCCTGCCAGGACAACTGCAGGGACACCCTCCAAGCGCGTCTTGGCACTGCAACTATCCCGCCATTATACACCCACTGATAGGGCAGCCTCCTGGGGCGCTGCTCCCAGGTTCTGGCCCCTCTCTATTGGGCGGAAGCGGCAGCCTGGGAACCGCAATGCCCTGTACCCTCTAGCACAGGCCTGAGCCCCATCTCGCCCTGGACCCACGATCTATGCTGGCGGAACCCCCGCCACGCCTCCCCCCAGAAGTCCGCCACTATGTAGCGGGGGCAAAGTTTTCTGGCCGCATGCCCTTGCTGGTGCCAACCCCTGTAACGTAGTGGGATACATTGTGTAAAATGTAAAGTGCATGTGGTGTAGTGCATAGATAGGTAGAGGAAATGTTTGGGAGAGTATGCTGGTCTACTCTCCATGTTACTGTCACACTGAAAAGGTCAGCAAAGGGGGATGGTTAGATAGCTAGTGAAACAGGAGCTCCAGCTTTCCCTATCACCAGCATTCCCATTCCCCTTGGGAGTACTACCCTGTTTACAGACATATATGTCTGTGTGTGTGTGTGTGTGTGTGTGTGTGTGTGTGTGTGTGTATTTACCTAATTGTATGTACTTAATTGTGATGTACAGGAAATGAGCTATGCTTGTGGGGTTCCATCTCTGTTTCTCAGTAAGTCAGATTTAGCTTTAAACTCGTTTATGTTTTTAGACTGGACGATCTCTTTGCCCAGGCTATTCCACAGGTTTATACATCTGTAAGGAAAACTATATTTCTTGATATCCTTCAAGCAGCTTGGCTTCTTCAGTTTCATTCCGTGTCCTCTTGTTACTCTCTTATCCCATAAAAACAGATCATTTTTGTCAGTTTTATCTACTCCCACCATGGTCCTGAACGCTGCAATCATGTCGCTTCTCTTTCTCCTTTCCTTTAAGGAAGGCATATCCGGCTTTTCCAGCCTCTCTCTGTAGGACAGATCTGCCAGACTGAGGACCATTTTGGTTCCTGTTCTTTGTATTCTCTCAACCTTGTTTATATCTTTTTGTGTGGGGACCACACTACTGCTGCATAGTCTAACCTGGGGCGAATCATGGCCACTATCAATTTTTTCATTATTTCCTCATCCATATAATGAAAAGCTACTCCTATATTAGTCAGAAGTTTATATGTCTCTCTAACTGTCTTGTTAATGTGTTTTTCGGGTGACAAACTGTCCTGGACCAGCATTCCTAAATCTTTCTCTTCTCTCGCTTTTGTGATTGGTTCATTACTCATCAGATAATTCAGTGATGACCTCTTGGTACTTTTACCCATTTCCAATATTGTACATTTCTTTGCATTGAATTTCATTTCCCACATCCGGCTCCAATCATGTATCCTATCCAGATCCTCCTGCAGCATTTTACAATCCTCCTCAGCCTCTACCTTCCGTAAGATCTTTGCATCATCAGCAAACAGACTTGCATAACTGTTCACTCCATCTACCATATCATTTACGTAAATCAGGAACATTACTGGCACCAACACCGAGCCCTGTGGGACTCCACTTGTTACTTCCCTCCATCCAGACATCCTATCCTGTATTACTGTCGTCATTTGTCTGTTTCTCAAAAAGTCTCTCATCCATTCCAGGAGGTTTCCCTTCAGTCCTCCTATATGCTCTAGGTTCCACATTAGTCTCTTACGGGGTACCCTGTCAAAGGCCTTCTCCAAGTCTACATACACACAATCCACCCAACCATCTCTCTCCTGTAGCACATCAATTGCTCTTGAGTAAAAACTCAACAGGTTGGAAACACATGACCTTCCACTTCTGAATCCAAACTGACTATTAGCCAAAATATTCATCTCTTCCAGATATTTTATCCATCTATCTTTCAGAATTCTCTCGCACAATTTTGCGACCATGCTGGTTAGGGACACTGGTCTATAATTCAGAGGTTCTTCCCTGTTTCCTTCCTTATAAATTGGTACCACATTTGCCCTCTTCCATTCTTGTGGCACTTTCCCCTCAAACAGAGAACACACAATTAAGCTGCGAATCTTATCCGCCAGTTGTTTTCTGCATTCCTTCAGTACCCAATTAGAGATTCCATCTGGTCCTGGGGCTTTCCTTACATCTTGAGTTTCCAGTAATTTATACACTTCCTGTATTTCCAGTTTTATATCTTTTATCACTACATTTCTAGTCACTCCCTCCCCATCCACAAACTCCTTTTCATTAGTGAAAATTGATTGGAAACATTTGTTCATTATTTCTGCTTGCATTGATGCATCTTTATAGACCTCTCCTTGTACTTTCAGTTTGGTGATTCCTTCCTTTTCTTTCAGTTTGCCATTGACAGATCTATAAAACAGTTTGGGTTCACCCTTACATTTGTCTTGTTATGCCATTTTCAAAATTCCATTCTTCCTCTCTACTTATTCTTGTGTATTCATTTCTAGTTCTTTTATATTCTTCTTTTGTTCTGTTGTTACCTCTCTTCCTCCAATCATTCCACGCCATGTCATTCTCTCTTTTTTTGCTATCATACACCTTCTATTAAACCACTCCTTTTTCCTGTTTTCTTGCCCCTTTACTCGTGGCACAAATTTTTCCACTCCCGAATTATAGAGGCCTAGAAAAATATCCCATTTCCTCTGTATCTCTCTCTTGTTTCTCTGAATTTTTTCCAATCTGCATTTTCGAAAAATTTTCTCAGTCCTGTAAAGTTTGCTTTCCCAAAGTTGTATCTTCCCTGCCTATAAAGCTTGTCTCTTGGCTTCACGTTTCCTGTTATCATCTGGAACTCAGTGACCACATGATCACTCTTTCCAATAGGACACATATTTCAAGGATTCTGTTACATCGTGTTCTTTGGTAAACAGTAAATCTAGTCTTACTGGTGTGTCCTCACCTCGGAACCGTGTCTCTTCTTTGACCCGTTGCATCATCACATTGTTCATTGTTATATTTAATAACATAGTGCCCCACGAATCTTCGCTGCCTCCTGAGTCCCATTCCTCCCAGTTCACCTCTTTACAATTGAAGTGGCCCATTAAAATTATATTGTTGTTTTTCTCAGTCATTTTCTGTAAATAACTAGCCATGTCTGACAACATTTCCTTGTATTCATCATCACTCTATGCTCTTGTCTTAGGGGGAACATACACGACTGCCATATCTCTCATGCTATTCTCTCCAGTTTCTGATTTCATATTTATCACTTTGATCCTGCCTTCTCCCATTTCCACAGTGTCTACATTTATGTTGTTCTTCACTGCTATCATCACTCCTCCTCCCATTTTTTCTTTTCTGTCTCTTCTCCACAGTTTGTATTTACCATCACCCATATGAACATCAGTATCTTAACTTGGTCTTTACAAAGCTCATAACATCAGGTTCATGTACCCTCAAAAAATCGTTGATTTCTAGCCTTGCTGATATTAAACCATCAACATTAGTATATGCCACCTTCAAATTATTTTTGATGTTTTTTATACCCTCTTTTCTCCTCTCCGTCGGTACCACTTCGTTAATTTCTGATCGATGACTCTCCAATAAAACAGTCTTCTCTTCCTTCGTTCTCTGTTCGTTTTTTACCTTTGCTTCCCTTACTAACTCCTTTATTTTAGCTCTTTCTTCCTCATTTGCATCTCTCCCTATCCAGACATTTTTTAACCCTTCCTTGTCTGATAATTTCCATGTTCTACTGATAATCTTGTTTACTGTTGCCTGGGACTTAAACTTTATCTTCAGTGGCCCTGCCCCTCCTTCCTTATACTTTCCTAACCTAAACACCTCTTCAATCTCTTCTTGAGCTTCGTGTTTTCCTCCATGACAGGTGGTGGCGACTATCATCCACTCACTTGATGTATTGCTGCCTACTTGTTCCTTCACCTTTATCATTCTTTTTCTGTCTCTGTCCTCCTCTCTTCCTATTTCTCCCATCTTTCCCATAACTTCTTATTGATTGTCTTTCCTTTTCAGGTGGCTTTACATTGAGTGACAAGCCAAATGGTTTCCTGTAAGCCAAGAAACCATTAACAATGCTGGGTGGTAACCATATAACCAAACCACATGTGCTCCCTACGTGTCAGCAAATGGCTTGGTGGAGGGTTAGTGCCCCTCCCCGTAAAACAAATAGAGTCAAATGGCCACCCCTTACGGGATTATGGCCTCTGGCAATAGATAGATAGACTGCTGATATTATTTCTTTAACCTTACTCAGTTCTTCTCTTTCTCTTTCTGGTCTTATTGTCATACGTTTTTCTTTAACTCCTGAAATTATTAAAATTTTTTTTTATTTGCTACATCCCGAACTAAAGATTCTCTACTTCTGAGTACCCTAACCGCTTCCCTCTCCACCGTTTCCTTGCTTTATTGCTCTATAATATTTTTCAGACTTACATTTCCTTCTTCCTGAATTTTCTTCCATGCCTTATGTAGCTCCTTCATTTCTTTATTGTGCTCGTCTTGTATTCATGATTTGGATTCATACTCTTCTAGTTTGCTTTTCATCCTGTGTCTTTCATCTTTCAACCTCTTATTCTCCCTCTTAAGCTGTTTTATTTCATTAGAGGCAGATTCATTGCTCCCTTTTAATTCTGTAACTTCTCTTTCCTGTTCATCACTGTGTGGAAACTTTTTCCAGTTTATTCCTTAGAATTTTGATCTCGTTTTCCTGCTCTATGGTCCGTTTTTGTAACTCTCTAATTACTGCCCATACCTTTTTTATCTCCTGGACATTCCTCTCCGCTGTTTTCTCTACTCCTGCTACTCTTGTTTGGTTCGACTTAACCCCTTCTTTACCGACCCCTCTCCCCAATGTAAACACTACGTTTACACCCATACCGACCTGATAGCTCCCCCTCTTGTAGTGTGAGAGGTAGTGTATATTTTTTGCCACATCCAAACTATTCACTCTTTGTGATTTGTTTGTGTACTGATGATCACATAAACCCAACATGATGTTGGTAATAGAAAAAAATATAAAATAAATCATTAATAATCCTTCTAACATCCGAACGCCCAATATCCGAACATCCCCACTAACCGGACATAATCGTCCCAGGATCCAATATTCCCAAAATGGTCCGAAAACTGCAAAAAAAAAAAAAAAAAAAAAAAAAGGGGGGGGGGGGGGATCCCGCCCGTAATTTGAACTTGGGGCGCGGGACAGTTTTGTTGTGGTGCGTCATTCCTCAGACATCCGCCTGAGCGCCCCTGCATCCTCCCCACTTTCCGCCTGTCTCTTGTCGCAAGTGCACGCTCGTCGTCATGGCTGCCTACGTTCTCGCTTTTGTGGTGGTGCCTTACCTGCCGCAGGCACTCCTGCTGCTCTCATGCCTATCCTTCGTGTCTGTGACGATGGCCCCGACGCCTGAGAAGAGGAAGAGAGTGGTGCTGACTCTGGAGAAGAAACGGGAGATATTGGAGAAAGTAGATGCGGGGTAGGGGGGTTTCAAGAATACTCCGCCAGTATCCCTGCTTGTCGTACGAGGCGACTAAAAGGGTTGGTGGTGGGTTAGTGCCCCACCCCATAAAAAGAACTAACTAAAAAAGTGAATAAAGTGCCTCAACCCGGACGGACCATACGTTGACGACTAAGGAACGGACAAAGGACATTCTTAGAGTGGGAACGTGGAATGTGAGAGGAGTGAATGATGAAGTGAAAGAGAGAGTGATTGTTCAGGTGCTTGAGGATGCATAAGTGGATATATGTGGATTGACTGAAACTAAATGGAAAGGTGAAAGGGTGAGAGAATGGGAATATGGTTTAGGTATATGTGCGGGAGTCAATGAGAATGAGAGGGCAAGAGAGGGAGTATGTCTGATGATAAGCAAGAAGTGGAAGGAGAATATAAGAGAGTATGGAACAGTGGGTGCAAGGATTGTATAGGTGAGGATGAAAGTAGGTATACAAGCGTGGGCGATTGTATGTGTGTATGCCCCAACATAGGATCGAGTGGCAAGAGTGAAAGATGAGTTTTGGGCGAGAGTAGAAGCATGTATGGACAAGTTTGAGAGGAGCAAGAGAGTGCTGTTGATTGGAGACATGAATGGCAAAGTTGGGAATGTACAAGTGGATGGAGTGCTTGGTCAGTGGGGTGTGCCAGCTGAAGTAGATGGGAATGGTAGTGCTTTGGTGGACATCTGTGCTTGTAAGGGGTTGGCAATAGCCAACACCTACTTTCGTCATAAGATGATCCACTAGTATACATGGAGAGTAATGAGGAGGATGGATGGTGAACTTGTTGAACGAAAGGCAGTGATAGACTACGTGTGTGTGGATGAACGAATGAGAAGACAAGTGTTGGATGCAAGAGTGTGGAGAGAGTGGGGGAATGGAGTCTCTGACCATCACTTAGTGATGGCCAAGGTAGAGCTGCAAAGAAAGTGGTTGAGGAGACGAAGGGGAAGATAGGAGGAAGCAGCTCCTGTGAAAAGAGCGGAGAAATTACAAGATATTGAGAAAATGACAGAGTATAAGAGCATAGTGGAAGAAAGATTGGGAAGGTTTGAGCTAGGGCAGATGGAAGGGGTGGAAGACGTATGTAAGATATTCACGGAAGAGATAGGCGCAGCGTGTGAGGCGGTTTGTGGAGTGAGGAGGAGATGCAAGAGTGTGCAAGGGACAGCATGGTGGAATGATGATGTGAAACGAGCTGTGAAACAAAAGAAGAAGGCATATAGTGAATGGTTAGCGAGTAGAGGTAGGGGAGAAGATGAGAGAGAGAAGAGAGAGATATGTGAGCAGGAGAAGGGAGGTTAAGAGTCTGGTGAAGGAGAGTAAGAAGAAAGTGGATGAAGAGTTTGGGGGGAATCTGAGTGTGAAATGGAGGGAGAGTAAGAAATTGTTTTGGAAGGAGGTAAAGAAAGTAAGGCAGTGAAAGGGGAAATAGTAGGGGAGTGAAAGATAGGAATAATAGATTGTTGGTGGAGAAGAGAGAGAAATTGAGGAGATGAAAAGAACACTTTGAGGATTTGCTGAATGTAGAGAGTGAGAGCAGTGCGAGTATAAGTGGTTGGGGAATGGCTGGGAGAAGAAGAGATGAGAAGAGGGAGGAAGAGATCAGTAGAGCGGAAGTAGTGGAAGCAATGAAGAAGATTAAGTTGGGAAAGGCCCCAGGAATTGATGGAGTATGTGGTGAAATGCTGAGGTATGAGGGTGAGATTGTTGTGGAGTGGATATGGAAGTTGTGTAGATTGGCTTGGGAAGAGGGAAGGGTTCCAGAGGACTGGAAATCAGGTATAATTGTTCCTTTATACAAAGGAAAAGGGGAGAGAGAAGTATGTGGTAACCATAGGGGTATTTGCCTTCTTAGTGTGACTGTTTAAATATATGGTAGAATACTCACTGATAGGGTTAGGCATATGACAGAGGAGCTAGTTGGAGAAGAACAAGGGGGATTTAGGAAGGGAAAAGGGTGTGTAGATCAGATATTTGTTCTAAGTTGTTTAGTGGAGAAGTATCTTGAGAAGGGAAGGAAAGTGTATGCTGCCTTCATGGACATGGAGAAAGCTTATGACAGAATAGATAGGCAAGGTATGTGGAAGGTATTAAGAATATATGGAGTGGAGGGGAAATTGTTGAGTGCTGTGAAGAGTATGTACGTGGGAGCTAGGGCTACGATGCGAGTGGATTGTGAGCTGAGTGAGTTCTTTGATCTCAATGTGGGACTGAAACAGGGTTGTGTGATATCTCCATGGCTGTTTAATATATACATGGATGGGGTTGTAAAGGAGGTGCAAGGTAGGGCAGTGGATGTGGGGGTGGCTCTAATGAATGAGGGTGAGATTTGGAAGATTCCGGTGATGCTGTTTGCTGATGATATAGTATTGTTGAGTGAAGATGAATGGGAGTTGCAAAGATTGGTGAATGAATTTGGGACAGTGTGTAGGAGGAGGAAGCTGAAAGTTAATGTAAACAAAAGTAAAGTTATGGTGTTTGAGAGGAATGAAGTCACAGAGTGTGCAGTGAGGTTGGATGGTGAGGATATGGAGAATGTGAGTGCATTCAAGTACTTGGGTAGTGTGATGAGTAAGGATGGAACTTTGGGGGATGAAGTGCGTGAAAGGGTACAGCGGGGAAGGAAGGTTGTTGGTACACTGAAAGCAGTGATGAGAAATAGGGAGGTGAGTATAGAAGTTAAGAAGTCACTGCATGATAGTATTGTGATCCCTACCCTAACGTATGGAAGCGAGGTGTGGACCTTGCAAGAGGGGAACAAGTCAAGAGTGAGAGCAGTGGAAATGAGTTACTTGAGAGGAGCATGTGGAGTGATGTGGAGGGAGAGGTTGACGAATGAAGAAGTGAAGGAATGTTGTGGGGTGGATGTGGATGTGGTTGAGAAGATTAGGAGAAATACACTGAGGTGGTTTGGACATGTGAAGAGAATGGAGAATGAAAGACTGACTAAGAGGGTGTATGTAGGTGAGGTGGAGGGAGGGAGAGGGAGGGGTAGACCGAGGATGAGGTGGAGGGATGGAGTAGAGAGGTATATGAGGGAGGGGTAGACCAAGGATGAGGTGGAGGGATGGAGTAGAGAGGTATATGAGGGAGGGAGGGGTGAGTTGGGGGGAGGGTAGTCAAATGGTGGGTGACAGAGCGACTTGGAGGCGTTTTGTCTGCGGCCACCCTTTGTGGGATTAGGGCGTCAGGCTATAGATAGATAGATAGATGCGGGGTTGTCTTCTTCCCGCATCCTCCGCGAGTTCAACCTGGCCCGATCTACTTTGTTTGATATTAAGAGATCCCGAGACAAACTCATGCAGTACACGGCTGACTTCTCGTCGAGAAGCAAGCGCAACGTGGAGAGAAAGGTGATGTTTACTCCCAAGTTTGCTGAAGTTGACCGCTCCACGTTGATTTGGTATCGACAGCAACGTGCTGCTGGTGTGATGGTACGTGGTACAGAGCCGAAGCCTGCTGCTGAGAAGTTCGCCAGGCTTCATGACGCCCTAGACTTCAAGGCATCCGAGGGTTGGCTCTTCGCGTTTAAGTTACGGCATGGCCTTACCAACCGTAAAGCTCATGGCGAAGCTTTGGACGCTAACGAGGATGGAGTTCATGAGTTTCGGCACAAGGTGAAGGGCTTGATCGACAGGGAGGGCCTCACTCTTGGTCAAGTCTACATTGCTGACGAAACTGGTTTATTCTATCGTTCTTTGCCAACAAACACTCTAGCCGAGGAGACAGAGAAGCGTGTACCTGGCCGCAAGCTCTCCAAGCAAAGGATATCTGCTTTGTGTTGTGCCAGTGCTAATGGCATGCACTGGCTTAAGCCCGTTATTGTTGGCCGTGCAAAGCAGCCTCGGTGTCTTCGTGGGGTGATGGATGTCCTTCCTGTCGTCTGGTACCATTCTTTGAAGGCATGGTTTACAGCCCAGATCTTCAAAGACTGGTTCCACTGCCATTTCGTCAAGGACGTCATTCATTACCAGACGGAAACACTGGGAATCCCACGCAACCAGGTAAAGGCCCTCCTTCTCCTCGACAATGCACCTGCCCACCTGTGCGACAAGGACTTGGTGGCTGAGAATGGTCAGATTAGGTGCATGTTTCTGCCACCTAATACGACTGCTCTCATCCAACCAATGGACCAAGGAATGATCGTGGCAATGAAGAGGCTGTACCGAAGGAAGTTCCTGAACGAGGTGATGGTTGTTCTCGAGGACGAGTGCAGGGAGGGACGGGACACACAAGGCCAGCGGACTTTGGAAAACCTTAGCCGCTACAACATCAAGTCTGCAATCTACAACTGGGCAAGTGCATGGAAGGAAATCCCTGTCAAGACTCTAGAAAATGGTCGGTCTCGTCTACTTCTCGGAACGGATGTGGAGTACGATTTCCTAGGTTTTGACGTGGATGACTTCCATGCACTTCTACGTACGCATGGCAACGATGTTGATGTGGATGATGTGCGTGAGTGGTTGGATGACGACAAGGGCGATCCTGGGTATCAGACCTTGTCTGATATCGAGATCGCATCTTCAGTTGCAGGTGTCAGTACCCAGCTTGAAGATTCCGACGAGGACGGCAACGATGATGCAGACTCCTCTCAGCATGACACAACTCCAGCCATCCCCAAGCTGAGCGCACTCCAGGAACACCTAGAGTTCGTTCTGGACTACCTGGAACACCCGGACTGCGACAGGGAGATGGGGCCCTTGGGTCTTGTGGAGGGAGTGCATGCTTTCAGGCAGCGCATCATCGATCGTCTGAATTGTCGTTCCTTGTGTCCGTGAACGATTGACAGTTTTTTCAGGGCCGTGACCCCCTCATTGCCCAGCCCTGGCTCCATTCCGTTGCCTCCCCAAGACAGGCCCTCATGCTCCGAGCCACAGCCCAGCACATCAGCCACGGTGGAGTCACCGCTTGACGTGAGTTTGCGTCTGTCTTTAGAGTCGTCTGCAGTGGGTATGCCATCACCACGACCCAGCGACGCACACTTAGGTCACCTGCCAGTGATACTCTCGGACTCTGATAGTGAATAGACCCCAAGAACTTCTCCACCAGACCACACGGGAATTTACAGTGTTGTGCAGTGAAAAAACAGTGCATTGTGTTAAGGATTTACAGTTGTGAGTGAAAAGACAATTTTTGAACTAAATTTAACGTAAATAGACTTGTGTGTTTTTGCTTTAGAAAATGGTTATAAGAGTGGAAAGAGTTAAAGTGCAGAGTGCAACACTTATTAATTTACAATGGAGCATAAGTTAGACAAGAGTGCACACTGTGAAGAGAATGGACTTCTGAGTGCGAATGACTAAGTTCAGCGCAAGACTTCATGAACAGTGTACTGCAAGTGCTTCAGGAAATCCTTCTTACTGTCAGAGTCCGAGAAGAGGCGGTTATTCATCGAGATGTCCATGGACTTGCTGTAAGTAGGCAGAATGTTTCATACTGTACTCTACTGTATTTTCCATACCATACTTACCTCAAACACCTCATTTCACTCTTTTATGTCCCTTATTGGTGTGAATATGCTGTGCGTTAGGTGCTATGCATGTGCAGTAGGAAGGTGTTTTTCTGAGTTAGGCTAGGTTAGGGTCCATAACTACCAGTCCAGGAGCCAGGGACTTGTAAGTACCCAGAATGTTGCATATTGTATGAACCTACCTCAAAAACCTCATTTTATGCTTCTTTTGCATTTATTTCAGTCTTTTATGTGCCTTATTTTCTGATTTGGGTCTTAAATAGGTGCTATGCATGTCCAGAGGGAGTTGTACAGGTGTTTTTCTGAGTTAGGGTCCATAAGTACAAGTCCAGAAGCTGGGGCCCAATATCCGGACAGGACCACTGTCAGTGGGGTTGGTGGAGGATTAGTGCCCCTCCCTGTAAAACAATTAACTCTGAGCCATTGGCCACCCCGTCTGGGATACATGGTGTCTGGCAATGAATGAATGAATGAATGAACCACTATCCGGACCTGCCTATGGCTCTATTACATCGGATATTGGAGGGATTACTGTATAAGTTTACATATGCTAAAGTACTACCCAGGTAACTACTGCACAAACTGGCTTGAAAAAAATGTCATGTACAGATGGATGGCTTATTTATTTATCTTGTAAGCTGAGCATGAAGTGTGTGGACACACGTGACGGTGATGGCGACCTTGACCCATTTGTTGTCAAGAGTGTGGCGTCACTAAGCTCGCTACTAATTTCCTCCTCCTCCTCGCTCACATCAACCTCGCTATCATTTTCAGGATCACAGTCATCTACTGACACATCAGACACTGCTGGATCATCATCTGATACATCTAAATAAGTATCCTCATGAGGAATAAACTATCAGAGTCCGCCAGAGATGCCCTGAGAGAAAAATATCCTGCACACCCTCTCTCGTGGTCAAGTGGGTGGTAACTGGCTCTCTCAGGCAGGCCAGGGGGTGTAAATTTTTCCGTATGTCAGCAGAAAATATATTACGATAAAGGTAGTAGAAATTATAAATAAAATAATAGTTGGTCTAAAAGAGGTTACATCACAGATGAGTGAGCAAGCCATTGGTGCAACCGCAACTCAGTCATGACGTATCTTATGATGTCAGAATTTTCATCAGAACTTCGTCACAGTTTTTGTTGTCAAAACACAGAGCTGTTGCTTTCACGAAGTCCTCAGAAACAGCCTTACTGGACTACCCTGAGACCCATAAGCTGCCATTCAATAGAGGATGTACCAGTGTACCACGGTTGCAGTTCCGGTGTCTCACAGGTGTTTACAAGTGACGTATGGGGGCACATCAAAACACATTTCTGGTAAAGAAGGGTACTTCCATTTCCCACATCCTCTTCAGAGAAACCCTCACTCTCACTCTCACCAATTGTAAACAAAGCACCATCCTTTTCCGCCGTGATTCAACCATATGGAGACTTTCTATTTCCACTATATCTTGTTCTTTTTATGACCGAAACCATCCCCCCCCCCGTAAGCTCGCCCCAGACACGCTTGCAATTATACGCGATTAGTGCTGGGATATGTATAAGACAACGTAAGATTAAAGAACCATTACCAAAACTATAAATTTGTGCGAGAGGCCTTTGAAAGGCCAATTCTCGAACCTCTGCGCAGCATGCATGGTTTATTTTGATCACGTGATCATGTGATTCGCTGTACTGCTTTTCCACAGTACTGTATTTGTAAGTTAAATATTTACATTACTGTTCTGTTAAGTTTATGTACAAGTTAAAGTACTGTTAAATAACGTTAAAGCAAGAAAAAAAGTCTTATAACCAGTTTACCTGATAGGTGTCAGAATATTGCCTTTTTTATTCATTCATCATTAATTATCCAATTCTACTTTGCCCCATAAGGAGCGTATGAGCCCGGGGCTAGGCAAGTTGGTCCTGACATTTAAGATGATAGTGACCAACCTCACTCATCCCTGAGTGGCATTATGTGACCATTAAACCCCAACCATCCCTTGGATATAAGCCTTCACCGGCTCAATCCAATTGGAGCGCTGTAATTACCCACTAAACCACCATGCACCGTAATTTGGTTATGTGGTTACCACCCAGCGTAGTAAATGGTTTCCTGGTGTACAGGAAACCATTTGGCCTGTCACGTAGTGTAGAGTCACCCACAGGCAGAAGGAAGAGGAAAGAATGAAGGAAAGAAAGACAGAAGAGGGAGTATTTGTTCATTAAATATTTGCTGCACTGATTTTCCACAGTACTGTATTTGTAAGTTAAATATTTACTGTTCTGGTATGTAAGTTAAAGCACTTAAATATAGTTAAAGCCTTAAATAAAGCCTTGTAACTAGTTAACCTGGTTTATATGATTACCCATGATCGGCGGGTTCCAAGACAAGTTTCCGTCAAGTCATTTCCCCGTCAGACAATTCCCCGTCAAAACATGGACGATTCCCCGTCAGGACAATTCGCACCCTGAACGATTCCCCGTCATTCTATTAATGTACTTATTTCACCTTTGAATTATATTCTAACGTCACCCACAGCTGTCTTCATTAACCCCTAAAACGCGGATCGTCGCTTTTGCGACGGTCGGCTCAAAGGACAAGACGGCGGGTCGTCGCGTTTGCGATTTGAGTTAATTTTGAATAACCGCGGGCAAGCAGGCTCAAGCCGGTATTGTCTCTCAGTCCCGCCACCCGTGAGCTACTTTTAGCACACTTGACCTTTGTACTACTGACCTCGGTTGTTGCCAAGTCTCATTTTTTTTACCCACGGACGCACCGATGCGCGGCCCTCCCTCGTCGTGCGATATGGCAACGCGCGGATGGCTGATACGTGTCAATCTGCGCCGTCATCTCGCAAGCACTTTTTGCTATTGGGAAACGCTTGTTTCCCCAGTTGTCACACTGTCATTTTTTCGCGCGGTTTGCCCCAGATTAGCGTCAGTCCACGCAAATCTGCCACGGTGACACCATGTCAGGCTCTAGCTCTTCTAGTTCCGTGCCTTCTAGCCCTCCAAAAAAGGGTTTTGTTACCTCTACGCCCTTCAAAACTTTACAAGTGACTACCAAGGGGCTAAGTGACTCGGCCATAGCATTTGAACTGTTGAAAGCCTCTATGGACTACGGCAGTGACGTGGGTGTTTTGTCTAGCCTGGCTGAATCAGAGACACAATCGAGTGCTGATTCAGCCCCGGAAGTGATGATTTCTGTGCCCGAGGAAACTGTGACTGTGCCCAGCACCTCTACAGGGAAGGCCCCGGTGAAAATGGGGCTCGAATATGGAAAGGGAGAGAAAAGGAAGAGGAGCGGAGACAGCAGTGCACCGGCATTGTCCACTACGCCACGTCACACCACCGCAAGCCCGCCACGTTCTCCCAGCCCTCTTCTCGTCCTCCTCGTCTGCTGTCCTGTCTCCTGAGTCATCGGAGTCTCCATCACCACCGAGAAAGGGAAGTAGACGAGCAATGTTAGGTATGAGAGGTTATCGTAGGCCTAGTGTTCGTGTGAGTAAAGTTAAGTCCCCTAGGCTAACTCCCACTAGGCAACTCAGGAGTCACGCCACCGCGGGTGACCCTTGACCCAAGCGATAATCTCCTCCAACCACCACCACCACCACCACAACACCAACACGGCCTGGGATAACCTCTCCCTTACCTACTATTGCCCAGCCTGCCTCACCCACTCCCACACGACCTGCCTCACCCCCCCCCCCCCCAAGCACCTCCCAGCCTAGGCAGGGAACTTTAGATGCTTTTGTGTGGTCAGAGGGATCAGATTTTGTGCCTGAAGATCTGCCCTTTGACGAAAGTGAGTGTGGACTTCAGGCTGACTTCCCTGTGGACGACGATGGTGAATGTGTTGACTACCTGTTGGCCTTCCTTGACGACGAGGTTATGGAGCACATCTGTACCGAGACCAACAGGTACGAGGGGCAATGTGCGCCAATTCGCGAAGAAGGTGGTGAGGCTGCGACGCCATCCACGTCGCGGATGGCATCATGGGTGCCTTTGACGATCCGCGAGCTTTTTGTATTTATTGCCTTGATGTTGCTTATGCCGCACAACTGGAAGCATAAGTTGGAAGAGTACTGGGGTTCCGACGAGCTGTGCCCAACACCAATATTCAATAAATACATGAGCCGCGATCGTTTTAGGCAGCTGATGACTTATCTTCACTTCGCGAATAATGATGAGCCTTCCCAAACTGACCCATTATGGAAAGTGAGGGGGAATCCTGAACATGATCAAAGATAAGTTTACGAGGTTCTTGCGCCTTTCAAGAAAGTCGTGATTGACGAGTCTTTGGTATTGTTCAGGGCCGTCTTCGGTTCGTCCACGACATTCCAAGCACACGCCACCGCTTTGGAATCAAGTTGTTCGAGCTGTGCGACTGCAAGACGGGGTTCATCCTTGACTTCGTCATCTACACCGCCAGCAATGTCGACTTGGATAAGACTGACCCCCTTGGATTCTCTGGTTCTGTGGTGAAAGTGCTTTTGGAAAAGTACTTTGGCGAGAATCATGTCCTGTATACGGACAATTATTATACAGCTCCAAAACTCGCCAAGTACCTTTCTGAACACGGCCGGCTCCTGTGGCACTGTCAGAAGTAACAGGGCACATTACCCTGCCTTCCCAGAGGCTGAAAAGTCAAAGCGGGGAGACGTGCACCTGAAGAAATCTGACAAGATGCTTGCGATCAGGTGGCATGATAAGAGAGTCGTGAACATGCTCACCACAGTACACAAGGGTGAAATGCTGGCAACAGGGAAGGTCGACAGAAGGACTGGCGAGCCTGTGATGAAGCCTGATGCTGTAATTGACTATAACGTCAATATGCGGCTGGTGGACAAGTCGGATATGATGATTGGAGAGATTGACTGTCTGAGGAAAAATCGTCGTTGGTACAGGAAGGTGTTCTTGCACTTGATTGACATGTGCATGTTGAACGCCTTCATCCTGTATAAAATCAAGAACAGGAAGCCAGCCAACTACTCTCTCAGATTCTCCAAGACTTGTGTCTACCAGCTGCTTCAGCGTTATGGCCAGGTGCTTTCAACAGGTCCCAAACGCCACCCTCACACACCTCCAGACCGCCTACAGTGTATGGCCTACCTTCAGCGACACCGCCTGGAGCCACTGCCAGCCACTGCAAAGAGGGGGAAAGCACTGAGGAGGTGTCATGTGTGCAGCCACACTACCAGGCAGGAAAGAACTTTTAGGCGCACCTCCTTGCAGTGCAAAGAGTGCAAAGTTCCCCTCTGTGCTTACCCGTGTTTTTTCGACTACCACAGCCTAAGTAGATTTTGAAAATAAGGGTAAAAATATTGGGAAAAATACTGAGAGTGACAGTGATAATATTGTTTAGTTTTCTTTTACGTGCTGACAGTGACAGCCTGATGAGTGTTAATTAGTGTATGTACTTGTAAAAGCACTGACAGTTACAGTGTTTTTTGTTGTAAATAATTGTACATAGTAATCATATAAGTATTGCGAGTGACAGTCACTCCAGTGTAAAAAGATAAAAGCATATTTTCCTATTCTATGTTCTGAAAGTAAAAGTTTTTTGTGTATAAAATATTATTTTTATAACACTGGACAGTGACACTGATGAATAAGGCAAAAAAAAAAGATACAGTGAAAGTGAGCGATAGAAATGAAGTGCGAGTGGCCGACAGGAGCGAGAATAAAGTGCGTGCCGTAAGGCTGAATAAACTCGCGCCGCGGTGGTCTTCCTCATTCCCAGTCCACAATACTGGCAGTGACATTGATTTTTATTACCGTAATAGTGACAGGCAAACGTTTGCGAAGTCCTATGATGGAAAAAAAGGAGTATACGTGTTTTTTGCCGAGAAAAGGCAAATGTGACAATATTGACGGAAGATCGCCACCGCGCTGCATGTCGGCCGTGCGCTCTGTCCATTTTAGCCTTATTTTCAGTTCTTATTTACAAATACGGATTCCAAACAACCTGTACGTTGTTGTATAAAGTGTACTGTGACAGACTGAGGCTGTGGTAGAAAGAAAACCGGGTTTCTGGAGGTGTGAGAGTGAAGACTTTGTTACCCAACTTTGCAAGTCTTCACAAGTCCTTGGGTAGTCAACGAAGGCTCAACATGTGGCTCAGGAGATAGCTGAATGTAAGTAATATATGCCTTAAAAATTTTAATGCTCTAGGGTTAATCTATGATTTTTGGCTAATATTTTTCCACAGGTACTCAGACCCCGCTACAACCCCGCCACAGGGGGGGGATCGCGCGTACACAGCCGCGTTTTAGGGGTTAATGACGGCGAATTGTCTTGTTATTTTTGTGATGGCGAATTGACTTGACGACGAAGTGTCCCCGAAACCAATCGGCATTAAAATGTTGCCTTGTGTTTACGTATTTGTGTGTTGAAGTTTTGCTGTGCAGTACTGTATTTGTAGGTTATAACTTTAAATAAACCTTCTAACCATTTAAAGTGCTTCATGTTGATTACCAATGGCAGATAACAGCAAAACATCACATTTAGGGGGTCTAGGGAGCAAAATATGGAGTAGTCAAAACTTACATGGTTTCACGCTGAATGCGCCACGTTTGGAACAAAACCCTCGCGTTAGGGGCGAGCTTGCTGTACTGTCCGATGGGACCACCACTCACGCACTCTTTAACATAATCACAAATACCCTGGTCTTCTTTTCGTCGCTGATTCAGCAATTATTTCCCCACGATCCAGGAAGAGCTCCATCTCTATTGGCGACCTGTGTGTGTGTGTGTGTGTGTGTGTGTGTGTGTGTGTGTGTGTGTGTGTGTGTGTGTGTGTGTGTGTGTGTGTTTATGTGTGTGTGTGTGTGTGTGTGTGTGTGTGTGTATTAGTGGGTAATTAAGGCACTCCAGTCAGATTGAGATGGTGTAGGTTTATATCCAAGGGATGGTTGGGGTTTATTGCTCACGTATTGCCACTCAGGGTTGAGTGAGGCTGGTGACTCTCATCATAAATATCAGGACCAAGTTGCCTAGCCCTACCTGCGTTCATAATGGGACAGCAAAGGATTGGATGATGGATGGAATATATATATATATATATATATATATATTGGTATATGTGTGTGTGTGTGTGTGTGTGTATGCATATGTATAAGTATGTTGGGGGGAAAACTCCGGGGAAGCGAGTTCCAAAGAGATGCAGTTTGGGGAATAAAAGAATTCTGATAGGCAGAAGTTCTGCAATATGACTGACATTCCAGTCATGAGCGCCACCAGATGCCCGTGTAGCACAAGGGAAGACATGGAGAGATAACGCAATTGATGCGCTTCGTCTGAGCATTTGCCATAAAAGTATCTGTAAAATAATGCAAGGGAAGCAACATTCCTTCTTACTTGTAGGGGAGGTAGTTTATTTATAATAATGCGGTTATTAATAATTCCAACAGCTTTGTTCTGAATTTTGTCTAGTTGTTTTAGTGCAACCTCTCCACATCCATTCCACAAGGGTGAGCAATATTCTAGCTGAGAGCTCACATGACTCATATAAATTATAGCTAACTACTCATCAGTGAAGAAGTTATGGACTCAGTACAATATTCCAAGTTTCTTTGAGGTGGATTTAGAAATTGATCTGACATGAGAGGTCGAGCTGAGGGCATTGTTAAGTGAAACACTGAGAATTTCAATGTTTTTGGAGATGGGAATATTAGTAGCACTGAAGATAATATATGAATCTGGCATTGTCTGTTAGTAAATTGTATATATTTGGTTTTATTAGAATTAAATGAAGACGAAGGGGAGCTGCAAGGCTTGGTGGATGAGTTTGGAAGAGTGTGTAAGAAATGGAATCTAAAGGTGAATGTAGGGAAGAGTAAAGTGATGATCTTTGAGAGAGGTGAAGTCAGTGAATGTACAGCGAGGTTGGATGGTGAGGAATTGGAAAATGTCTATCTATCTATCTATCTATAGCCCGACGCCCTAATCCTGCAAAGGGTGGCCGCAGACAAAACGCCTCCAAGTCACTCTGTCACCCACCATTTGACTCCCCTCCCCCCAACTCACCCCTCCCTCCCTCATATACCTCTCAACTCCATCCCTCCACCTCATCCTCGGTCTACCCCTCCCTCTCCCTCCCTCCACCTCACCTACATACACCCTCTTAGTCAGTCTTTCATTCTCCATCCTCTCCACATGTCCAAACCACCTCAGTGTATTTCTCCTAATCTTTTCAACCACATCCACATCTACCCCACAACGTTCCTTCACTTCTTCATTTGTCAACCTGTCCCTCCATGTCACTCCACATGCTCCTCTCAAGTAACTCATTTCCACTGCTCTCACTCTTGACTTGTTCCCCTCTTGCAAGGTCCACGCCTCGCTTCCATACGTCAGGGTAGGGATCACAATACCATCATGCAGTGACTTCTTAACTTCCATACTCACCTCCCTATTTCTCATCACTGCTTTCAGTGTGAAAATGTGAGTACGTTTAAGTACTTGGGTAGTGTGATGAGTAAGGATGGAGGTTTGGAGGGTGAAGTGCTTGAGAGGGTACAGCAGGGAAGAAAGGTTGCTGGTTCCTTGAAAGCAGTGATATGAAACAGGGAAGTGAGCATGGAAGTGAAAAAGTTACTACATGACGGTATTGTGATACTAACTCTTAACGTATGGAAGTGAAGCTTGGACGTTGTTGGAAGGACTCAAGTCAAGAGTGAGAGCAGTGGAAATGAGTTATTTAAGAGGAGCCTGTGGAGTCACATGGAGAGACAGGCTGATGAATGAGGATATAAAGGAGCGTTGTGGTGTGGATGTGGATGTGATAGGAAGCGTTATGAGGAACACACTGAGGTGGTTTGGCCATGTGGAGAGGATGGAGGGTGAAAGACTGACGAAGAGAGTGTATGTGAGTGAGGTGGAGAGGGGAAGAGGGAAGGAGAGGCCAAGGATGAGCTGGAGGGATGGGGTGGAGAGGTATATGAGAGAGGGGTGTGTGAGTTGGGAGCAGGGCAGTGAAATGGTGGGTGACAGGGCGACTTGGAGGTGATTTGTTTGTGGCCACCCCAAACGGGATTGAGGCGTCTGGCAATAGATAGATATATAGATAGATAAAATGTTATTTTGTCCCCGTTCATTGATCTTAAATAGTCTTGATTTATGGAGATGGCTACACCAAGTTGAGGTTAGTGATATTAAACTTTGTAAATGGGTGTTTGACTGTGACTGAACTGTGAAGTGTTGCATCACCTGCATATGGATGGATGGGATTGTAAGTGACAGATAAGAGATAATATGAACTGGGAATACAGTTTGCACCAGAACTGATCCTTGTGGCATGCTGGCATTAATTGAGTGGAAATTGGAATAGCCTATACATCATCTTCTCTTTTTTTCTGTCGCTGAGATATGAGGAAAGCAGAGGAACAGTAGACGTTAGTCCATAGCAAGGGAATTTGGACAGCAGGGAATGGTGCTACACTGTGTCGAAAGCTTTAGAAATATCAATGGCTACTGTATGAGTTTCTCCATGTTGGTCAGTTGATTGATGGATGGTATGAGTCAGGAGATTGAATATATCAGTGGTGGATCTTTTGTGGCAAAAAACTATATTGTCTATCACTAATTAAGTTGTTGGATTCAGGGTGTTTAACTGTGTGCTTATTAATTACAGTTTCAAATACTTTACCAAGAGAAGATGTGATAGCTATTGGTCTGTAATAAGAGGGGTCAGAGGAACTTCCATTCTTTGGAACTGGTGGTTATTGGCATATTTCCATGAACTAGGGAATGAAGAAGTACGTATGCATAATCTGAATAATTTAGGTAGAACAGAGGCAAGTTCTGGGAAACACTTTTTCAAAACAATTGGAGGAATTCCATCTGGGCGTGGAGCTTTGTTGGTTGGTAAATTGTCTAGGTTAGATTTTATGTATCCAGTCAGTATGTTAAGTGGAACAATTTCAGTAGAGTCAAGTTGTAGTACTGGGATGTTCTGGCTGACTTCCTCTGCTGTAGAATTTCTGGCAGATGTGCTGGCAAGGGTATTTGCTTTATCACGTGGGCCATTTGTAATTTTGCCATCTGAAGATTTTAGTGGGGGAATGGGTGATGACATGTTAAATTTATTATTGAAAGAATTGAGAGTTCACCAGAATATTCTGTTGTCATTAGCATTGTTAAGTAGTTTTGATGCTTGGTTTTGAAGAAAGTTTAATTTAGCAAGATTTATTACTGTACTGCTTTTGCATGGTTTCTATCAATTTTAAATTTTCATAGTGATTCAGATGTTTTTTATTTTAAGTAAGAGTTATATGCTAATGACTTTTAGGCTGTTGCTTTGGCACAGTTGGTATCAAGCCATTTTGGAGAGTTTGATCTTTTAGTGAACTGCTGATTTGGTATGATTAAATCCATTCCATCTAGTATTAAGTCATTAATGTGGGACTAGGTAGAATTGACATCACTAGAGTAGATAGGCTGCCATAGAATGTCAGCAAGATAATTTTAAATTCATCCCATTTTGCCGTATCAAAGTGCCATCGGTTCACCCTGACAGCTTCAGAACGGGGAGGTTTGGGGGAGCCGACTAATGAGGCTTTGATGAGACTGTGGTCGGAGGATCCAAGTGGTGACAGTACTTCTATCCTCTATTGATCTGGATTATTTGTCAAGAATAGATCCATAGTATTCTTTTTGGTTGCTTTACTAACTGTGTGAGATTAAACGATCCTGCAAACAACTTGCATTCTAGACCAGTATCGTCAGTCCTGGCAGAATAACCATTCTACATTTTGTACTTTAAAATTACCCAAAACGGTAATTTCAGTGCTGAGGGTTAGGGTTAAGGTTACTCAACTGTGTGGATATGAAGTCAAATGCACTGGGTTCTGAAGAAGCACTGGGGGTGCAATAGACTACACAAATATATTTGGTAATAGATAATTTAGTTTATATGGTGAATACCGTATTTCGCGGTATGTAAGACGCACTTTTTTGTCTCAAAGTTACCTTAAGATATCCCCATGCGTCCTGCACGCTAGACTAAGGCAGGTTAGTTTGGCTCCATTGAGAAGAAAGTCTTATAAAGATGATCATCTCACTGCTTAGCAACCACAGGTGTTTTCTACAGTATGCAGACTTGATTTTATTTTAAAAAATAATATACACTAGTGTGTATATGCAACAGATTTAAGAAACACGCGAGATCAGAAACACACAAAACTTTCGCGGGTTTGTTTACATCTCAACTGGCTAACATCGTGAAGATATTTAGCGGTTTAGCAGTTTAACAGTTTAGCATCTGCCCTATTCCAGCAAGCTAACGTACATGATCACTGGTGAACTGTCTGCTAACCTTCTGAAAGGCAATCATGACCACTTTGCTTGCCATCCATTCACTAACTAGCAAAGCAATCATACTGGAGAGATGCTGGCTAGTGAAACTGCCAAGTCATCAAACCAGACTTTCGTCACGTATGGAAATTCAGTAACCCTAATTAGGTCAGTTACTTTTGTGACATTTTGTGAGTGTATATATGCAGCAGATATTAAAACACACAAGTTCAAGAACACAAAGCATTCACGGTTTGTTTTCAGCTCAACTGGCCAATACCGTCAAGGGGTTTAGCGGTTTAGCAACTTAGCAGTTTAGCATCTAGCGTACACCCTACTCTAGCAAGCTAACATGCTCACTGGTGAACTGTCTGCTAACCTTCTGAAAGGCAATCATAACCACTTTGCTTGCCATCCACTTATTAACTAGCAAAGCAGTCATACTGGAGAGATGCTGGCAAGCGAACCTGACAAGTCATCAGAATTGATTTTTGTCGCATATGGAAATTCAGTCACCCTCATATGGTTGGCTTCTCTTAGTGACATTTTGTTTCATGCCTGACAAGAGTATCATAGAAATGAACAGTCTTATTATACCAATAGCGAAAAACAGGAAAAACAGTTGTAACATTAAACAGTACTGCCTGAAGTTACAGCTTCACTTTTATAGCCAAGTGAAGTACTTTAGCAACGTCTATGCAACTCAGGGCACACCCAATTACAGTATTTTGTTATGAAAATAGGATAAAATTCACTGAGTAGCATAACTGATGCAATATCTGAAATAGCAGTGCCTGACAGGCATTCATATCAGCGTCCCCCATTTCTGCTGTATTCTTAGCAGACGAAGCGATCAGAATGATTGACAACGTTCACTCTCTGCATCTCTGCTGCCTAAGCAAAGCTCTCATGATCGGCAATGGGGATCATTTAGGCCGTAACGTCCAAATTGGTTAGGTTAGGTTAGGTTGTAAAGTCGTTTGCCATTTTGGACCTTACGGCCGAAACGACCAGAATCCTAAGGTGTAGGTGAGAGTTTGGTGTGGTTGTAGTTAAGGAAGTAGGAGTGAGAAGAGTCAGGCTAGGGAACTGATAATCCGCTTATAATCCGTTCAGCCCAGCAATGTATTTTATAGGGTATGTAGTTTATTCATGCTCGCCATATGATTTTATTCCGTTCAGGAAACATGTACTGAGGAGGTTAATGTGGGCTGTATCAAATGCCCCAAGTCTGAATATCGCCTGTGCTCAGTTAAAACGATTGCCAAGTTAAAGTCGTATGAAGTGTGGTATAAGCAATTCAGTGGATGGTGCTGAGGACCATTTACTGTATGAGAGTGACAGTGAAACAGTGATGATGACCGGGGTGATGACTTCCAGTGATGCTTCAGGACTTGGGGGAAGTAGTGATGAATTCTCAGGATTTGAAGACGAGTGAAATTTTCACCATGTCAGTAATATGAAGTGAATATAGGTTTTAGGCGATCATGACAGATGCAACCATGGAAAATTTAGGATCAGTGGTGCTGTACACCTTTAGTCTTGCACTGACGATGTTTGGATGAATAAATTGTTTGAGATGTTTCATGTCCTTAAGTGATGATATTTATATTGAACAACCAAATACATTTTGATGTTTTTGGCATATAATAAAGCCACTGGGTACTCCAAAACTGACTGATGTAAATGTTTCAGAGGCGAACGAATGTTGCATGTGGTGTGTACATGTGTGCGTGTGTGTGTGTACCTTAGCGACTAGGAGGCAACAGTGTTAAGACCAAAAATGGATGTTTTCACAGTACTCGAATGTTTTGAGATGGATGTCTGTTTTTAGCAAATTCTGGTAAGAGAAATATGCATTTTTAATTGTTGATGCTGCAAGGAAAACAGCTGACAGTAAGGGAGTGATACTGGGAGAAGAGGGTAGAGACATCTAGCGCTTGGGATGCAGCAGTGTTGCTAAGGGATAGTTTCAGCATTCTCGACATGTTTTGAGATGAATGTCTGTTTTTAGTAAATTGTGATCAGTGAAGAACGTATTTTTAACTGTTGATGCTGCAAGGGAAACATCGCTGACAGTGAGGAAGTGATACTGACAGGAAGGGGTAGAGATTGCTGTCTAGCGACTGGGAGGCAGCAGTGTTACTAAGGTGTAACAATGGATGTTTTCACCATACAAAGTATGTTTTGAAATGAATGTTTATAGTAAATTATGATCAGTGAAGCATGCATTTTTAATTGTTGATGCTGCAAGGCAAACATAGCTGACAGTGAAGGAGTGATGCTGAGAGAAGAGAGTAAAAACAGCTGTCTATCCTGTTCCCAAGCAGCCTTGCTATATTGAACTTTGGTTGTAAAACATTGTAATTTGTGTATTTACAAGTGCTACTTTTTTGTATTATTTGTGGAGGTAATTACAGGTTAGTTAGAGTGCATGATTAATGATGGTAGTAGTCTGATATTGTGCTTGAGTCAAGGCAATGTGAGGAATTTCTGTAATAGGTGTGGACTATGACGGGGTTCTTTTAGGATAAATGAACTGATGTGAACATTCATTGTATTTTATGTTTTCGTCAGTGAATGAAAGAATAGAGTTTATTGACTTCATTTGTGGTTTTAAAGTCATAAAATATTAAAAACAGTGTTTATATCAGTTTACTGATACATATTTATCAACAAAGTTGAGATGGCCTCGTGGTTTGAAGTCACGTTTTGTTAGGACGGGGTTTTGTTTTCTCTTTTCCTGTGTCATTCTTTGTACATGAAAGAAGAAACTAAAGGATGATGAGCAGTACTGAATAGATTCTGAAAGATGAGTGTGTATCTAAGTGATAGTGGCTCATATCAGTCACTTTTTGTCAAGAAGGGGCATTGTTTTCTTTTCCTGTACCATTCTTTGTATATAAAAAAAAGAAACCAAAGGCTGATGATCAGTAATGAATAGATTCTGAAAGGTGAGTGTGTATCTGTGTGGTAATGGCTCTTATCAAGAAACCTTACTGCAGTCTTGGTTGGGGCAAACTTTTTTTTCACAGAACTGCCCTGCCAGAATTAGGGTGTGTCTTTCACAATGCTGGCGTCTTACATGCTGCGAAATACAGTAATCAAAATTAGTTGAAGTTTAAAACAGTGTCAACTGCAAAGTCAGATTTGATATAACAACAGGTGCCATCCTTGTTACAGAAGTTTGTGAGGAGATGAAAACAAAACTAGGATATTTCAGTAGAGGGGTTCTGTGAGGAACAGTGCTAGGGGGGATATGATTGTTGAAAAAAAAAATGAACTGAATTCAAATTGGTACTGAGGCAACTGATATTGGTGAAAAATAAGGCCGCACCTGCACTTCTTCACTGGCGAGCATGAATGAAATTTGCAACAGTTACTTGATGGCGACCAGGAGGACCCTGTGCCGCCAGCCCTACCCTGCCTGTGGTGGCAATCCGAGATACCACCTCATTTGCTGATATTAATGCAGCGGCCATTGCTAAAACGAATGGAAGTAGAAGGTGTAACATATCATGTGCATGTAGTGTGGTGTAGACCATTGAAGGTAGAGGTATTAGGAGAGTATGCTGGCCTACTCTCTGTGTCAGTGAAAGCACTGAAAATGTTCAGCAAAGGGAGACGGTCAGGATCAGGTCTTGAGGGCTGGTGAAACGGGGGCTCCAGTTCTCCCTGTTACCAGCTTGCCATCCACCTCGGGAGTACCGCCCTGTTCAGTTGGTGATACAGTCAACTCCATATATATATATATATATATATATATATATATGTTGGGTGGTAGGTGGGGGCAGTCACCATCCACTCACTCATTGTAGTGCAGCTTTGGGTGTCTGCCCTATCCCCTCTTCGTTCCTTCCTCTTCCGACTTTCTTTCCTTCATTCTTACTTCATCTTTCGGCCTACTGGTGACTTTACACTCCCTCTTCTGTTTTTCTTTCCCTTACTTTTTCCTCTTCCTTCTGCCTGTGGGTGACTCTACACAGAGTGACAAGCCAAATGGTTTCCTGAACACCAGGAAACTTTTTACAACACTGGGTGATAACCTATTGGTTGGGATTTATTGCTCACATAATGCCACTCGGATAAGTGAGCCTGGTTGCTCTCATCTTAAAATACATCAGGACCAACTTGCCTAGCCCCAGGCTCCTACACTTTTCATGGAGCAACACTGGATTAGATGGTGATAATGATTTAAATCTGTTCCAGAGAGGGGGCATTCGACACTTGCTTAAGTTGACTGAGGTTACCGAAGTGGAGGATGTGAGAGAACAGGCGAGGGAGGCTCTAGCGCTACTAGGTTATACTCCACCAGTAAAGGGGCGTGGCATAAAGCTACTCACTATTGATGGTGGTGGTGTTAGGTAAGAATAATATGCCACATTCACTGTACAGTACTGAATTACTGTGGATTTCTCATTACTCTTAATTTTTTAAATGAAGATTGTTTTTGAAAGTATTTTTGACAAAACCAGGTAAATAAGTATTGGTTTCCTGTAGTTAAAATTTCTTCAGAAGGGAAACTGTATAGGTTCTGCTGTTAGTTCCAGCATCTACGCATAACATATATTTATATATATAAATATATACATATATATATATATATATATATATATATATATATATATATATATATATATATACAATATATATATATATATATATATATATATATACAATATATATATATATATATATATATATACATATATATATATATATATATATATATATATATATATATATATATATATATATATATATATATATATATAATACACTTTTCTGCTTTGAAGTGAGGTAGCATTCTGCCTGCAATACTTTAATTCATTTTTATGTGACTTCCTCTGTGCAGGGGTTTGGTTGCTTTGGAAATTCTTAAGAAAATAGAAGCAGCAGCAGGACGTCCTGTGAGTGAACTTTTTGATATGATATGTGGGGTATCCACTGGAGCTATCCTGGCAGTGTTAATAGGTGAGGAGAAAATCAGATTTTTTATTGGCTGTATTTGATGTAATATGAACTGCTTACAAAGTGCCAGATGAGATTTGTTGCATGTTATTAATTGTTTCCCCCAACAAGGAGGTACTGTATGGTATCAAGGAGCAGTTTAATTGTTTCTTGTGTTTTAATAAAGTGCATCTTGTTGCAGGTATACATAGAAGACCACTGGATGAATGTGAAATACTCTACAAAGAGCTCAGTACTCGAATATTTACACAAACAACTTTTAAAGGAGCTACTAGTCTCTTCATGAGGAATTCTTACTATGATTCAGACTCCTGGACTGAAATATTAAAGGAAAATATGGGAGAAATGTGTCTTATTGAAACAGCTCGAGAGGAAAGTGTTCCAAAGGTAATTACTTGTGCATGCACACCTTTTATAAACAGCAGTATTTTTCCTGTAAGCCTTATTTATCAGTCTGATGTCAGTGTGAAGTAGGTGAACTATGCTTTTAAAGACTATTAAGTCTTACAGTGTTGTTAGATTATCATTTAAGTGTTTTCTGTATTTGGCAGGTCATGGTATACTGTAGTGTGATTCCTTAAGTATGGACGCTTAACTCTTGTATATTAGCTGGTCATAGCTACATAACATGGCTTCAAGAGTGTACTGTATATATATATATATATATATATATATATATACACAGTACACTCACTATTTTCGCGCCTACTTGGTACCGCAATTGCGGTGCGAAAGTCAAACTCGTGAAATTCGTGCATATACTTTACACGTATAAATGGTAATTGGTTCCGGGGTCAGCCACCTTATTCCCCCTTAGCTACCCATTAATGACACAATACCCCTACTGTAAATTACTGTACATACAGTTAATCCATCCATCCATCCATCATCCAATCCTACGTTGCCCCATGAGGAGCGTAGGAGCCCGGGAATCAGACATATAATATATAACAGAACAAAGAATTTACTAACATTGACACTTAGGCTCAACTGCTTGTTGGGGCTTGAAGATGAGTTCTGAGGATGGGAGCGGTGGTTAGTTACCACCTGCCCCCTCACTGCTCCCCACCAACACTGTTGAGTCCCCCACACCACCACTTCCTGATGCTTCAACATCAAAGTCCTCAAAATCCATTGGGAGCTCATCAAGCTCCCCAGTGTCGTCAGTGTCCTTGTCCATAGCGCCATCGTCCTCCTCTGCCAGTATGTTCTCCAAAGCCTGGGCTTGTTGAATACAAGAGGACAGGAATGATGTTATCAGAATCTGATGATGTGCATGAACTATGGCGTTGAAAAAGTCCTTATAATTAGCCAGAAGTCTATCCACCACTGGGAGGAAGATGTCCCTGATCTCTGGCCTCCCATCGCATTCCACAATTTGCTCTTTAAAACGAGCAGTGATTGCCAGCAAGTCTGTGATTTGGCGAGATGTTGGCTTACCTGGTGAGACAGGTAAGGGTTCTTCCTGAACTTTGTTTTCACTGACTTGTTCGTCTGTTTCCAACACTTCTTCAATGGTCGGTTCAAAACAAGTGACTGTGGAGATGCGGGGGCTTGCTAAAATCATAACCATAACAGAATTTTTTTCCTGTGATTTGTACTTTTTCATCATAATAAATATACACTCATGGAAACTTTCAGTAAAAAATAAGGCATTGATTTCATCATGAAACAAACTTTCTGATTCCATTATTCACATAAATATACACAGAGTGCTGGTGCGAGGCTTGCTCTACAGCGTTTCCTCCTCCCTCCCTCCTCCACTTTCTCCCTTTCTCCAGTCCCTACCTCCTCTTCCATCTCTTCATCCGTGTCAGTATCCTCCTCTCCAGGATCGTCAATATCCTCTCAACCATTCCCATCATCGGAAATAGCAGATGAACGTACAGGGGGGAAGCAGTGGGCGCACAGTGGAGGACCAACGTGATCCACCCTCATCATGCGACACATGAATTACAACACTCATTACAGTGGTCGCATGCCCCAGAGGAAGAGACTTTCTCCACACACAGTTGGTGATAATTTCACCTCAAGTTCTCTCCCCATCGCACTATCACTAAGGCCTTTTTTTTCTGGCATTTGGACTTCATTGGTGTTGAAGTCGGTGGCTGCAGGCCCTCGTCCAAGGATCTGAACACAGGGAAAACTTTTTGCATAGGTCTATCCATTTCAGAGATATGCAAGTAACTGGAGCGTGACTCGATGCATGCAGGAAGGTTGCCAGTGGCTGTGTGTGGTGAAAATAACCAGCGGAATATTCAAACAATGCCGCGAAACACTAGATCATGTGTACGTGCCACCCGGATGTCCCCGGGTCGTCACGTATACATGTCACCCGGACGCAGTGGGTTAATGCTGACTGCAAAAGCTCAGGGTTTTCCCTGCATCAGTTATGTGTTGTCACATCAGTGCTGACTGTATAGGTACAAAATAATCTCAAGATTTTTCCCATGTTAATTGTGACCTGTCGCATTAATGCTGACCATGTAAGTACAAAAACACATTACTCAGCCACATGTTACTGAAGGCTTGACTGTACTGAAAATTAAAACTGTTCTCATTTTACACTAACTTGGTCCATAATTTTGCCCTTTTGAAGCTTATTTCATATACTGTACTTGTCATAGCACTGCTTCATGACTAGTACTGTACAGTATTACTGTCTATCCATCTATTACCAGATGCCTCAATCCCACATGGGGTGGCCACAAACAAATCGCCTCCATGTCACCCTGTCCCCTGCCATTTCACTGCCCTGCTCCTAACTCACACACCCCCTCTCTCATATACCTCTCCACTCCATCCCTCCATCCCATCATCGGCCTCCCCCTCCCTCTACCCCCCTCCACCTCACTCACATACATTCTCCTCATCAGTCTCTCACCCTCCATCCTCTCGACATGGCCAAACCACCTCAGTGTGTTCCTCCTAACACTTCCTATCACATCCACATCCACACCACAATGCTCCTTTATGTCCTCATTTGTCAGCCTGTCCCTCGATGTGACTCAACAGGCTCCTCTTAAATAATTCATTTCCACTGCTCTCACTCTTGACTTGTGTCCTTCCAACAACGTCCAAGCTTCACTTCTATATGTTAAAGTTGGTATCACAATACTGTCATGTAGTAACTTTTTCACTTCCATACTCACTTCCCTGTTTCTTATCACTGCTTTCATGGAACCAGCAACCTTTCTTCCTTGTTGTACCCTTTCAAGCACTTCACTCTCCAAACTTCCATCCTTACTCATCGAACCCCCCAAGTACTTAAACGTACTCACATTTTCCATTTCCTCACCATCCAACCTCAGTGTACATTCACTGACTTCACCTCTCTCAAAGACCATCACTTTACTCTTCCCTACATTCACCTTTAGATTCCGTTTCTTACACACACTCCCAAACTCATCCACCAAGCCTTGCAGCTCCCCTTCGTCTTCACTTAACAACACAGTATCATCTGCAAACAACAGTACAGGGAGTTTCCAAACACTACCCTCTCTCACTGGGGCCACTTCAACATCCACTGTCCTACCTTGAATCTCTTTTATAACCCCATCCATGTACAAATTGAACAGCCATGGAGACCTGACATATCCCTGTTTCAACCCAACCTTCAAAGAGAAAAATTCACTTAGTTCACCATCCACATGTACTGCAGCCTTAGCTGCATTCAACAACTTCCATCTACTCTATACAGTGTTAATACTTTCCACAATCCTTGTCTATCCACCCTGTCGTATGCTTTCTCCAAATCCATGAAGGCCACATACAACTTCCCTCCCTTCTCTAGAAACTTTTCCACTAAAGAACTTAGAATGAATATCTGATCTACACAACCTCTTCCCTTCCTAAAGCCTCCCTGTTCTTCTCCTACTAATTCCTCTGTTCTTTCCCTAACTCTGTCAATAAGTATCCTACCATACACTTTTTCTATTACACTAAGAAGACAAATTCCCCTATGATTACCACACACTTCTTTTTCTCCTTTTCCTTTGTACAAGGGAATAATTATTCCTGACTTCCAATCCTCCGGGACTCTACCTTCCTCCCAGCCAATCTGCACATCTTCCACATCCATTCTACTACTATCTCTACCCCATGCTTCAGCATTTCACCACACAGTCCATCAGTTCCTTGGGCTTTCCCCAATTTGACTTTCTTCATTGCTTTCACAACTTCTATCTTACTGATTTCTTCCTGTCTTCTCACCTCCCTCCTTCCCCCAGCCTTTCCCCAGCCACTTATATTTGCGTTACTTTCATTCTCTATGTTCAACAATTCCTTAAAGTGTTCTCTCCATCTTCGTACTTTTTCTCCCTTGTACACTAATAATCTACCATTTTTATCTTTCAATCCCCTACTAACTTCACTGCCACCCTGTCTTACTCTCCTCACCTCTTTCCAGAACATTTTCTTACAGTCCCTCCACTTTACACTCAAATTCCTTCCAAATTCCTCATCGACTCTCTTCTTACTCTCTCTTACTAATCTTTTCACCTCTCTCTTCCTTTCTACATATAACTCTCTCTTCCGCCTCTCAGCATCTTCCACGCCTCTATTTCTCATCCATTCATTGTATGTTTTCTTCTTTTGTGCCACAGCCTGTTTCACCTCTTCATTCCACCATTCTCTTCCTTGCACCCCTTCTGTCTTCTCTTCACCCCACACACCACTTCACATGCTGCACATATTTGTTCTGTGAATATCTTGCACACACCTTCCACGCCCCCCATCTGCTACAATTCATATTTACCCAATCATTTCTCCACTTCTGTCTTATATTCTGCCTTTTTCTCATCCTCTTGTAACCTTTCCACTCTCCTTGCAACTACTCCTTCCTCCCGTCCTTCCCTTCATCTATTTCTCCATCTTACTTGGATCTTGATTCTGGCCACCACCATGTAGTGGTCAGAAAGTCCACTGCCCCAACCTCTATAAGCTCTTTCATTCATTACACATCTTCGCATCCTTTCATCAACACACACATAATCAATCATTGCCTTCCTTTCATTCAGTTCACCACCCACCCTTCTTATCACTTGCAGTGTATACCTGTGGGTCATTTTGTGCCAGAAGAGGGTATTGGCTATCACCAACCCCCTCCCGGCACAAATGTCCACTAAAGCACTGCCATTCTCATCTATCTCAGGAGGCACACCCCACTCACCAACTGTTCCATCCACCTTCACATTCCCTACTTTACCATTCATATCACCAATGAAAAACACTCTCTCATGCCTTTCAGACTTTTCCATGCACACTTCCACATTTGTCCAGAACTCTTCTCTCACTCTGCTTGTACGATCTTGTGTTGACATATACATGCACACAATCACCCACATTTGTATTCCAACTTTCAGTCTTACCCACACAATCCTTGAGCCAACTGATCCATACTGTCTTATGTTCTTCCATCTTTTAGTCACAACAATACACACTCCTTCTTTTGCCCTCTCATTCTCACCTTCTCCAGCACATATACCCCATACATACTCCCATTCTCTCACACTCTCTCCTCCCCATTTAGTTTCAGTTAATCCACATATATCACTTTTGCACTCTCAAGCACCTGGACAATCTCTCTCTCTTTCACCTCATCATTTGCACCCCTTACATTCCACATCGCGATCCGTACCATGTCCTTTGTCCGGTCCTTGGTCGTCAGCTTTTGGTCAGTCTCGGTCTGAGGCTTCTTGTTCGTCTTTTTAGTTAGCTGTTTTCCGGGGAAGGGCACTAACCCTCCGCCAACCCTTTTAGTCGCCTCATACGACAAGCAGGGATACTGGGGGAGTATTCTTGATAAAAAAAATCCTACCCCCAGGGGTATTACTTTAATCTGTTAATACAGCTCAGCAGTCATGATAGAGAGAGGACATTTTTGGGTTGAAAGGGCCACATAATATGCTCCATTTAGCAACCATTGTTCAGTATAGCCAATAAACAGTTTGATGGGCTCGGTGGCATTCAGAAGGGCTGTGCGATGTGCTCCATTTAATGGCCATTGTTCGGTACACCAACAAAAGCTCAGTGGACTCTATTCCCAAAGCTGTTATTCTTTGCATTTTATTGGTTTTTCTTGTTTGAGGCAGGTCACAACCTTGTACAGTACTGTATATGATCGTCTGGTTTATGACTGATTGCTGTATGGAATGGTGAAAACTTTTACCCAGTTTCAGGTTAACAATAGCGAATACACCAAACCCTCGTTTTTCAACCAGTCGTTATTCGACAATTTATCATTTCGACATATAAATCTATCCCCTTTTTTGTTGACATGGTTATCCTCGCCATTTTGACAGTTCAAACCACACGCCACCAGACAGACAGGCTGAGCTGCCTGTCTCCTGCGCTTTGCCCTGCTGATCGGTTGCCTCTTCATCAGTCTGCATTTCTTTTTGGCCTCGTGGAATGCAACAGCACCACCATTGCTTCACCCAAGACCTCCACTGTTACCCTTGTCAAGCACAGTCATGTGCTTACCAACCTGAGTGAGTGTTTCGCCTTCGCATGGTCGGATGACGATTGGGGTTGCCAGACCTGATTTTGGCCACATTACCAAACTCCTTAATTTTCATTGCCAAATTTAACTTTTCATTACCAAATTCGTAAAGGAAGCATTTATTCTTCACTAATTATATAAACAAATAGAAATAGTCCCTCTCCTTATAATTAGCAGCATGTTGATTATTTTTGCACCATGTAATCCAGCAGATTAACCAAAGAAAGCAGACAGTCCACCATCTCCATCCTCAGTATCTTCATACATGTGAAAATTCTGTTTAATAATGGATCATGCTGATTCATTACCAAACGAATTTCTCATTACCAAATTGACCTACATTGGTAATGAAAAATACCAAATGGCAACCCTTGTGACGATTGTGCCAATGATTAATGAACGCTTTTAGTGCACGGCACTGGTTTGGCGCCAGTTTTACGAAATGCATATTTTAGTTTGCACTAGGTTAGGTAGGTTATAATCACTGGGGGTCCTGGGGGTGAAGCCCCCCAGTTAGGTTTCAGCACTTACAGTTAGACTTCCACTGCTATTTATGGTTTTAAATTGAGTTTGTTTTGTGTGGTGACATCATGTCCATTCGGAGAGATTGACAGTAAACACGCTTTTGAAGGTGTTCAGGTGGTTTTCTTTAATATTTGCAAAGTAGGTACTATATATTTCATTTGTCCCCCAATATTTTTTTGACTGAAAATCAAATGTCAGTTATCTGAGTTGTATGTAGTACTAAAATAATTTTCCCTGAGAACCTAGGTCTATAAGAAGACAACTCAAATCCCAGTGTCACTTTCATTAATGTATACCGGTATTTTTATTTTTTCCATCTTTATTGAGTGTTTTTTGAATGACGAAGGTGGTCGGGAACCTAACCCCCGTATTTCTTAACAATCATATGGGAGAAATAACTTCGTCATTCAACCACTTCTTATGGAATGCATCCCTGTCGAATAGTGGGGGATAGGAGTATCTCCTCATACGATTTTTTTAAATGGCTGCATATGATGATCCTGTGAGGACATGTGCCACCCGCATAAGCTGCTAGTCATATATTAAGCCAAGATCGCTGCCCTGTGTTTACATGCACTTTGAAACATCATCGCTATTGCAAAAATAACAAATGCATGATGAACAGTGCAGTGTGTGATATTAAGTGGAGAGAGAACTTTCATGTGTGAAATATTGACTCTCGTGACTTGGAAAACACTGCATCAATCTCCCGCTGCCTCACTGCATTGCTTTCTTGCAGCCTCATTGCATTGCTCCCCACCAGCCACACAGCTATGCTCTCCCTCGGTCTCACTGCTTCTTTCTTCCCATCACTCATCACCTCCTGATGACATGAATTGATCACCTAGACCCTCCAGCTGTTCCCCATCTTTGGGGGGACAATTCAAACCAGCATATGACATAGTTCAGACTGGGTAGCAGATATATTTTTTGAGATTTTACGTTAGATGGCCTTTGACAACCAGCATATCTCCATTCATCCTCTGTTACATTGACGTTGATTTTTTAATTATCCACGTGCTATCGGTTCTTACTTGAACCCAGTTGTAAGTTGACTCTTGACTGTTTGGCGGGAGGCCAGCTTGAAGTAGCATAATTACTCCTGTAGATGAACATTCTGACTGTTGTAATGTTTAGCTCAGCATATGTTTATATCTTTCATTCTCTGTCTGTCTTTGTGTGAGCAAATTTAACTCAAACAGTTTTTCTCCAAATGACTTTATTGGTGAGATACAAACAGTTTTTCACTAAATGATTTTATTGATGAGGTACACTTTCCTGTGGTGGCGCGAGTGGATTAAAGAAATATCCCTCACCTCCTTCCCTATCCTCTGCAAAGAACATGGTGAATGACAAGGGAAGGCAACTTCAAGCCTACTGTATGCCAAGTTAACATTTAGCTGGGCCTAGGGTTGCAGTTAACAACAACAATAATGAAGGAAAAGCATTCGGGAGCCGAATGCTAATTGTCCGCCAGAATGTGCTGTTGGCCAAATCCAAGATTTAGGCCATATCTTGATACCTTGAAGGTTTTATGTTGATAGCTTAAGCCGCGCATGAGATATAATGGTGCCAAAGGCGGACGATAAAAATTAGTTGACCTTTGACAGCCATTTAGGTGACCTTGACCTTGACCACAAGTGCCCATTTTTGAACTCATCCAATATTTTGGCCATATCTTGATACCCTGAAGTTTTCATGTTGATAGTTCAAGCCATTCATGAGATATAATGGTGCTAAAGGTGGGTAATAAAAACTAGTTGACCTTTGGCAGCCATTTAGGTGACCTTGACCTTGACCCTGAGAGCCCATTTTTGAACTTGTCCAAGATTTAGGCCTCATCTTGATAATCTGAAGATTTCATGTCGATAGGTCAAGCTGTTTGTGAGATATAATGGTGCAAAAGGCAGGTGATAAAAACTAGTTGACCTTTGCCAGCCATTTTGGTGACCATGACCTTGACCCCAATTGCAATTTTCAAACTCGTCCAAGTTTTTGGCCATATCTTGTTACTCTTAAGGTTTAATGTTGATAGCTCAAGCTGCTCATGAGATGTAATGGGAGTAAACACACACACACAGGCAGGCAGGCAGGCAGGCAGGCAGGCAGGCAGGCAAAAACATATCGCCCCGCCTTCCAGAGGCGGCCGATAATAACTCCACACAGTTATGATGATTATGATATATTTACTGTTCAGATGTGTGACTGATGTAAATAGTTATGTTGATTATGATATCTTAACTCTTCTGTGACAGGTGTACACAGTTATATTTTTACTCTTCAGGTGTATAACTAGTGTAATGTTTAGCTTAGCATAGGTGCATCTGTGTCTTTCGCTATCTGTCTGTGTGGGAACAGATTTAACTCCAACAGTTTTAGTAGGAGGAGGCCGTAGCACGGGCCGAACAGAGTAGTACTCCTGAGGGGAATGGGAATGCTGGTGATAGGGAGAGCTGGAACTCCTGTTTCACTAGCTATCCAACCATCCCCCTTTGCTGACCTTTTCATTGTAACAGTAACATGGAGAGTAGACCAGCATACTCTCCCAAACATTTCCTCTAGCTATCTATGCCCTACACCACATGCACTTTACATTTCACACAACGTATTCCACTACGTTACAGGGGTTGGCGCCAGCAAGGGCATGCGGCCAGAAAACTTTGCCCCCACTACCTAGTGGCGGACTTCCGGGGGGAGGCGTGGCAGGGGTTCCACCGGCATAGATCCTGGGTCCAGGGCGAGATGGGGCTTGGGCCTGTGCTAGAGGGTACAGGGCATTGCGGATCCCAGGCTGCCGCTTCCGCCCAATAGAGAGGGGCCCGAACCTGGGAGTAGCGCCCCAGGAGGCTGCCCTATCAGTGGGTGTATAATGGCAGGATAGTTGCAGTGCCAAGATGCGCTTGGAGGGTGTCCCTGCAGCTGTCCTAGCAGGGTGCCCCGAGGCCACTACCACAGCCACCGTTAAGCTGGTGGGCTAGGGGTCCCAGATCCATTGCCTGGACCTGGGACTGTGCAGTGAGTGGGGACTGTGCTATGTCTATCCCCCTTTATTAATATTTAATACTGAAGATGACAAAACAAAATAAGTTTCAAAGCAAGCCTGAGGACAGGAAATCACCCAGGGGGATGAGGGTAGGTTCATAGAATGTGGGAAGTTTGAGGGGAAGAGCGGGGGAAGTCGTTGAGGCATTCAGTAGGAGGTGGGTGGATGTGGCGTGTTTGCAGGAAGTCCAGTACAGGGGTGGATCAGCCAGAAAGATTGTTGGGAAGGACTGTTGCTATAAGTCGTTTTGGCAGGGGGGGAACAGATGGATATGGAGGTGTTGGTGTGATGGTTGCAGAGAAATGGGTGGAATATGTTATGAATGTTTTGAGAGTAAGCGATAGGATATTGGTAGTGAAATTTCTGTTGGGTAGAAAGATAGCTGCGATTATGTCGGAATATGCTTCACAGGCAGGATTGGATGAAGCAGAGAAAGATAGATTTTGGGATGATTTAATACGTGTAGTGGGTGGTATGCGGGATGATGAGATAGTGACTTTGGGAGGGGACTTAAATGGTCATGTAGGTGAAGCAGCACAAGGTTATGAAGGAGTGCATGGGGGATGTGCATATGGTATAAGGAATGCAGAAGGGGAAAGGATACTCGAGTTTGGGGAGGCAACGGACATGATTGTGTGCAACACATATTTTAGGAAAAGAGACAGTAGGTTAATTACGTATGAGTCTGGGGGAGATAGCAGTCAGATAGATTATTTTCTGGTTAGGAGGGCTGATAGGAGGTTAGTGAGGGATGTTAAAGTTATAGGAAGTGAGGAGTGTGTGCAGCAGCACAAACTATTGATTTGTGATATGGTGCTTAAAGAACAAGTGATGAAAAAGAGGACTTATGTACCTAGGAGGAAAATATGAAAGCTGAAAAACCAAGTAGTAAGGGATGCCTTCTATAGCGAGTCGAGGAGAGTGGTGGCTAAACAGGGAGCTGTAGACAGAGGCGTTAATGAACAGTACAGAGCCCTCAAGAACAATTTCTTGAGAGTTACTGATGTAACATGCGGTTGGACAAGAGGACCACCAAGACATAAAGTAACTTGGTGGTGGGATGAGGGTGTAGAAGCTACAGTTAAGGAGAAAAGAAGGCTTTTCCAGGAATGGAAGAAGGGTGGTACCAAAGAGGAATATTTGGCTGCCAAGCGTAGGGCTAGAAGAGAGGTATACAGGGCAAAGTCTGAGTCACAGAGACTATTACTTGATAACCTAAATCATGGGGAAAGGAAAAATATGATATTTAAGGTGGCAGGTCAGGTGAAGAGGGATAATTGGGATATTATAGGTGAGCAGTGTGTGAAGAATGATGAAGGAAGGGTAGTGGTGAACAGTGAGGATATTAAAGATGCATGGAGAGAGTATTATAACCGGTTGTTGAACGAGGAGTTTGACTGGGACAGGGAAGGTTTGGAACAAGCAGATCCAGTGTCTGGCCCTTGGCCTTTGATTGATGCTGCTACTGTGAGTGAGGCAATAGGCAGGATGAAGGTGGGGAAGGCAGCAGGTGTGTCTGGGTTGACTGCCGAAATGTTGAAGGCCTCAGGCGATATAGGGGTGAGGGTAGTCACTGACCTGATAAATAGGATTATTTATGAGTGTGTTGTCCCAGATGATTGGCTGAAGAGTGTAATTGTAAATGTGTATAAAGGGAAGGGTGATGCCCTGGAAAGAGGACATTATAGAGGTATAAAGCTTTTAGATCAGATAATGAAGGTAATGGAGAGAGTTTTAGAAGGTATGATTAGAGGAAGAGTGAATATTGATGAGATGCAGTTTGGGTTTATGCCAGGAAAATTATATTGGTAGGAGAAGGGATCTTTATTTTGTTTTTGTTGATTTGGAAAAGGCCTTTGACAGAGTCCCTAGAGAGGTGGTGAAGTGGGCAATGAGAAAGCTTGGCTTGAAGGAGTGGCTGGTTAGGGTGGTTATGGCTATGTATGTGGGTGCTCACACCCAGGTAAGAGTGAATGGAGATTTGAGTGATGAGTTTTCCGTGAATGTTAGTGTGCATCAGGGGTCAGTCTTGAGTCCCATGTTGTTTATCATGTTACTTGAAGCCCTTTCACGTGACTTTAGAAACGGACTCCCATGGGAGTTGTATGCTGATGATTTGGTGTTGATTGCAGAGAATGAAAGGGAGGCGGAGGACAGGTTTAGGAAGTGGAGATGTGGTATGGGGCACAAGGGCTTAAGGGTAAATGGAAATAAAACAAAAGTGATGATATCTAGAGTTGGTGGCGGTACTGTCAAAGACGAGGGAGAGTGGCCATGTGCAGTTTGCCACAAGGGCGTGGGAAGTAATTCCATCTTGTGCGGTGTTTGTGATAAATGGGTGCATAAGAGATATAGTGGTATCAGAGGTAGACTGCGAGATAATGCTGATTTTATGTGTACGGTGTGTCGGGGTGAGCAGGTGGAGATTGTTAGACGTGAAAGGATTGAACTTGCTGGTGAATCTCTTGAGTGTGTGGAAGAGTTTCATTATTTGGGAGACATGTTGTGTGCTGGAGGTGGGGCTGGAGCTAGCTCTGTGGCTAGGGTGAGAAGTGGCTGGAAGAAGTTCAGGGAGCTCTTGCCTCTCCTAACATTGAGAGGACTCTCTCTACGTGCTAAGGGGTCTTTGTATGCAGCATGTGTTAGGAATGTAATGCTGTATGGTAGTGAGACCTGGGCAGTGAAGGAGGAAGATATTCGCCGGCTCAGACGTACAGAAATGACAATGATTAGGTGGATGTGCAGTGCGCCCCTGTGTCCAAGGCCTGGAGGGGCTGGGTTTATGATGGAAGAGTTGAGAGGTAGGATGGGACTGGAGTGTATTGGTGTTGTGATGAGGAGAGGTAGATTGAGATGGCTTGGACATGTGGAGAGGATGGGGGATGATAATTGGGTGAGGAAGGTGAGAAGTGTTAATATTGGGGGTGGGGTTACGAGGGGTAGACCGAGAAAGACACGGGACGAAGTCATTAAGTGTGACCTCAGGGTTAAGGGACTGAACAGGGAGGCTGCAATGGATCGTGCAGAGTGGAGAGCCGCCATTAGGTGACCAAGGCTGACACATGCAAGCATGTTGGAGCCTTTAAAAATGAAAACGAGTTTTGCTCAATATTATTTTATTGGTGAGGTACACTTTTCCTTGGTGGCAGCAGTGGGTTAAAGAAATGAACTTCACCTCCTTCCCTGTCCTCAGGAAGGAAGATGGTGAATGGCAAGAGAAGGCAACTTTAAGCCTGCTCTTTGCCAGCCTCATGCTCAACTGATCCAGGGGTTGCAGGAACAACAAGAACAACAACTCCACACAATGATGATGATTGTGCTCTTTTTACTCTTCAGGTGTGTTTAGTTGCTACATCAGCAAATACGAACAGAGTCCAAGCTTACCTCTTCCGTAACTACAACCTTCCCTATCGAGTAAGCAGCCACTATCCAGGCACCTCCCTACCCTGTCTCTGGGAAGCTGTCAGAGCCTCTGCTGCTGCTCCAGGCTACTTCTCTGAGTTTAGGATTGGTGATATTATATTGTTGGTAAGAACCTTCATTTTCTCTACATAGTCTTCCAGTTTCTATTATTTGTGTTTTTAGTAGACTTTGCCATTTTTCTTAAGTTCTTATCAAACTTTTAACATCTACAAAATGATTTTAAATTTGTCATTTTTCACAGCTGAGAATAATTTTTGCCAAAATCTGCATTCTCAGAAAGCACGTTTACCATTAGAATATGGTTTGGTACATCCCACAGAATAAGACATTGCCATTCATTACCTTCTAAGGGTTTTCTTATAATTAAGGAAGTATTAGTACTTCCCATTATGTATGCTGAGAGTGATAAATGCGTGAGAGACACTACAGTCATTATATAACCTTAAGATTGTATTATAATTGTCTAATATTGACCCAGGTTCAATACCACAAATGACTTCACAAAATAATGACAGGTGATGTTAATTCGGATCAGGACAGACCAACTGGTGACCAAGGCCTGGACAAAGGACATGGTACAGATTGCAATTTGTAATGTAAGGGGTGTGAATGATGAGATGAAAGAGTGAGAGATTGTTCAGGTGCTTGAGAGTGCAAAAGTGGACACATGGACTAACTTTGACTAAATGGATAGGTGAGAGAGTGAATATGGATGGGGTATATGCTCAGGAGTAGGTGAGAATGAGGGGGCAAAAGAGGGTGCATGTATTACAGTGTGCAAGAGATGGAAGGAGAATATAAGAGAGTATGGATCAGCTGGTTCAAGAATTGTGTGGGCAAGATTGAAAGTGGAAATAAAAACGTGGGAGATTGTGTGCATGTATATGCTGATGCAAGATTGTACAAGCAGGGTGAAAGAAGAGTTTTGGGCAAGTATGGAAGCGTACATGGAATAGATTGAGAGGAATGAGAGTGTTTCTGAGTGGAGATATGAATGGAAAAGTAAGGAATGTGAAGGTGGATGGAGTAGTTGGTGAGTAGGGTGTGCCTGCAGAAGTGGCATAAAATGATCCACAGGTATGCGTGGCAAGTGATGAAAAGGGTTGGTGGTGAACTGAATTAACTGAAGCAATGATCGATTGTGTGTGTGTGTGGATGACAGAATGAGAAGGTATGTAATGGATGCAAGAGCATACAGAGGCTGGGGGAGTGGACCACCCCTGGTGAAAGTCAAGGTTCAAGTGCAGTAGAGGAATAGCAGGCAGGAAGGACAGGAGGAAGTAGTCCATACAAGGAGAGTAGACAGGTTGCAAGAGGATGGAAAAAGGCAGAATATAAAAGAGAAGTTGAGGCGCAATTGGGTAAATATGATTTGGAGCAGGTAGGGAAGGTGGAAGGTGTGTGCAAGATATTCACAGAAATATCTGTGCAGCATGTGAGGTGCTGTGTGGGGTGAAAAGAAGACGAAAGGGGACACAAGAAACAGCATGGTGGAATGAGGTGAGGCAAGCTGTGACACAAAAGAAACAAGTAAATAATGAATGAATAGAAGACAGAGGCATGGTAGAAGTTAAGAGGCGGAAGAGAGAGTTATACATCGAGAGGAAGAGAGAGGTGAAAAAATTAGTAAGAGAGACTAAGAGGAGAGTGGGTGAGGAATTTGGAAGGAATTTTAGTGTAAAATGGAAGGAATGTAAGAAGATGTTCTGGAAGGAGGTAGAGTTAGACAGAGTGATAAAGAAGTTAGTAAGGTAGTCAAAGATAAAATTGGTAGATTGGTATTGGAGAATGGAGAAAAAATAAGCAGATGGAGAGAACATTAAGAAACTATTAAAAATAGAGAATGAAAGTAATGCAAGTATAAGGAGCTGGGAAATGGCTGGGAGAAGGAGGACGATGAGAAGGGAGGAGGAAATCAGTAGGATGGAAGTGGTGGAAACAATGGAGAAAGTTGGAATGGGGAAAGCCCCAGGAATTGATGGTGTGTGTGGTGAAATGGTGAGGCATGGGAGAGAGATAGTAGTAGAATGGATGTGGAAGATGTGTAGATTGGCCTGGGAGGACGGTAGAGTCCCGGAGGATTGGAAGTCAGGTATAATTATTCCCTCGTACAAAGGAATAAGGGAAAAAGAAGTATGTGGTAATCATAGGGGCATTTGTCTTCTTAGTGTAATAGAAAATGTGTATGGTAGGATACTTATTGACAGAGTTAGGGAAATAACAGAGGAATTAATTGGAGAAGAACAAGGAGGTTTTAGGAAGGGAAGGAGTTGTGTAGATCAGATATTCATCATTAGGTCTTTAGTGGAAAAGTTTCTAGAGAAGGGAAAGCAGTTGTATACAGTCTTCATGGATTTGGAGAAAGCATATGGCAGAGTGGATAGAAAATGAATGTGGAAAATATTAAGAATATGTTGAGTAAATGGGAAGTTGTGTAATGCCACAAAGAGTATGGATGAGGGTGAGGGTGCTAATATTGGAGTGTGTGTGGATACTGAACTGAGTGAATTTTTCTGCCTGAATGTTGTATTGAAACAGGGATGTGTCATGTCTCCGTGGTTGTTCAGTCTGTATATGGATGAGGTTGGAGCAGCCCTAATGAAAGAGGACAGCATTGGAAACTTCCTGTATTGTAGTTTGTACATGATACTGTATTGTTAAGTGAAGATGAAGTGGAGTTGCAAGACATGGTGAATGAGTTTCAGTGAGCGTATAAGAAACAGAATCTAAAGGTGATTGTAGGGAGGAGTAAAATTATGGTCCTTAACCCCCTAACGTCCTAAACGGCCCTGTGAGAGGTTGCATTCCTTTGACACCTTGGCTTAAAAAGCCCAGTAAAGCAGTTGCATTAAAAAACTGCATTCAAATTTTCCCGTTTCTTACTTGATGTAGCCTGCTCCAAGACCATCCCAGCTATTAGCTGAGGGGGAGGGAGGAGGGCTCCAGCCCACCAACAGAGTGAGGGGTGAACCCCCCCCCTGCCCTCTCTCTCCCCTTCATACCCCCTCAGTCGATGGTTATGTGACATATCCCACTCTTTCTACCCTTCCTACTGCCACTAGAGCATAGAGGTGAAGTTTGGCTGTAGCAGTGACTCCCCTCTTGCTCCCCCCCCCCCTCCACTCACCTGCCCCCCCCCCTGGCTTGGCTGCCGTTAGATGTATCCTTCACCACTTCTCCTTCCTACTTGTATGTGCAGATAAAGGTGATATTTCCACGCTCTACACTCCCTCCCTCCACCTTCCTCCTTTCCTCCTCTGCTACTCCCCTACACCCTCACGTGACACATCGAATGAGGAGTCTTTTCCTGACTTTATTGCACCTAAGTAAAGACTTTGCTTTTATTGTAGCAATACCTAGTGTATGTATAGTAATATATGTGTATGTTATTAGCCAATGTAATGTATATTATTGGAAATTTACTGTGCATTACCGTATTTTTCTGTGGGTTACATCTCTATGCCACTGCATTTTACACCATTAGCGTTCTGATTATTTGTTTTCCTACGGTAAGCGAAACATTTTTGCACTTACAATGTTATACCTTTTTCTTACAGGTATATAGTCATATTACAGTTTCCATAAAAGGTGAGTCACTGTAATGAAGCCACTTTCTGCGAGGTACCTCCTCTCCCCAGGTTGGGAAGGGTAACTGTTATTATTTTTGCCACGCTGCTGTGTGTGAACTACTCTGTCAGTCTGGATGAGACTTACATCTTCGGGTGTGTAAATTCTTGCTCCTCAAATGTATGCCATACATTTTGACATTTACAACACTTGAAAAAACACCCCTTTTTTGCAGTTGAGGTGCAGTGGGGGGTTGAGTGAATTGCGGACTTTAGTGGTTAAGAGAATTCACTGAATATACAGTGGGGGTTTGATAATGAGGAAATGGAAATTGTGAGTACATTTAAGTACTTGGGTTGTGTGATGGGTAAGGATGGAAGTTTGGAGGATGAAGTGCTTGAAAAGGTATAGCAAGGAAGGAAAGTTGCTGGTTCTGTGAAAGCAGTGTTGAGAAATAGGGAAATGAGCATGGAAGTAAAAAAGTTGCTGCATGATAGTTTTTTTTTTTATGCACGGAAGAAGGAACCAAAGGCCATGAGCCCACAATAAGAGTTCCCTCCAAGAGAAAAACAAAATGCAAGAGAGAGCCAAATTCAAGATCCATTCATTTTGAGATGCCTGGACACACTGCGTTTGAAAGACTGGAGATCATAGGCAGCAGGAAATACAGACAGAGGGAGTCAGTTCCAGAGTTGACCTGTTGCATAAATGAAGGACTGGGAGTAACGGTTAACTCTTGCATTAGAGAGTTGGACAGAAAAGGGATGAGAGTTTGCTGCTAGACGGTTGCTATGCGCCCGTCGTAGAGGTGGAGGAATGCATACAGACAGTTCAGAGGAGCAGTGACCATTAAAGTAGCGATAGAAAAGAGATAAAGATGCAACAGTGTGGCGAAGAGACAGAGGTTGAAGGGAGTCAGTAGGAGGAGGAGAGCTAATGAGACGAAAAGCCTTTGATTGCACCCTATTGAGAAGAGCTGTATGTGAGGAGCCTCCCCACACATGAGAGTTGTACTCCACACAGGGGCGGATAAAACCCCTGTATAGAGTCAACAATTGTGCAGGGGTAAAGAAAGAACAGAGTCGGCTTAGCACACCCAATCTCTTGGAAGCAGATATTACAAGAGATGTAATATGATCTTTCCAAGATAAGTCCCGAGTAATATGAAACCCCAAGCATGTTCAAGGATGATGCAGGATTGAGCCGAATATTATTAAACATTAGTGGGTATACCTGTGGAAGATTTTGACGGGTTGATGGGTGTAAGAACTGAGTCTTAGATGCATTAAAAACAACAAGATTATCTTTACCCCAGTCAGAGATACGAGCCAAGTCAGACGTTAGATGTGCCATAGCCTCATCCCTTGTTTGTTGAAGTAACTGCTGAGATGGGCGTTGCGGGAACCGAATGGAAAGGTGAAGGGTGGAGTCATCAGCGTATGAGTGGATAGGGTTAGATGTACAGCTTAGAAGGTCATTGATGAATAAAGGGAAGAGAGTTGGTGATAGGACAGAGCCCTGAGGAACACCACTGTTGATAGATCTAGGAGAAGAACGATGGCCGTCTACAACAGCGGCTATAGAACGACCAGAAAGGAAGCTAGCGATGAAGGCACAGATAGAAGGATAGAAACCGTAAGAGAGCAGTTTGGAAATTAAAGATTTATGCCAGACTCGATCAAAAGCCTTTGAGATGTCAAGTGCAATGACAAAGCTTTTGCCAGAGTCCCGAAAGGAGGATGACCAGGAGTCTGAAAGGTAGGTGAGAAGATCACCAGTGGAGCGTCCCTGACGGAACCCATACTGACGATCAGAAAGAAGGTTGTGATAGGAAAGATGCCTTAAAATTTTTCTATTGAGAATTGACTTGAAAACTTTTGAAATACAGGATGTATTGTTATCTATCTATCTATATACCTAGGCTGCTTCCCCCAAGGAAAGGGAGGTAGCCGAGACAGGATGACACACTCCCCATTTACTTATTCATTCAAACACATACATTCGCATCTTAGCCCCAAAGGGGAGAACGGACAGATCCTCACGCACCACACTGCACAAGGGTCAACTGTGCAATGCAATCAGTGACATCCGCAGCTGGGCTCGACAACAGAACTGGTTTACCCCTGCCACATCATAACAGACTCATCCCCTTACCCGCACCTGACCTGACTAGCTGATCAGACCAAATGCGGGAGAATATCCCCTCAGGGCTGCGTCATCACTTATTCATTCACAATTTCTCTTCATTTATTTCTGTCACGCACAGCCACTCTTCCTTGCTCAATAGACATCCCTCTCGTGTCCAGCGCTCTCTTCACACTGTCCATCCATCCTATTCGTGGTCTTCCTTTCTGCCTTACACCTCTCACATCAGATCTAGTTATCTTTTTCACCAGTCGCTCACTATCCATTCTCTCCATATGCCCAAACCATCGCAACACCCTCTGCTCAACTCTACCAGGCATCTTCTGAACAACTCCAGTTCTCCTTCGCACTTCATCATTTCGCACTCGATCCATACGCGTCACTCCACACATACTCCTCAGACACCTCATCTCCATTACATTCAAACTTTTCCTGTCTGCTACACCCATATTCCATGTTTCAGCCCCATATAACGCAGTCGGTACCACAACACCCTCATACAGCCTTCTCTTTACATCCATTCTAAGCGAACGACATCTAAACATATTTTTCATTCCTCCCAGCACCGTTCCTACTTCATTTATTCTAAACTTCACTTCTGCATCTATTCTTCCATCCACAGCAACATGTGACCTTAGATATTTAAAACACTCTACTTCCTCAAGCAACTCGCCATTCAAAACTATATTCATCTCCCTACCATCTACCAACCTCGTACACTTCATCACTTTACTCTTATTCTCATTTACTTTCAATTCTCATTTACTTTCAATTTCCTCCTTTCACACACCCTTCCAAACTCCTCTACCAACTGTCTCAATCTCTCCTCTGAATCAGCCACCAGTGCAGTATCATCTGCAAACAGCAGCTGCTTCAGATTCCACTCTCCACCATCAACATTCACCAGACTCAGACCTCCACCTAAAACTCTTGCATTCACCTCCCTTACAACACCATCCATGTAAATATTAAACAACCAAGGCAACATCACACATCCCTGTCGCAGCCCCACTCTCACGGGAAAGCAATCACTCACAGCATTTCCCACTCTTACACACGCTCTACTATTTCCATAAAAACTTTTCACCCCTTTTAGTAACCTACCATCAAGTCCATACAATCTTAAAACAGTCCACAAAGCCTCCCTATCAATTCTATCATACGCTTTCTCTAAATCCATAAATGCCCAAAACACATCCTTGCCTTTTGCTAAATACTTTTCACACGCTTGTCTCACAGCAAACACCTGATCCACGCATCCCCTCCCTCTCCTAAAGCCACACTGCTCATCACCAATCACTCCTTCTGTACCCTCTCTGACTCTCATAATTAACACTCTACCATACACCTTACCTACAACACTCAACAGACTTATACCCCTAAAGCTAGTACATTCATACTTATCACCCTTGCCTTTATACAACGGGACCACACAAGCACTTGCCCAGTCAATTGGCACCATACCTTTCACAAAGCACGCATTCAACAATCTTACTAAGCAGTCAACAATAGTCACTCCACCACCCTTCAGGCATTCCACAGCACACCCATCCATACCTGCAGCTTTCCCTGTTTTCATCTCCTTTACTGCCTTCTCCACTTCCTCCTTCATGATCAAAGGATCATTCAACTCTCCCAACACATTTATTCCTTGCACCCTTCCATCCGCCACAATCTCAGCAACCCTCTCCTCCTCTACATTTAACAATCTTTCAAAATACTCTGCCCATCTCTTCCTTACTGCATCCATCTCAATTAACATCCATCCATCCTCCGCTTTTACTCGTTCTTCCTTCCCAGACTCTCCCTTTTGCACCCTTTTCACCTCCTTCCAAAACATTTTCTTATTCTGTTGAAAATTCTCTGTAAGCCGCCTACCCCACCTCTCATCTGCTGCCACTTTAGCATCACACACAGCCCTTCTCGCCCTATTCCTCTTTTCCTTATACCTATCATATGACATCTCATCCTTCCTCTGCAGCCACACTTCATATGCACATCTCTTCTCAGCAACAGCCATACTTACTTCCTCGCACCACCATTCACTTCCATTTCTTACACCACCACCCACACTTCTCACACCACACACCTCTTCTGCATGCCCCACCACAGCACTCTTAAACAACTGCCATTCCTCCTCCACACTGCCATTTTCCCGATCTTTCACTGCGTTCCACTCATCTTTCAATTTCTCCTGATACTCTATCTTTTTCTCTCTTTTATCCAACTCACTCACTTTCAAAACCTCCATGCCACACTTAACCCTCCTAGCTCTCACCCATCTCTTACCTACTCTTAACTTTCCCTCCACCAGGTAATGATCAGACATACCTCCACCCTCCCCTCTCAGAACTCTCACATCCAAGAATCTTCCTATTACATTCCTAGACACAACCACATAGTCCATCAACACTCTGTCAACAACCCTTCCACCCTCCTGTCTCACCCATGTATACTCATAAATATCTTTCTTCTCAAACAGCGTATTTCCAATCACCATCTCTCGCTCAACACACATCGCTATCATTCGTTCCCCATTTTCATTTCTTCCAGGCACACCTTGCATACCAACTACACCTTCAACTGCTACATTTCCCACTCTAGCATTCAGATCTCCCATCATTACCACATTCACATTCGCTCCAAAACTCTGCAGACACTCATCAACATCATTCCAGAAAGACTCCCTCTCTTCTTCATCCCTTTCACTACCAGGCCCATATGCACTCACAAACACCCACAACTCATGTTCAAATTTCGATTTCACCCACATCAGTCTCGATGACACCTCCTTCCATTCGATCACACACTGCTGTACTTCTGGACTCACCAACAAGGCCACACCTTCTCTTGCCCTTCCTCTATCAGCACCTGACAATCTTCCATTCACACTTCCAAACATAGACTCACCCTTCCCTTTCATCTTCGTTTCACTCAAAGCTAACACATCCAACTTTCTTCTCACAAACATTCTCCCAATCTCCTCCCTTTTAGCCTCAATCGTACTACATCCACGCACATTCATAGACCCAATCTTCAGGGTACGAGGATAACTCCATCCCCCATCCCTTTCTCTGGCCTGTCTCTTTTTAGGAACTAAAAAACAGAGAAGGGGGTCCCTAGTCCCCTCACCCCGCCCCTTTTAGTCGCCTTTTACGACACGCAGGGAATACGGTGGCAGTATTCTTCCTAACACAACCTGGCCGCAGAGTAGTAGTACCACCCCATAGTGCGGCCAGATTGTGTCCCCCCCGCCACGGGGGATGTATTGTTATACCACCTCTAATTTATGGAAGTGAAGCATGAACCTTATTGGAAGGACACAAATCAAGAGTGTGAGCAGCAGAAATGAGTAATTGAGAGGAGCATGTGGAGTTATGAGGAGAGACACACTGACCATTGAGGAAGTGAAGGAGCATTGTGTTGTGATGTGGATGTGATAGAAAACATTAGGAGAAATAAATTGAGGTGGTTTGGCCATGTGGAGAGGATGGAGAACAAGAGATTAACAGGGAGAGTGTATGTGAGTGAAGTGGAGGGGGGAAGAGGGAGGGAAAGGCCAAGGATGAGGTGAAGGAATAGAGGGATGTGAGCTGGGCGGAGGACAATCAAATAGCGGGGGACACATTCGTTTCATTTTTGAAGGCTCCAGCATGCTTTCTTGTGTCAGCCTTGCTCACCTAATGGCAGCTCTATGCTGCTCTATCTCGGGCAGCTTCCCTGTTTAGCCCCTTATCGCTGAGGTCACACTCATTGACCTGGTCCCAGGTCTTTTTCGGCCTACTTCTCTCTACCCTGCCTGTAACATTAACGCTTTTCACTTGGTGCTTGCAGTTTTCATCCCCCATCCTCTCCACATGCCCAAACCATCTCAATCTACCTCTCCTCATCACAACACCAATACACTCCAGTCCCATCCTGCCTCTCAACTTTTCCGTCGTAAACCTAGCCCCCCCAGGCCTCGCACTCAGGGACACATTGCAGATCCACTTAATCATTGCCATTTCTTTACATTTGAGTCTGCAAATATCTTCTTCCTTTACTTCCCAGGTCACACTACCATACAGCATTACACTCAAAAATTATGCCACATGCAAAGATCCCTTAGCATGGAGGGAGAGCCCTCTCAATGTCAGGAGAGGCAACAGCTGCCAGATCTTCTTCCAACCACTCCTCATTCCAGCTCCACCTCCAGCATATAACATGTGTCCCAAATAACAAGGTTCTTCCACACACTCAAGAGACTTACCAGGAAGTTCAATCCTTTCACACCTGACAGTTGCCACATGCATTCTCCAACATAATGCACACAGGAAAATCTGCATTATCTCCCTCTAAAACCAGTACATCTCATATGCACCCACTTATCGCAAACACTATACGAGATGGAATTATATACTTCCCACACCCTTGTGGCATATCGCACATGGCCACGCTTCCTCTTTGACAGTACTGTCACCAGCCCTAGATGCCATCACTTTTGTTTTATCTGCATTTACTCCTAAGCCCTTATGCCCTATATCATTTCTCCACATGCTAAATCTTTCCTCTGCCTCCCATTCATTCGCTGCAATCAACACCAAATTATCAGCTTACACAATCTCCCAAGAGAGTCCATTTCTGAAGTCATGTGAGAGGGCTGCAGGTACCATAATAAGCAACGAGGGGCTCAGGACTGACTGCTGATGCACACCAACATTCATAGAAAAGTCATCATTCAAATCTCCATTCACCCTTACTTGTTGCGAGCACCCACATACATGGCCATAACCACCCTAACCAGCCATTCCTCAATCCCAAGCTTTGTCATTGCTTCACCACCTCTCTGGGGACTCTGTCGAAGACCTTCTCCAAATCAACAAAAACAAAGTACAGTTCCCTTTTCTTTCCTATGTATTTTTCTTTAAGCTGTCAAACAGTGAATATGGCATCAGTGGTCCCCTTGCCTGACGTAAACCCAATCTGCATCTCGTCAATATTGTCTCCTTCGTTAATTATACCTTCTAGAACTTTCTCCATTACCTTCATTATCTGGTCCATAATCTTTATGCCTCTATAATTTCCTCTTTCCCAGGCATCACTTATCCCCTTGTACACATTTACAGTTATGCTTTTCAGCCAATCATCAGGGACAACACACTCATATATCATCATCATCATCATTTGGACCTCCTTTCCCACCCTAGGGCAGGGTGAGGAGTAGCAGTGACCAGACAGCCCAAGTTTGCCCGATCCAGTGGGCCACGCTTCCATTCACTCATCATTCAAGCCCCTGGAATCCTGCCTCAGTCTTATATGCCAAAAACTTTCACCACAGTCTGTAGCTTCATGTCAGCGTATCCGATAATGTCAATCCGAACACTGTCACGTTAAAAGGGGTGCCAAATCCCAGATCATGCACTTTTTCTCACAACATTCATCCAGCTAGCTCGATCTCCTGTCAGTCCCCAAGCCTCACTGACTTCTATACTTCCCTTCCTCACACACTTATCAACCATATCCCTCCACCATCTCCTTGGCCTGGCTTGTCTGCCCCCTTCTTCAAATTCACTCAGATACCTTTTTCACCTCTCTGTTGTTATCCATTCTCTCCTCATGACTATACCATCTCAGTACACTCTGTTCAATTCTGGTGTCCTTCGACTTCCTCACTCCACATCTTTCACAAAACAACAATAGTTTTAAAAGGTAATCCCTTTAAGACCCGGACACCCAAGTACCCCCGGACATTTTGGGCTTAGGTCCTTGAATACCAAAAATGGCCAAAAAAATATAAAGATTTAAAAAGAAAAAAAACTGATATGTGTTCATCCCTACTTTAACTTTGCCGCATGGTGTCGAAAGCTGTGTTTCGCGCATAGTAGAGCGCCCCTTCATCCTCCCCTCCCCAGTTCCCGCCTAATTACCATCGTGACTACACACTCATTGCCATGGCTTCCCCACGTGCTTGTTTTTGTGAATAAACAGGGAATAAAGTGCAATACCTCGCCATTTGACCACATGGGAATTTACAGTGTTGTGCAGTGTTAAGAAATTATAGTAAAACCTCGATTTAATGGCATTCATTCTAACGGCAACCCCAAACTAATGGCACAAATCTCCAGAGGAATATTTATGCAAAAAAATTATAAAAATTCCAAAAAATGGGTAAAAATTAGAAAGAAATTCAAATGTGGCGGGCGCTGTGTGCATCTCGATCGTCTGTTTACAGTTTTTACAATTTTCCGCCAGCCGGGTATGTTTATGCTCACCCAGTCTTCCTCCCACCTAGCCTGACCCCAGAGTGAAAAAAATTAGCATGTAAAGTTAGATTTAAGAACTAGTGTTTAGACTTCATAACATAGTGAACTTATTTACATAGTTCCATCAATTCTGCTCCAACCTGCCAACTAACTTACCTGGATTACTATATTTACCTGGATTACTGTACTACTAGTAGAGTCACGATTTAAGATCAAACGAAACAATGATCTTACAATAACGAGTATTTAATTTCAACCATAATTATGTAATAGCGCGGTAATACCATTCAACTGCGCGAAAGAAACTGTGGGAAATGGGTGTTTTGGTACTGGATTTCCAGATACAACTCATGTGTTATGCTTTTGTCGGTCACTGATTGGTTTCCTCAACCTGACCCGACCCACGTGACCCCCATACCACCAGCCACAGCCTACTGCCTACCTCAGTGTTGTGTGAACGGTCACTGTGATGAGTAAGTTTATTTGTTTATTTCCTTGCTCCTCGTTTCCTCTCAGAACTGAGCATGTGGTTTCAAACTAACTTCAGTTATGCCTAAGCACCCTGAAACTGCTATGAACACAAGAAAAGCATTTGTTCTAAATGAAAATGTAAAATTGTTGGACGAAGAGGCATGTAGGGTTGTAGCTTAAATGCAAATGATCAGACAGATAAAATGAGTTGGGATGTTTACGATGTGGATAGTTTTCTTTGTTGGAAAAAAAGTTAATGATGGAGCAGTAAAATTCATGTATTCGCCATTAGCGCAATGAGTGTGAAAGTCATACAAAATATACTTTTTGGTTGACTTGTTTATTTTTCACGATTTCTGCATTTGTGTGTATCTGAGAAGTGAGATACACAATCCCTCCATGCTGACGACCTCTTTATATTTTTTTTTCCTTTATTGTTGATGACTAACAGCTTTCAAAAAGTTTCACACTGCATTTTTTTTATTTTATTAGTACCGAAAGTGATTCGTGACGAAATATGCTTGATGCTGGCTGGCCATTATTTAGGTGTTGTTTAGGTCAAGTTTATGCTTGATTTCTAATGAGGATTGTCAAGAGGCTTAGTGGCAATCCTTGGTGATTAAAATTTTTATGGGGAGTATTAGGGGGTAAAACTAATCGGTTAGGTTAGGTTAGAATGCAGTAGCTGTGCATTGATGTGTCCAGTCAGTGAGGTCATATGTAAACACACTGTCTTCGGTGTCTTATGGCAGACATATTTCTAACACTCTATCTTTAAATATATTTTTAAAGAAAAATATGAGGCTCCTAGAACCCAACTCCCTATTTTACATGTAAATATATGTCACGTTTTAGCGCAAAATTGATTTTGCACGTGGTTCTGCATAACCTATCTTGTGTTGTATGAAAACTGTACAGTACTTTACTACAACACCACACCTGCCTGCTTTCTGTTGTTCTAAATATAATTTTTTTTTATTGACTTTGTATGTCTGCATGTGTTTATATGGTTAAAAATGTGTTAAAATATGTTAGCGTGAGTTCCAGGGGTATCGATAGGTGTAAGCCCCAATCTAACGGAATTTTGTTTTTTTCGGCATGCTCAGGGCCCCCTAGGATGCCGTTAAATCGAGGTTTTACTGTGGAATTCAGAGTGCAAAGGATTAAGTGCAGAGTGCAACACGCCAGTGTTGTAACTAGTGTGGCGTAAGTAAGAACAGAATGTGCAGTGTTAAACAATTATAATTCACAATGCAAAGGATTAAGCACATCCCAACACTGGATTACCGTACGTGCATCAAGAACACTTTCACCACTGTCGGAGCCTTAGAGGAGGCGAGTTAATCTTTGTGACGGCCACGGACGTGTTGTACGTACCCTGTACACTGCTAAATATTTTCCATAATCACTTCTAATTCCTCATTCTCTTGTTCCTTTTCATTTATTTCATGCTTTCAGTCCCTTATTTGTGTGAATAGGGTCTTAAATAGGTTCTGTGCATGTCCAGTAGGGAGTTATTTAGGTTGCTTTCAAAGTTAGGTTGGCTTAGGGTCCATAAGCACCTGTCCAGGGGGCATTTTCCCAAGTCCCAGACATGCCTTTGGCTCTGTTGCACCAGGTCTTGGAGGGATTACTGTACTTACAGCTTATCTTAGGCATAGCATAGGGTATGTAGTGCTAAAGCAGTGTATATGAAGAGGCCAGTCAATGTGAAATTTTTGCTGTTGTCAATCCTGACATATGTAGCCCAGCATTCTTTCCACTGCCTGAAACATTTTTCAAGGTCAGTTTTTGATATCTCCTGCAGATGCTTATGGTATTCGTCATGATCTCATTTCTCATCTCAAGTTGGGAACCCTTCTGTAGAGTTTTGAGTTGAGACATGGAAGAGAGAGAGGTGAAAAGAATAGTAAGAGAGAGTAAGAAGAGAGTGGATGAGGAATTTGGAAGGAATTTGAGTGTAAAGCAGAGGAAATGTAAGAAAATGTTCTGGAAAGAGGTAAAGAGAGTTAGAGAGGGTGCCAAAGAAGTTAGTAGGGGAGTGAAAGATAAAAATGGTAGATTACTAGTGGAGAACGGAGAAAAAGTGAGCAGATGGAAAGAACACTTTAAGGAATTGTTGAACATAGAGAATGAAAGTAATGAGAGTATAAGTGGCTGGGGAATGGCTAGGAGATAGAGAGATGTGAGAAGAGAGGAAGAAATCAGTAAGATGGAAGTTGTGGAAGCGATGAAGAAAGTTAAAATGGGGAAAGCCCCAGGAATTGATGGAGTGTGTGGTGAAATGCTGAAGCATGGGGGAGAGTTAGCAATAGAATGGATGTGGAAGATGTGCAGATTGGCCTGGGAGGAAGGTAGAGTCCTGGAGGATTGGAAGTCAGGTATAATTATTCCCTTGTTCAAAGGAAAAAGGGAAAAAGAAGTATGTGGTGATTATACGGGCATTTGTCTTCTTAGTGTAAAAGGAAGAGTATATGGTAGGATACATATTGACAGAGTTAGGGAAATAACAGGAATTAGTTGGAGAAGGACAGGGATGTTTTAGGAAGGGAAGAGGTTGTGTAGATCAGATATTCATTCTTAGATCTTTAGTGGAAAAGTTTCTAGAGAAGGGAAAGAAGTTGTATGTGGCCTTCATGGATTTGGAGAAAGCATATGACAGGGTGGATAGGCAAGGATTACGGAAAGTATTAAGAATATGTGGAGTAGATGGGAAGTTATTGAATGCCATGAAGAGTATGTATGAGGGTCCTAAGGCTGCAGTGCGTGTGGATAGTGAACTGAGTGAATTTTTCTATTTGAAGGTTGGATTGAAACAGGAATATATCATGTCTCCAGAGTTGTTCAATCTGTATATGGATGGGGTTATAAATGAGATTCATGGCAGGGCAGTGGATGTTGGAACAGCCCTAACCCCTTAACCGCGGGGCGTCACTTTCGTGACGCTTGGGAGCAAGGGATCATACCATTGGGCGTTTGTGATTCTGTGTTATCTTGAATTCGCCCGGGCTTTCAAGTGGTGGCTTGTATCATCTATCAGTACTGCCAATGTCCGACACTAGTCAGCACTCCTAATCTCATCTGTACTCCCATCCATTGTTGACAATTTAGCCATTTCTCCCTGTTCTTGACTCCCCTCCCTACCTCCCCTCCATTACCCTTTCCTCTCACCTGTCTGGCCATGCTGTGCTAAGTAAATCTTCCCTGGAATTTTCCACTGATTTCAACCATTGAAATAAGCCCTATGCCCTATTCTTATACCAAATAATATATACAAAAAAGAAATAAGGTAAGTGATAGTGCCATACACCTGGAATTGGCTAATCATCACCTGACAACACCTCACGTGCACTTGTTCGCTAATTTTCGCTGTTTGTTTCCCCTTGAAATATGCTGTATAATCTATTCTCGTAATAAAAATATATATATAAGAAAGGAAGGGAGAAGCCTAAGTGATATTTACATTCACCTGGAACTACCTAATTTATTGTGTATTGTCTAGATTTCCTGCCAATCATTTCATAGCGTATATATTAGCACCTGTCACCATGCTGACATTGGCAGCATTGCACTCCCCCTAGGCAGCTAGTCCACCACACTGTATTCAGTTTACTGTCGTCTTTCAAGAAGAAACCACGTCGGATTCGCACCTGTCCAATACCGCCGCTTTTTAGCCCCATGCAAAGGGCCCTGTGACCTCCACCCCCTACTAAACCTCGTGTGGAAAGGGGTAAAGGGCTAATTGACTGCTGTGTAACGTCAACTGGGTAATTTGTCAATGAAAATGTTAGACAGTGACTACGATCTTTATGGTGAGTAAAACAGTGCAAGTGGAAATGTAAATAATGTGTAAACAGCAAGTGAAAGCAATGAATGTAAATATAAGTGAGCAGTGGAAAATAGTTTTATAAGTTACTGCAAGTGACAGTGCATAACACAGTGTAAATAAAATAGAAATGTAAATAATGTAAATAACATAGAGAATGTAAATAGAAATGTAAATAAGTAGTAATATATGAATACGAGTATATATACGAGGAGTAATGAAAGTCAAAGTTTCACTCTAGCATCTATGAATACTATGAGTTATGAAAGTGGAAGTGAAAGTGACAGATTCACTCTCAACGCTAGTATACAGGACGAGAAAGTGAATGCTACGTATTTTACTGAAAGAGAAATTGAATGCCTACAGTGACAATAAACTACTATTACTGAAGGAAACATATGGATTAAGACTGTAGATATATATAAGTGTTATATAGTAATATAAATATAAGGTGTGAGTGTTTTTATGAATAATAAATGACAGAACACCAGCGACGAACGAGTGCAAATGGGAAGGTCATATGCGCTCATAATTTTCATTGCTTTCACAGTGTTTTTTTATTGGAGTATGGATTCCAAACTATTTGAGAATCATAGAATAGAGTTTCTACTGATAATATCAGGCTGTGGTAATCATATTACGGGTTGTCAGGAAGTGTAAAGTGGAGACTTTGTTACCCAACTTCAGAGGTCTCCACAAGTCCTACGGTACTCGATGAAGGCTCAACAAACATCCCAGGAGAAAGCTGAAGGTATGTGCCATATGCATATGTAATTTTAATATTCTAGGACTAATAACTGATTTTTGGCGAATATGTTTAGAGAGTCCGTCGGAGCGCAAATATGCCCGCGAGACACACAAGTCAAGCAAAAACAACCCCACGGTTTAGCGGCTAATGAGAGAGGGCAGTGTTTGGCAACTCCCTGTACAGTTGTTTGCAGATAATACTGTGTTGTTAAGTGAAGACCAAGGGGAGCTGCAAGGCTTGGTGGATGAGCTTGGGAGAGTATGTAAGAAACAGAATCTAAAGGTGGATGTAGGGAAGAGTAAAGTTATGGTCTTCGAGAGAGGTGAAGTCAGCGAATGTACATTGAGGTTGGATGGTGAGGAAATGGAGAATGTGAGTGCATTTAAGTACTTGGGTAGTGTGATGAGTAAGGACGAAAGTTTAGAGGGTGAAGTGCTTGAAAGGGTACAACAAGGAAGAAAGGTTGCTGGTTCCTTGAAAGCAGTGATAAGAAACAGGGAAGTGAGCATGGAAGTGAAAAAGTTGTTACATGACAGTATTGTGATACCAACTCTAACGAATGGAAGTGAAGCTTGGACTATGTTGGAGGGACAGAAGTCAAGAGTGAGAGCTGTGGAAATGAGTTATTTGAGAGGAGCATGTGGAGTCACATGGAGAGACAGATTGACAAATAAGGAAGTGAAGAATTGTTGTGGTGTGGATGTGGATGTGAAAGGAAGCATTAGGAGAAACACATTGAGGTGGTTTGGCCATGTGGAGAGGATGGAGAGTGAGAGAATAACGAGGAGAGTGTATGTGGGAGAGGGGGATGTGAGCTGAGATCAGGGCAGTGAAATGGTGGGGGACACGGCAACATGGAGGCAATCTGTTTGTGGCCACCCTTTACCCGATTAGGGCGTCTGGTGATAGATAGATATACGAATATATATATATATATATATATATATATCATTGCCAGACACCATGTATCCCAAACTGGGTGGCCATATATATATATATATATATATATATATATATATATATATATATATCAGTAGGATAGAAGTTGTGGAAGCAATGAAGAAAGTTAAATCGGGGAAAGCCCCAGGAATTGATGGAGTGTGTGGTGAAATGCTGAAGCATGGGGGAGAGATAGTCGTAGAATGGATGTGGAAGATGTGCAGATTGGCCTGGGAGGACGTTAGAGTCCCGGAGGATTGGAAGTCAGGTATAATTATTCCCTTGTACAAAGGAAAAGGGGAAAAAAAAGTATGTGGTAATCATATGGACATTGTCTTCTTAGTATAATAGGAAAAGTGTATGGTAGGATACTTACTGACAGAGTTAGAGAAAGAACAGAGAAATTAGTTGGAGAAGAACAGGGAGGCTTTAGGAAGGGAAGAGGTTGTGTAGATCAGATATTCATTCTTAGATCTTTAGTGGAAAAGTTTCTAGAGAAGGGAAAGAAGTTGTATGCGGCTTTCAGGGATTTGGAGAAAGCATATGACAGAGTTGATAGACAAGGATTGTGGAAAGTGTTAAGAACATATGGAGTAGATGAGAAGTTGTTGAATGCTGTGAAGAGTATGTACGATGGTGCGAAGGCTGCAGTGCATGTGGATGGTGAACTAAGTGAATTTTTCTCTTTGAAAGTTGGGTTGAAACAGGGATGTGTCATGTCTCCATGGTTGTTCAATCTGTACATGGATGGGGTAATAAAAGAGGTACAAGGTAGGGTAGTGGTTGTTGGAGTGGCCCTGGTGAGAGAGGATAGTGTTTGGAAACTCCCTGTACTGTTGTTTGCAGATGATACTGTGTTGTTGAGTGAAGACGAAGGGGAGCTGCTAGGCTTGGTGGATGAGTTTGGGAGAGTGTGTAAGAAATGGAATCTAAAGGTGAATATAGGGAAGAGTAAAGTGATTGTCTTTGAGAGAGCTGAAGTCATTGAATGTACAGCGAGGTTGGATGGTGAGGAATTGGAGAATGTGAGTACGTTTAAGTACTTGAGTAGTGTGATGAGTAAGGATGGAGGTTTGGAGGGTGAAGTGCTTGAAAGGGTACAGCAGGGAAGAAAGGTTGCTGGTTCTTTGAAAGCAGTGATAAGAAACAGGGAAGTGAGAATGGAAGTGAAAAAGTTATTACGTGACAGTATTGTGATACCAACTCTAACGTACGGAAGTGAAACTTGGACATTGTTGGAAGGACACAAGTCAAGAGTGAGGGCAGTGGAAATGAGTTATTTAAGAGGAGCCTGTGGAGTTACATGGAAAGACAGGCTGACGAATGAGGATATAAAGGAGCATTGTGGTGTGGATGTGGATGTGATAGCAAGTGTTATGAGGAACACACTGAGGTGGTTTGGCCATGTGGAGAGGATGGAGGGTGAAAGACTGACGAAGAGAGTGTATGTGAGTGAGGTGGAGGGGGGAAGAGGGATGGGGAGGCCGAGGATGAGATGAAGGGATGGGGTGGAGAGGTATATGAGAGAGGGGGGTGTGAGTTGGGAGCAGGGCAGTGAAATGGCGGGGGACAGGGCGACTTAGAGGCGATTTGTTTGTGGCCACCCCAAATGGGATTGAGGCATCCGGCAATAGATATATATATATATATATATATATATATATATATATATATATATATACATACAGTTTATATCTATATCTATATCTATCTATCTATCTGTTTATATATATATTTATATATATATACAGTACCCTCGCGTCCAACACGGTAATATTGTCATGCACAGGTCCCGTGTTGGACCAAAAACGTGTTGTACAAACAACAGAGCTTTTGGGGAAAAATGAATTATGTCAGCAACCCTAGGAAAAGTCACCCTAAATACCTACCATATACCTTTACATATATTGGTACTACTGTAATTATAATAAATGGTGCTGTGCTATGAGTGATAACTAACCTTTTGGGATAGTGTTGGTGGGCTTGCTGGGAATAGAAGGTGATATCCGAGACTGTAGGTATCCTACTGGGTCCCTGGAGGATGGCTGCTGGTGTCACTAGCTGCTCCTCCTGAACCTCCCTTATAAATCCTGCGAAATCACACTCAGAATCACTATCCTCATCCACATCCATGGAAGGTCCTGCTTCTGCTTGTCCTAGCACTCCATAAGCCTTCACTGCTGCCAGGATCTTATCTTGGTTTTTTATTATGGTCCTCACGCTGGCTTCATTCACGTCGTATGCCTTGGCGATGTCCACTTTCCTCTCCCTTTTCTTCTTCCTCTCGATGATTTCTAGCTTGGTGGCTTGGGGGAGGTGCCGCCGCTTCTTGGGGTTCTCAGAAGGCTTCCTAGGCATCGTGAGCAAGGGCAGAAAATGCAGCAAGAAAAAAGCACCTTCCAATGCGAATTATGCGACTGAGTGGTGGCACTGTGGCGGGAGAAATTTAAACAAAACATCATGTGAGAGCAAAAGCATTTTTGATTGGGCTACATCACAATCATGTCACAATAGCGGGTGGCGGAGGCAACTTGATCAGAAGCTTTGATTGGCTCCGTGTGTGTTATGCTAATGCACCCATGTTACAGTAATTCTGTCTATCTATCTATCTGTTGCCAGATGCCTCAATCCCATTTGGGGTGGCCACAAACAAATCGCCTCCAAGTCGCCCTGTCCCCCGCCATTTCACTGCCCTGCTCCCAACTCACACCCCCCTCTTTCATATACCGCTCCACCCAAACCCTCCATCTCATCCTCGGCCTCCCCCTCCCTCTTCCCCCCTCCACCTCACTCACATACACTCTCTTCGTCAGTCTTTCACCCTCCATCCTCTCCACATGGCCAAACCACCTCAGTGTGTTCCTCATAACACTTGCTATCACATCCACATCCACACCACAATGCTCCTTTATATCCTCATTCGTCAGCCTGTCTTTCCATGTAACTCCACAGGCTCCTCTTAAATAACTCATTTCCACTGCTCTCACTCTTGACTTGTGTCCTTCCAACAATGTCCAAGCTTCACTTCCGTACGTTAGAGTTGGTATCACAATACTGTCACGTAATAACTTTTTCACTTCCATGCTTACTTCCCTGTTTCTTATCACTGCTTTCAAAGAACCAGCAACCTTTCTTCCCTGCTGTACCCTTTCAAGCACTTCACCCTCCAAACCTCCATCCTTACTCATCACACTACTCAAGTACTTAAACGTACTCACATTTTCCAATTCCTCACCATCCAACCTCGCTGTACATTCACTAACTTCACCTCTCTCAAAGACCATCACTTTACTCTTCCCTATATTCACCTTTAGATTCCGTTTCTTACACACACTCCCAAACTCATCCACCAAGCCTTGCAGCTCCCCTTCTTCTTCACTCAACAACACAGTATCATCTGCAAACAACAGTACAGGGAGTTTCCAAACACTATCCTCTCTCACCAGGGCCACTCCAACATCCACTACCTTACCTTGTACCTCTTTTATTACCCCATCCATGTACAGATTGAACAACCATGGAGACATGACACATCCCTGTTTCAACCCAACTTTCAAAGAGAAAAATTCACTTAGTTCACCATCCACACGCACTGCAGCCTTCGCACCATCGTACATTCTCTTCACAGCATTCAACAACTTCCCATCTACTCCATATATTCTTAACACTTTCCACAATCCTTGTCTATCCACCCTGTAATATGCATTCTCCAAATCCATGAAAGCCGCATACAACTTCTTTCCCTCCTCTAGAAACTTTTCCACTAAAGAAATATCTGATCTACACTACCTCTTCCCTTCCTGAAGCCTCCCTGTTCTTCTCCAACTAATTTCTCTGTTCTTTCTCTAACTCTGTCAATAAATATCCTACCATACACTTTTCCTATTATACTAAGAAGACAAATGCCCCTATGATTACCACACGCTTCTTTTTCCCCTTTTCCTTTGTACAAGGGAATAATTATACCTGACTTCCAATCCTCCGGGACTCTACCTTCCTCCCAGGCCAATCTGCACATCTTCCACATCCATTCTACTACTATCTCTCTCCCATGCTTCAGCATTTCACCACACACTCCATCAATTCCTGGGGCTTTCCCCGATTTAACTTTCTTCATTGCTTCCACAACTTCTATCCTACTGATTTCTTCCTGTCTTCTCACCTCCCTCCTTCTCCCAGCCATTCCCCAGCCACTTATACTCGCATTACTTCCATCCTCTATGTTCAACAATTCCTTAAAGTGTTCTCTCCATCTGCTCACTTTTTCTCCCTTCTCCACTAGTAATCTACCATTTTTATCTTTCACTCCCCTGCTAACTTCACTTCCACCCTGTCTTACTCTTTTCACCTCTTTCCAGAACATTTTCTTACGGTCCCTCCACTTTACACTCAAATTCCTTCCAAATTCCTCATCCACTCTCTTCTTACTCTCTCTTACTAATCTTTTCACCTCTCTCTTTCTTTCTACATAAAACTCTGTCTTCCGCCTCTCAGCTTCTTCCACGCCCCTATTTCTCATCCATTCATTGTATGCTTTGTTCTTTTGTGCCACAGCCTGTCTCACCTCTTCAGTCCACCACGCTGTTCCTTGCACCCCCCTCTGTCTTCTCTTCCTTCCACACACCACATCACATGCTGCACATATTTCTTCTGTAAATATCCTACACACACCTTCCACGTCTCCCATCTGCTCCAGTTCATATTTGCCCAATCATTCCTCCACTTCTCTCTTATACTCTGCCTTTTTCTCATCCTTTTGTAACCATTCCACTCTCCTTGCAACTACTCCTTCCTCTCGTCTTTCCCTTCTTCTATTCCTCCACCTTACTTGAATTCTAATTCTGTCCACCACCAAGTAGTGGTCAGAAAGTCCACTCCCCCGACCTCTATAATCTCTTGCATCCATTACATATCTTCGCATCCTTTCATCCACACACACATAATCAGTCATTGTCTTCCTTTCATTCAGTTCACCACCCACCCTTCTCATCACTCGCCATGTATACCTGTGGATCATTTTATGCCTGAAGAGGGTATTGGCTATCACAAACCCCCTCCCAGCACAAATATCCACTAACGCACTCCCATTCTCATCTATCTCAGCAGGCACACCCCACTCACCAACTATTCCATCCACCTTCACATTCCCAACTTTACCATTCATATCACCGATCTAAAACACTCTCTCATTCCTTCCAAACTTTTCCATGCGCACTTCTTCATTTGTCCAGAACTCTTCTCTCACTCTTCTAGTACGATCTTGCATTGACGCATACACACACACAATTGCCCACATTTGTATTGCAACTTTCAACTTTTCCCACACAATCCATGACCCAACTGATCCATACTGTCTTATGCTCTTCTTCCATCTTTTACTCACAACTATACATACTCCTTCCTTTGCCCTCTCATTCTCACCTACTCTTGCACATATATACCATCCGTACTCCCATTCTCTCACACTTTCTCCTCTCCATTTTGTTTCAATTATTCCTCATACATCCACTTTCGCACCCTCAAGCACCTGGACAATCTCTCTTTCTTTCACCTCATCATTCGCTCCCCTTATGTTACAGTAATTAAATTATATTAAATCGTACTAATTTTTTGCTCTCCGTGCTGGACGTGAATCGTGCTGGACAAACGCGTGTTGGACGCGAGGGTACTGTATATATATATATATATATATATATATATCTCTATCCATCCATTGCCAGACGCCATGTATCCCAAACGGGGTGGTCAAGGGCTTAGAGTTAATTGTTTTACATATATATATATACACTATATATATAAATATACCTGTATGCACATATGCACCCCGATCTTCAAATATGTGCAAATATGGTCGACAATGCGCATCGCATTTTTGAAAATGCGCATAATTCAGGTACTATAAACAATGCAATAAATAGAATATGGTCGACATCCCCCCAAGTCGGCACATTTTTGTTGCATTTTACTCATCTTTTTATACACACATACGCATTTTAGAGACTTGTATACAGTAATCACTCCAATATCCGGATCAATAGAGCCATCGGTAGGTTCGGATATTGGTTTTGTCCGGATATTGGGCCCCAGCTTATGGACTTGTACTTACGGACCCTAACACAGAGAAACACCTATACAACTCCCTCCGGACATGCATAGCACCTATTTAACACCCAAATCACACCAATAAGGCACATAAATGACTGAAATAAATGCAATAGACACATAAAATGTGGGTTTAGAAGTATGTTCATACATTAATAAACATTCTGGTACTTATGGACTCTAACCGATCCTAACCTAACCGAACCTAACCGAACTCTGAAAAACACATTCCTACTGCACATGCATGAGGTAAGTTTAGTATGGAAAGAAGTACAGTATGACACTTTCTGGTAAGTATAGTATGGGAAAAAATACAATATGAAACATTCTGGTAAATACAGTATAGTATGGAAAATAGTACAACATGAAACATTTTGGCTACTTACAGCAAGTCCCTGGCCACCTCGATGAATAACCGCCTCCTCTCGGACTCTGACAGTAAGAACGATTTCCTGAAGCACTTGCACTACACTCTTCCTGAAGTCTTGCACTGAACTTAGTCACTAACACACAGAAGTCCGTTCTTTTCACAGTGTTCACTTTAGTCCAAATAATGTTCCATTAAATTTAAGTGTTGCACATTAACTTTTCCCAAGTTTTTTTAAGTTTCCAAAGCCAAAACAAAGAAGGTTAGTTACGTTAAATTTCTTTTCTACTTAGTCTTTTCTCCCAACTTGAAAACCTTAACACAACACACCGTTTTTTTCACTGCACAACACTCAAAATTCCCGTGTGGTCTAGTGGAGAAGTTCTTGCTGTTTATTCACTGTCAGAGCCCGAGAGTATCACTGGCAGGCGTCCAAGGGGTGCATCGGTGGGTAGTGGTGATGGCGTACCGACTACAGAAGACTCTGAAGACAGCCGCAAACTCACGTCGAGCGGTGACTCCACTGTAGCTGATGTGCTGGGCTGTGGCTCGGAGCATGAGGGCCTGTCTTGGGGAGGCAACGGAGTGGAACCAGGGCTTGGCACAGCGGGGGTCACGGGCCTGAAAAAACTGTCAATCGTTGACTGACGCAAGGACCGACGATTCTGGCGATTGATGATGCGCTGCCGGAAAGCACGCACTTCCTCCACGAGTCCCAAGGGCCCCATCTCCCTGTCGCAGTCCGGGTGTTCCAGGTAGTCTAGGACGAACTCTAGATGTTCCCGGAGTGCGCTCAGCTTGGGGATGGCTGGAGTAGTGTCCTGCTGGGCGGAGTCTGCATCATCATCGCCTTCGTCGTCGGAATCTTCAAGTTCGGGACTGACACCAGCAACCGAAGACGCGATCTCGATATCAGACAACGTCTGATACCCAGGATCGCCCTCGTCGTCGTCCAACCACTCACGAACATCGTCCACATCAACATCGTCGCCGTGCGTACGTAGCCGTGCATGGAAGTCATCCACGTCAAACCCTAGGAAATCGTACTCCACATCTGTTCCGAGAAGCAGACGAGACCAACCATTTTCAAGAGTTTTCACAGGGACTTCCTTCCATGCACTAGCCCAGTTGTACAGCGCAGACTTGATGTTGTAGCGGCGAAGGTTTTCCAAAGTCCGCTTGCCTCGAGTGTCACGTCCTTCCCTGCGCTCGTCCTCGTCCTCGAGAACCACCATCACCTCGTCCAGGAACTTCCGACGGTACAGGCGCTTTGTTGCCACGATCACTCCTTGGTCCATTGGTTGAATGAGAGCAGTCGTATTAGGTGGCAGAAACATGCACCTAATACGGCCATTCTCAGCAACCAAGTCCTTGTCGCACGGGTGGGCAGGTGCATTGTCGAGGAGAAGGAGAGCCTTTACCTGGTCGCGAGGAATTCCCAGTGTCTTCGTCTGGTAATGTATGACCTCCTTGACGAAGTGATGGTGAAACCAGTCTTTGAAAATCACAGCTGTGAACCATGCTTTCAAAGAATGGTACCAGACGACAGGAAGGACATCCATCACCCCACGAAGGCACCGAGGCTGCTTTGCACGGCCAACAATAACGGGCTTAAGCCGGTGCATGCCGTTAGCATTGGCACAACACAAAGCAGATATCCGTTCCTTAGAAAGCTTGCGGCCAGGTACACGCTTCTCCGTCTCATCGGCGAGAGTGTTCGTTGGCACCGAGCGATAGAATAGGCCAGTTTCGTCAGCGTTATAGACTTGACCGAGAGTGAGGCCCTCCCTGTCGATCAAGCCTTTCACCTTGTGCCGAAACTCGTCCACTCCATCCTCGTTAGCGTCCAATGCTTCGCCATGTGCTTTACGGTTAGTAAGGCCATGTCGCAACTTGAACGCGAAGAGCCAACCCTCGGATGCCTTGAAGTCTAGGGCGTCGTGAAGCCTTGCAAACTTCTCAGAAGCAGCCTTCAGCTCCGTTCCACGTACCATCACACCAGCTGCACGTTGCTGTCGATACCAAATCAACGTGGAGCGGTCGATCTCTGCATACTTGGGAGTAAACATAACCTTCCTCTCCACGTTACGTTTGCTTCTCGACGAGAAGTCAGCCGTGTACTGCATGAGCTTGTCTCGGGAACGCTTGATATCAAACAAAGTCGACCGGGCCAGGTTGAACTCGCGGAGAATGCGAGAGGAAGACCAACCCGCATCAACCTTCTCCAATATCTCCCGTTTCTTCTCCAGAGTCAACACCACTCTCTTCCTTTTCTCAGGAGGTGGGGCCATCATCACACACACTAAGAGTAGGGCAGAGAGCAGCAGGAGGCCTTGCAGCAAGTACGGCACCACCACAAAAGCGAGCACGTGGGCAGCCATGACGAAGAGCGTAGGTCTTGTCGCGGTGAGAGACAGGCGGGAAGTGGGGAGGATGCAGCGGCGCTCTATCGGACGTCGAAGGAATGACGAACCAAAACAATGCTCTCACGCGGCGCGCGCGGCAAGTTCAAATTACGGACGGCAAAAAATCGATTTTTTTTCCAATTTTTTTGGATTTTCGGACCATTTTGGGAATGTTTGATCCCAGGACGATAAGGTTCGGTTAGTGGGGATGTTCGGTTATTGGGCGTCCGGATATTAGAGGGATTACTGTAGTAGTATATTTGTTACAAAAAGTTAACCATAGTCTTGGCTGCTAGCTTGAGTTTATCAGCATTCTTTAAAATCAGCCTTATGGTTGACTCACCCAAGCCAAACTCCCAACTGATATCACAATTTCTTTTTCCTGCTTTCTTCATTTCAGTAACCTTCAGTTTAGTTTCTAAATTAATCTTGTTCTTGGTAGGTGGCAGTGCCATGGTGAGACTTCTCGATTCAGTGAATACAATTTATAACATGTGAATTATGCCTGGTAGACCCTGTCACGAGTCGGCTCATGACATCAATTTTGGTGGGAAACCACGAACTTTAGTGGAATCCCAGTGTTTATCATTCAGTTTAACCGCTACATATTCACCCAGTCGGGAGTGTTTTCAGGCAATTTTTCAATGTGTCATAAATGATCGTCTTTGTGCGAGACATTAGCACTTCCGCTGAGCGATTTATTATGGGCATGTTTCGCTCATTCTAGCCGTTAGCAATGCGGCCACAACACTCGCCTCTTTCCCACGATTTGAAGTCAGTCAAGATTTGTACGCCACGGAAGCAGGTAGTGTGTGGCAGTGTCCTTCCTATGACGCAGTTCCCACCGCCGCTGTATTCCCACCTAGAGTGATTGGCGAGAGACTTAGCGAGTGCAGTGTCCTTCCAGTAACGACGCCCAGTCATCCGCTTTGTCCACTTTTCTGACCAGTATTTTCTTTTTGTATTTTTCTAGGTTTAAGAGTTTAGCTTTTGAGTGAGCAAGTGAGTGCGATCTCCTTATTTTGAATTAATTTTGAAATGTAACATAAATTTATTTCTTCGTAATCAATAAATTTAAGTTCTTTTTCTTGAGCTTAATGTAATGTAAACTCGTGTTTTATTTTCCATATTAAGCTCATTCTAGTTGCAGCTCCTAGCTTGCATAAACGCTTTGCTATTCATAACTGGTATTTAGGCCAGTCCTTTCGTATTAAGCTTAAAATCCGTTGTGCCATCTAGGAGTTAATGCATCATCAAGAACCTGTTGTCATTAATAGCATTACTTATTGATTGTCAGGGGTGAAGTCACTTTCTCCAGAGGCTAACAGTACTAACAAACAGCAACTGTGAGGAATTAGTCTGTGCTGTGTACTGTTGAGAAAGTTTATATTCTCGTCCTTAGAGAATCTGCTAAGTAAGCCGGAATAAAGTAATCATTGCTTGATTTTCACAAGACAGTTCATTGTCCTGCTCTCAGTATTATTGAAAATTATCCTTTAATATTGCTTACACTTTAAAAACCCCGTGACAGACCCGAACAATGTGAGAGCATTTGAATACTGAGCGGGAGTCAGGATGCCTAGAATAAGGCGACCTGAGTCCAGCATTGAGGCGGAACAGTCCTGCTTTTTTCAAGTCTGTCCTGCTTTTTTAATTGTGATTAAAATGTCCTGCTTTTTGTGCACATTATCTTATATTTCCCACTTTTAGAAAATTACTGTTACATTAATTATAACATGACCTTCTTTTATGAAATTACAATCCATCCATCCATCCATTGCCAGACGCCATGTATCCCAAACAGGGTGGCCAAGGGCTTAGAGTTAATTGTTTTACAGGGAGGGGCACTAATCCTCCACCAGCCCCACTTGACACATAGGGATGCCAACAGCATCTGGTGTTCCTAGGCGGTCACCCATCCAAGTACTAACCAGACCCAACGTTGCTTAACTTCGCTGATCGGACGGAAAGCGGTGTACTCAATGTGGTATGGCCGTTGGCCATGAAACCGATAATGGAATACATTATTGTTTGTACCAGTCCTCTCTCTTTCACACATACACATAAGAACAAACAAAAGAATGAACAGTAAATGTACACTAACTCTTAGGAGCAGAAATAACTGTGCTCTGTCGGTCCGAAATATATTGGGAAGAGTGATACCGAACGAAGAATGTGGAACTGAATGCTAACCTTTTTTTTTTTTTTTTTTTTTTTTTTTTTTTTTTTTTAACAGAACGGAGGAAGGAAAAACAAATGGGGAAAAAAAAAAAAAAATCCACACACCAGACCACCGGCGTCCTCCGTTCACAAAACATCTGCAACAGTCAGACTTGAACAGCTGTAGGTTGAAATCCAGAGGAAAACAACTCTGGGGAAGCGAGCTCCAGAGAGACGCAGTTCGGGGAACGAAAGAACCCTGATAGGCAGAAGCTCCGCAATATGGCTGAGTGACACTCCAGCCACAAGCGCCACCAGACGCCCGCGCAGCACGAGGGAAGGCACGGAGAGGCGGCACCACGGACGCAACTTCGTCCGAGCACCTGCCAAAAAAACATCTGCAAAACAATGCAAGGGAGGCAACACTCCTTCCCACTTGCAGGGAAGGCAGCCTATATGTAATGGCAGGGCCGTTAACGATTCCAACAGCCCTATTCTGAACTTTGTCCAGCCGTCTCAATGCAACCCCCCCACAACCACTTCACAAGGGCGAGCAACATTCAAGCTGAGAGCGCACATGACTCCCACAAATCACAGCCAACTGCTCATCGGCAAAGAAGCCACGGACTCAGCACAACAATCCAAGTTTCCCCGAGGCAGCTCTAGCAAGTGATCCGACATGAGAGATCCAGCTGAGGGCACTGTTAAGTGAGACACCAAGAACCTCAACACTCCTGGAGATGGGAATATTAGCAGCACTGAAGGCAATGCACGAATCTGGCAACAGCCGTCCATCAGTAAACTGTACATACTTAGTTTCACCAGCACCAAAAGAGACAAGGTTGTTCCGTCCCCATTCACCGACCGTAGACAGATCCCGATTCATGGAGATGGCCGCACTGAGTTGAGAGGTAGAGATACCAGACTCCGCAAATGGATGTCTGAGTGTGAACGAACCATGCAGTGCTGAGTCATCCGCACATGAGTGAATGGGACTGTGAGTGACAGACAAGAGATCACCAACATGAACCAGAAACAGGGCCGGCACCAGAACTGACCCCCGCGACACGCCGGTGCCAATTGAGTGGAAATTCGAATATACATCATCCACTTTTACTCCCATTTTCCCGTCACCAAGACAAGAAGAAATCAAAGGAACAAAAGAAGCCAGCCCACAGCAAGGGAGCTCGGACAGCAGGGAACGGTGCCACACTCCATCGAAAGCCCTAGAGATATCAAGAGCCACCGCATGAGCCCCTCCAAAAAGACCAACTGACTGATGGATGGTATGAGCCAAGAGACTGAGCACGTCAACGGTGGATCCTTCGTGGCGAAAACCGCACTGTCCATCACTAATCAAGTTGTTGGATTCAAGATGCTTAACAATATGCTCACCAATTAAAGTCTCAAACACCTTACCAAGAGAAGATGTGACAGCTATTGGTCTGTAATTGGCGGGGTCAGACGAATTTCCTTTCTTCGGAACTGGGTGGATATTGGCTTCTTTCCATGAATTTGGGAATAAAGAAGTACGTATGCATAGTCTGAATAATTTAGCTAGGACAGAGGCAAGTTCAGGGGAACACTTTTTCAAAACAATTGGCGGAATTCCATCTGGGCCTGGAGCTTTGTTGGTAGGTAAATTGTCTAGGATGGATTTTACAAATCTTGTATGTATTTTAAGTGGGGCAATTTCGGGAGAATCATGTTCCAGTACTGAGACATTCTGGCTGGTATCATCTATGGTAGAGTTTCTTGCAAAGGTACTAGCAAAGATATGTGCTTTCCCACGTGGGTCATTTGTAATATTGCCATCTGAAGATTTTAGTGGGGGAATGGAAGATGACTTGTTAAAGTTATTATTGAAAGAATTAAGAGTTGACCAGAATATTCTATTGTCATTAGGGTTGTTAAGTAGTTTTGATGCTTGCTTTTGAAGAAAGTTTGATTTAGATAGATTTAATACAGCTTTTGCATGATTTCTAGCTACAATAAATTAGTAAAATTATGAATAATCCAAACAAAACGAAATACTGAACTGTCTGGTCACCTTATGTATTCCATCCGCCTTGTAAAGTAGTACGGAATGTAGTTGGAATGGCTCGGTCTTCCCAGAAGTACCCGCACAATTTAAAAATATGTGCACAATACAAAATTATTTAATTGTATTTTTTGGGATGGTGCTTGCATAATTGACGAATCGCACAATTTAAATGCGCATTTTTCAAGGATGTACTATATATATATACAGTAGAACCTCTTTGGTCCGGACCCCTTTAATCCGGATTTCTGTTAATTCGGACAAAATTTAAAAATTATAAGCTCCAAAAATTGTTGAAAGTAATTCTAAAGTCATTTTCAGTATCGGCACGGAAAGCGATCGTCATTCGTTTAGTCTCGGATCATGCTAGGTCGCAGCATGGGTGCCAGTTTAAACACACGCTAGCATTCGTTCCATCAATTAGTTCACCAACCATTTATATTTTTATGCTGTATTTCAAAAGTTAATCCTCCTTACCATGCCCCTTAATGCAAGTGTAGCTTCTGCAATGAATAAAAGTGTTAAAAGGAGGAATTTGCTTGCACAAAAATGGGTCAGAATATTCTGCAGTGTTTAATGATTACTGTAGGTTATTTTTTGTACTTAAATGTACTTTACTTGTACATCAGACATTAGCTTCTTGCCCATATGGGCATTATCAGTATGCCAAAGATGACAACGTATTTTTTGCCAACATAAGTTTTATTTTTATTCCAAATATTACAGTTAATTAATTTATTTATTTTTCTAGATTACCCTGATGGTCCGGACAATCTGCTAATTCGGACAACCCTTCCCCCCATATAGTCCGAATGAGAGAGGTTCTACTGTATATATATATATATATATATATATATAAAGTTATCCCTCTAATATCCGGACGCCCACTATCCGGACATCCCCACTAACCGGACATAATCGTCTCGGGATCCAGTATTCCCAATATGGTTTAAAAAAAAAAAAAAAAAAAAAAAAAAAAAATCCCGCCTGTAATTTGAACTTGGCGCGCGGGGCGCGGGACAGCTTTGTTGTGGCGTGTCATTCCTCCGACATCTGCTAGAGCGCCCCTGCATCCTTCCCACTTTCCGCCTGTCTCTCATCGCGAGTGAACGCTCGTCGTCATGGCTAAGTTCAGTGCAAGACTTTATGAACAGTGTACTGCAAGCGCTTCAGGAAATCCTTCTTACTGTCAGAGTCTGAGAGGAGGCGGTTATTCATTGAGATGGCCATGGACTTGCTGTAAGTAGGCAGAATGTTTCATACTGTACTCTACTGTATTTTCCATACTATACTTACCTCAAACACCTCATTTCACTCTTTTATATCCCTTATTGGGGTGAATATGCTGTGTCTTAGGTGCTATGCATGTGCAGTAGTGAGGTGTTTTTCTGAGTTAGGCTAGGTTAGGGTCCATAACTACCAGTCCAGGAGCCAGGGACTTGTAAGTACCCAGAATGTTGAATATTGTATGAACCTACCTCAAAAACCTCATTTTATGCTTTTGCATTTATTTCAGTCTTTTATGTCCCTTATTGGTGTGATTTGGGTCTTAAATAGATGCTATGCATGTCCAGAGGGAGTTATATAGGTGTTTTTCTGAGTTAGGGTCCATAAGTACAAGTCCAGAAGGCTTGGGCCTAATATCCGGACAGGACCACTATCTGGACATGCCTATGGCTCTATTATGTAGGATATTGGAGAGATTACTATATATAGTAGACCCTCTGTCTTCGCGGGGGTTAGGAGCCTGTGACCTCTGCGAAGATAGAAAATCCGTGTAAAATTGGTGCCCCCTTAAAAACACCCCTAGCCCCCCATTTCCTTCATTAATGAAAGAAAACCTCTGTGTACATGTCAATAAACACTTTATTTATAATTAAAGTATGAAAAAAATAGTTTAATTGCGTAGGTGGATGGCCGCTCACACCGCTCGTCATGGCTACACTCTCACCCTCCACCACCGTTACCAGGATTTTCCCTCCCGTAACTTGTCCAGCAATTCTACCTTCTCCAGCAGGGTCATTACCTTCTTCTGGTGCTTTGGGGTGCCTTCAGATGTCTTGGCTGCTCTCTTAGGGCCCATGGTAGATAAAATGATGGTGTCACGGAGAGATCAGCGAGTACAAGCACACACAAGCGTGGTCACAGTGAGAATGGGTTTCAGGACAATTCACCGTCAAGTCAATTCGCAGATACAATAATAACAAGACAATTCGCCGTCAGGACGATTCCCCGTCATTTATTTTCATACTATAATAGTCTTTTAAATATACGAGTTTTAAAAGTGGTGGTGGTTTATTGTTTTTATAAATGTAGTGACATCTGTTGAGGCTCAGCCATATCTTTCCCCACGGTTTGCGTCCACTATGGCCGATCAGAATAACACGTTGGATATTGTCATTTGAAATGAATATATACTTGTACCTCTTCAGAGTCATTTTAAAATATATCCAGGATATTGTAGTACCAATGAAAATTAATGAAGACAGCTACATGTGATGCTAGAATATAATTCAGAGCTAACTAAAGCGAAGTAGAAACACGTTAATTATTGGCTGAGAGTGCAACTTATAAATGATATCCAAAGCCTACGCTGTTGAATGAACATAGACTTTAATAGATCTCCCTGAAAATTAACTATTAAAGTATTAATTATTCAAAAATAAGTATATTTATAGAATGACGGGGAATCGTCCAGGGTGTGAATTGTCCTGACGGGGAATCATCCATATTTTGACAGCGAATTGTCTGACAGCGAATTGACTTGATGGCGATTTATCTCGGAACCTGATAATGAGAGAACCTGCCGCAAGAGATTCAAAACAATGCGGGGGTGGCGCTGTGGGCGGTATGCAGCGTGTGGCATGTGATTTGAATGTGTTTCCATTTTTCTCTGGACTTCAAAAATGGTGATTTGGTTTCCCTGGTGACAAACCGCAAACAATCGAAACCGCAAACAGAGGAACCACGAGGACAGAGGGTCGACTGTATATGCTGTATATATATTTACAGTAATCCCTCAAATATCTGATGTAAAAGAGCCAAAGGCATGTCTGGAAAGTGGGTCTGTCCGGATAGTGGGCCCCTGCCTCCTGGACTGGTACTTATGGACCTTAACCCAGCCTAACTCAGAAAACCACCTACATAACTCTCTCAGTGCCTCCTGGACTGGTACTTATGGACCCTAACCCAGCCTAACTCAGAAAACCATCTACATAACTCTCTGAAGGACATGCTTAGCACATATTTAAGACCCTGTTCACACGAATATGGGACAGAAAGCATGAAATAAATGAAACGGAACCAGAGAATGAGGAATTAGAAGTGAGTATGGAAAATATTTAACAGTGTACAGGGTACTTACAACACGTCCGTGGCCATTCATTACAAAGGTTAACCCGCCTCCTCTAAGGCTCTGGCAGTGGTGAAAATGCTCTTGAAGCATGTACAGTAATCCAGTGTTGTGCTGCACTTAATCCTTTGCATTGCGAGTTATAATTGTTTGACACTGCACATTCTGTTCTTAATTGCACCATGCCGGTTTCAACTGCCAGTTTGCACTCTGTACTTAATCTTTGCGCTCTGAAATCTAATTTCATAACACTGCACAACACTGTAAATTCCCATGTGGTCTAGTGGCAAGGTATTGCAGTTTATTCACTGTTTATTCACAAAAACGAGCACGTGCGACATCCATTGGGATGAGTGTCTACTCAGGATGGTAGTTAGGTGATAACTGGTGAGGGGGAAGCAAGGGGCGCAAGTAAACTCAGCTGTTCGGCGCTGCACACCAATTTCATAGGATGGTTGAAAATTTTTTTTTTTTTTTTTATACATTTTTTTGGCCATTTTTGGGTTACAAAGGCCCGGGCCCAAAATGTCCAGGTAGTGGGGAGTCCAGATAGTGGGTGTCTGGATAATAAAGGAATTACTGTATATACAGTAATCACTCTAATATCCGGACGCCCAATAACCAAACATCCCCACTACCTGGACTTTATCGTCCTGGGATCCAACATTCCCAAAATGGTCCGAAAACCCCAAAAAATAAAAAAATAAAACAATTTTTTCCTGTCCGTAATTTGAACTTGCCGCTCGCGCCGCGGGAGAGCATTGTTTTGGTGCGTCATTCCTCCGACGTCCGATAGAGCGCCGCTGCATCCTCCCCACTTCCTGCCTGTCTCTCACCGCGACTGGACCTATGCTCTTCGCAATGGCTGCCCACGTGCTCGCTTTTGTGGCGGTGCCCTACCTGCTGCAGGGCCTCCTGCTGCTCTCGGGCCTCCTGCTGCTCTCGGGCCTCCTATTAGTGTGTGTGATGATGGCCCCGCCACCTGAGAAAAGGAAGAGAGTGGTGTTGACTCTAGAAAAGAAGAGGGAGATATTGGAGAAAGTTGATGCGGGTTGGTCTTCTTCCCGCATTCTCCGCGAGTACAACCTGGCCCGGTCGACTTTGTTCGATATCAAACGTTCCTGAGACAAACTCATGCAGTACACGGCTGACTTCTCGTCGAGAAGCAAACACAACGTGGAAAGGAAGGTTATGTTTACCCCCAAGTTTGCAGAAATCGACCGATCCACATTGATTTGGTATTGACAGCAACGTGCAGCTGGTGTGATGGTACGTGGAACGGAGCTGAAGGCTGCTGCTGAGAAGTTCGCAAGGCTTCACGACGCCTTAGACTTCAAGGCATCCAAGGGTTGGCTCTTCTCATTCAAGTTGCAACATGGCCTTACTAACCGTAAAGCACATGGCGAAGCATTGGACGCTAACGAGGATGGAGTTGACAAGTTTCGGCACAAGGTGACAGGCTTGATTGACAGGGAGGGCCTCACTCTCGGTCAAGTCTACAATGCTGACGAAACTGGCCTATTCTGTCGCTCGCTGCCAACGAACATTCTAGCCGAGGAGACGGAGAAGCGTGTACTTGGCCGCAAGCTTTCCAAGGAACGGATATCTGCTTTGTGTTGTGCCAGTGCTAACGGCATGCACCGGCTTAAGCCCGTTGTTGTTGGCTGTGCAAAGCAGCCTCGGTGCCTTCGTGGGGTGATGGATGTCCTTCCTGTCGTCTGGTACCATTCTTTGAAAGCATGGTTCACAGCTGTGATTTTCAAAGACTGGTTTCACTGTCACTTCGTCAAGGAGGTCATCCATTACCAGACGAAGACACTGGGAATCCCTCGCGACCAGGTAAAGGCTCTCCTTCTGCTCGGCAATGCACCTGCCCACCCGTGCGACAAGGACTTGGTTGCTGAGAATGACCGTATTAGGTGCATGTTTCTGCCACCTAATACGACTGCTCTCATTCAACCCATGGACCAAGGAGTGATCGTGGCAACAAAGCGCCTATACCGTCGGAAGTTCCTGGACGAGGTGATGGTTGTTCTCGAGGACGAGGACGAGCGCAGGGAAGGACGGGACACATGAGGCAAGCGGACTTTGGAAAACCTTCGCCGCTACAACATCAAGTCTGCGCTGTACAACTGGGCTAGTGCATAGAAGGAAGTCCCTGTGAAAACTATTGAAAATGGTTGGTCTCGTCTGCTTCTCGGAACGGATGTGGAGTACGATTTTCTAGGGTTTGACGTGGATGACTTCCATGCACGGCTACGTACGCATGGCGACGATGTTGATGTGGACGATGTTCGTGAGTGGTTGGACGACGACGAGGGTGATCCTGGGTATCAGACGTTGTCTTATATGGAGATCGCGTCTTTGGTTGCTGGTGTCAGTACCAAACTTGAGATTCCGACGACGAAGGCGACGATGATGCGGACTCCTCTCAGCAGGACACTACTCCAGCCATCCCCAAGCTGAGTGCACTCCGGGAACATCTAGTGTTCGTCCTAGACTACCTGGAACACCCGGACTGCGACAGGGAGATGGGGCCCTTGGGACTCGTGGAGGAAGTGCGTGCCTTCAGGCAGCACATCATCAATCGTCAGAATCGTCGTTCCTTGCGTCAGTCAACGATTGACAGTTTTTTCAGGCCCGTGACCCCTGCTGTGCCCAGCCCTGGCTCCACTCCATTGCCTCCCCAAGACAGGCCCTAATGCTCCGAGCCACAGCCCAGCACATCAGCCACGGTGGAGTCACCGCTCGACGTGAGTTTGCGGCTTTCTTCAGAGTCCTCTGCAGTGGGTACGCCATCACCACGACCCAGCGGTGCCCCCCTAGGTCGCCTGCCAGTGATACTCTCGGACTCTGACAGTGAATAAACAGCAAGAACTTCTCTACTAGACCACATGGGAATTTTGAGTGTTGTGCAGTGAAAAAAACGGTGTGTTGTGTTAAGGTTTTCGAGTTGAGAGAAAAGACTCAGTGGAAAATAAATTTAACGTAAATAGACTTCTTTGTTTTGGCTTTTGAAATTGGGAAAAAAATGGGAAAAGTTAATGTGCAACACTAAGTTACAATGGAGCATTATTTGGACAAAAGTGAACACTGTGAAGAGAACAGCCTTCTGTGTGTTATTGACTAAGTTCAGTGCAAGACTTCAGGAAGAGTGTAGTGCAAGTGCTTCAGGAAATCGTTCTTACTATCAGAGTCCGAGAGGAGGCGGTTATTCATCGAGGTGGCCAGGGACTTGCTGTAAGTAGCCAGAATGTTTCATCCTGTACTTTTTTCCATACTATACTTACCAGAATGTTTCATACTGTACTTTTTTCCATACTATACTTACCTCATTTCACTCTTTAATGTCCTTTATTGGTGTGAATAGGGTGTTAGTAGCTATGCATGTGCAGTAGGAATGTGTTTTTCTGAGTTGGGCTAGGTTAGGGTCCATAAGTACCAGAATGTTTATTAATGTATGAACATACTTCTAAACCCTCATTTTATGTTTCTTTTGCATTTATTTCAGTCATTTATTTGCCTTATTGGTGTGATTTGGGTCTTCAATAGGTGCTTTGCATGGCCAGAGGGAGTTGTATAGGTGTTTCTCTGAGTTAGGGTCCATAAGTACAAGTCCATAAGCTGGGACCCAATATCCTGACAAAACCAATAACCGGACCTACCAATGGCTCTATTACGTCGGATATTGGAGTGATTACTGTATATATATATATATGCAGTATATACAGTACTCTCGGATCCTACACGCATTTGTCCAGCACGATTTGCGTCCAGCACAGAGAGCAAAAAATTAGTACGATTTAATACAATTTAAGTGTCAAGTGGGGTTGGTGGAGGATTAGTGCCCCTGCCTGTAAAACAATTAACTCTAAGCCGTTGGCCACCCCGTCTGGGATACATGGCGTCTGGCAATGAATGAATGAAAAGTACTATAAAACAGGTACGTTAGCATAACACGGACGGAGCTCCGAGAAGTACCAATATATGTATAGGTATATGGAGGATGACTTTTCTTAGGGTTGCTGACATAATTCATTTCTCCCCATAAGCTCTGTTGTTTGTCCAACACGTTTTTGGTTCAACACGGACCCCATGCATGACAATATTACCGTGTTGTATGCGAGGGTACTGTTTAGATATATATATATATATATATATATGTGTGTGTGTGTATATATATATATATATATATATATATATATATATATATGTGTGTGTGTATATATATATATATATATATATATATATATATACACACATATATATATATATATATATATGTGTGTATATGCATATATATATATATACATATATATATATGTATATATATATATGAGGCGTCTAGAACCAAAGGGGCATCGGCGCCAAAATATACTTTTGATTTATGACGCTTTAAAGTTGTGTTTATGGCAACGTCATAACCAGAAGGCAATAAACAAACCTTTTATACATCAAAATGATCGTCAGCGCCTGTGCTCTACATGTAAAGCCAAAAAAACAAAACAATAATAACCGTAACCACAAAATAGGCAGTAAACCAAACCCCCAATTTATAAGTGGGCATAATAACATATTGTAGGGATTTAAAAACATAGCAGAAAAAACATCAACGAATGTATTAATGTACAAAACTTTATTAACTGAAGATTCCAGTTCACTTAATATTAATAAACGAATAATTATTACTGTAATTTCACGTTTTTGACAACTAAAACTGAAATCAATGCAGTTATTATTTTTCCTCTACCATAATAGTTTGAAATAATAACACTAAAAAAAAAAAAGTAGTGTAGTGCTTAAGTAAATTGAGAAGGGGTAGTGGGGGGTTAAATGGTGGGGTCGTCATCTAGGAGATCAACATCCAACTCTGCCTTCTCGGTTCCACGCCCCCTCCCGCTGTCTCCCCTCACCACTCTCTTTTCCACTTCCTTTCTACCTTTTTCCACTTCTCCACACACTTCTGACACTTACGAGAGGTTATAGGCACCACCTCCTCACTGTAACTATGTGATGAACTCATCTTGTCACCCCCCCTTCAACCCCAATAACAACAGCTCATCTTGTCACCAATAATCCACGATAAATGGGGTAAAAATCCAATACGTAATAATTATACACCTAAGTGAACACGGGAGGGAAACCTCACCGGCACACCGGGCGGGCCACACGCTTGCTGATTGGCTGCTCTGGGGGAGTGGCAGAGAGTGAGAATGCTGATTGGTTTGGGTTGTGTGGCTTAGATGCCTGCCTGCTCTGATTTGTTCCCCTGGCAGCATGGACAAACCCACGTGACTTTGAGCCCCTCTACCACTGTCCAGAAGGCCGAATCTTGTATGGCAACCAGTGCTGTCACTGAGAAGAGGGTTAAGCCTGTTGTCTCCCCTACCTAACTCAAAACCAGTATATTGGTGGGGATGCCCCTTTGGCTCTAGACGCCTCATATATATATATATATATATATATATATACATACAGTACCCTCGTGTCCAGCACGGTAATATTGTCATGCATGGGTCACGTGTTGGACCAAAAACGTGTTGGACTAACAATAGAGCTTATGGGGAAAAATGTATTATGTCAGGAACCCTCGGAAAAGTCACCCTAAATACCTACCATATACCTATACATATATTGGTATTATTGTAATTATAATAAATGGTACTGTGTTATGAATGATAACTAACCTTTTAGGATAGTGTTGGTGGGCTTGCTGGGAATGGAAGGTGGTATCCAAGGCTGTAGTTAGTCCTACTGGGTCCCCGGAGGATGGCTGTTGCTCCTCCTCAACCTCCCTCATAAATCTTTCGAAATCAGACTTCCCTCATAAATCCTTCGAAATCACACTCAGAATCACTATCTTCGTCCACAGCCATGGAAGGTCCTGCTTCTGCCTGTCCTAGCCCTGTAATCCTTGGGAAAGTGCATGCTTCTCACACTGTTGCCAGAGCCCCGTCTCGTGACTGTGGAAAGTGATCGCTGTCGCTGACTCGGTAGAGAATAAGGAGAAGCAACTTTGTTTATAAACTGGTACGCACGCCAATGAGAAGGGTTTCAAAACGATTGATATTTATTCTAAAATATTAATATGTATTCAGTGTCAGACTAAATGTTCAATGCTGTAGTACGATACATTCTCTGTCGAGTCGCCTGGGTTTTGGTCACACTGTTTTCCCCATCGTATGCTCGGCAGGAATCCATCCAGATGAATTCCAAATGCCAGTGGTATCGTCGGCAATTTTACCACGTTAGCGTTCCGATTTACCATCGTATCCTCGGCAAACCTGGTATGAAGTGCAGTGTGATAGCCTTCGGCTGCCAGGATCTTGTCTTAAGTTTTTTATTATGATCACGGCTTCATTCATGTCGTAGGCCTTGGATATGTCAACTTTCCTCTCCCCTTTCTTCTTCCTCTCGATGCTTTTTAGCTTGTTGGCCTGAGGGAGGTGCCGACGCTTCTTGGGGTTCTCAGAAGGCTTCCTAGGCATCGTGAGCAGGGTAAAATGCAGTAACAAGGGCAGAGAATGCAGCAAGAAAAAAGCACCTTCCAATGCAATTATGCGACTGAGTGCCTCTGTGGCGGGAGAAATGTAAACAAAACATCACGTGACACCAGAAGCGTTTTTAATTGGGCGGCATCACGATCACGTCACGATAGCGGGCGGGGAAGGCTACTTGATCAGAAGTTTTTCATTGCCTATCATCATCATGGGTATGTCCAGTATGGCTGTGTTGGACCGGGGGTGATCGTACTAGAGTGAACTCTGCGGATTTGGCCCACTTCTCGGAGTTCTGTGCGTGTTATGCTAACACACTCGTGTTGCAGTAATTAAATCGTATTAAATAATAATAATTAATTGCTCACCGTGCTGGACTCGAATCGTGCTGGACTAACGCGTGCTGGACGCGAGGGTACTGTATATATATATATATATATATATATATATATATATATACATACATATATACAGTATATCTATATATATATATAGATATATATATATATATAGATATATATACAGACATATATATATATATATATATATATATATATATATATATATATATATATATATATATATATATATATATATATATATATATATATATTTATATATATATATATATATATATATATATATATATATATATATATATATACACACTCAGCCCCCTGCTATCGTGCCTAATTGGTCACAGGAAATGCACGCGATAGCTGAACTGAACAATCAATGGGAAAAATTCTAATTGGTTTTTCGTTGGCCCATTTTTCTAGCTTTTAACCACTTTATGCCTACGATTTCCTGCCAATCTCTCCTCTAACATGAAATAAAGCATTATTATATTGATAATAACAGTATAATGAATAAATAAACAACATAAAAGGCCATCAAACTTACTTTTTTAAGGATTTAGGAAGGCTTAGGTGGTTTGAAGGGTTCCGAGGCTTGGGAGTGGCTTAGTTGCCGCCAGCGCCCTCACGGGCCTGACTCTCTCTCCTTAAAATATTTTTTCTCCTCTGGTCCAGGTTGTCCAAGAAAACATCATAGTCAAAGCCCTCGTAGTCTGGCTCTTGGCTGGAAGGGCCTGGCTGTGGTTCCTGGCCAGGCATGGGCTGAGGTTGAGGGGCCGGTTCGGGTGTAGGTTCAGGGACTGGGTGCTGACGAAAATAATCTGTGATTTGTCGCTGGCGTAGGGCATTCATGTAGGCATGGTACTTGTCCTCATAACCTTCAAGGGCTTTATTAATGTAGGATGTACGCTGTTCGCTGTTGATAGTGGTATCTTGCTCTAGAGTGTGATGTATCTGGCCACCCAACTCAATCAAAGTCTTAATGTCCTTCATACTCAGCCCCTCCTCAGCTTTCTCTCCTGCATGCACCTCTTCTCCTGGGCTATCCTCAGCTTCCTCAGCATCTTCTACTAGAATATCTTCAGCAGTAACTGGTGCTGGTCGTAACATATCTCTTATCTCGTCGCCAGTTGTGCCCTCAAACCCATGGCCAGCAATACCTCTCGCCTCCTCAGCTGCAGCCTCCAGCTCTGCCTCCACTGACTGGGGCTCGCCTTGTACCTTAACCTGCCTGTCCTTAGGTAAACCCTCCATGATGTTGCGCCATGCGTGATTTATTGTTGCTGGGGTAATGTTATCCCAACATTCGACCACCAAATCAATCGCCTGCTGTATCGTAAAGCTCTTCCAATATTTTAACACCTTTTGTTCTGATTCGGTGTCTGCAGCTGTGGCCTCAGCCTCATCTTCTCCCTCATTGTCAACCAGATTTTGTATGAGTGAGGTGTCCTTAGTAGCCTGCCGCATCAATCGAAATTATTGCCTAGAATATGCAGCCTTCACCACAGAGATAACCTCTTGATCTAGAGGCTGAATGAGAGAGGTAGTGTTGGGCGGCAGGAACTCCACAGTCACATTCGGGTTTTCTGACCTCAGAAGAGGTGAATGGCCAGGTGCATTGTCTAATAAGAGCAATATGTTGAATCTAATATTGCTGGTCTTGCAAAACTCCTCAACGTCGCTGAGAAAACATTCATTAAACCAGTCGAGGGATAGTTTGGCCGACATGTACCCTTTCTTAGACGACAACCAGTGCACATTAAGTTTTTTCATGTTATATCCAGTGTAAGCTCTTGTTTTTTTCGCTCAGAGGACAACTGTAGGCTTGAGGTGGCAGGTACCAGATGCATTCATTGCAAATAAAAGGGTAAATCTCTCTTTTATTGCCTTCCTCCCACGCACTCTAGCAGACTTGGAAGTTATGAACGTGCGACGGGGCATTGCCTTCCAATAAAAATTTGTCTCATCCATATTGAAGATTTGATCGGGGGTATATTGGCCAGCTTCAATGATTTTCCTGAGTGATTTCGGGTTCATACGCGCAGCATCTTTGTCACCACTTGCAGCCTCACCACTTATTTTAACATTTGTCACCTTATGCCTCATCAAAAACCTATCCACCCACCCCTTTGAAGCGAGAAACACTGGTGGGGTTTCAATTCGAAGTTTCTCAGCCACACCTTGATAGATCTTTTTGGCTGTCTCCATGATTTCTTTAGTGTCCACCGCTAAGTTTCGCCTAGCCTGTCTCTCTAGATATCGACTTAATAACTGTTCTGTCTTCAGGAGCACTATGTTTGAACTTCTTTTTGCATCTGAGGCAGCAGCTGAAGGAGCAAGTTTCATGTGTTTCTCAATATATTCTTTCTTTAAATAAATGCCCCTCACAGTAGATTCGTTCACTCCAAACTTTTTTGCTACTCCTCTCTTTGTCTCACCACCATCAATAAGCTTGCAGATTTCTAGTTTCTGGGCATATGTCAGGTTTATTCGTGGCTTTACATCCCTTGAACTTCCCGCCAGCTTCCGCGCAGCGATGGTGGGTGGTTTTTTGTACGGTCTGTCACCCATTATATCACACACACACAAAAAAGTGTAAGGAATTCCTCTTTCACTGTCAGCAGAGAGCTATCACGCATTCAACTGAAGTGGCGGGACGGTTGGGGAGCGTCAGCCAATCACCAGCGGGGATGCTCTGTCACGTAGGAGGAGGAGTTGCAACGTTCCGGTGCGGCATTCAGAACCCGGACGATTCAAACTCGATGCGTGATAGCGGTCTTGGGGTGTGTGATAGCATGTATGGTTGTGCATTTGATGTGTGCGTGATAGCAGATAAACGCGATAGCTGAACGCATGATAGCAGGGGGTTGAATGTATATATATATATATATATATATATATATATATGTACAGTACATCCCCACAGTATGCGAGTTCCGAGTACGCGATCCCCCTTGTATGCGAGGACCTATTTTTTTTTTGTGTGTATATTTTTTATTAATACGCGAATTGAACTCCTTGTAAGCAAGTCAGGCTGCGAAGAGTGGCCCAAATCCGGGGTTACCCCGAGTACACGACATTGCCCTCCTAAGAAGCCATAACAGGTAAAGGTTTATCTATTAATCTATCTATCTATCTGTTGCCAGACACCATAATCTTGTAAGGGGTGGCCATTTGACTTTGAGTTATGTGTTTTACAGGGAGAGGGACTAGCCCTTCACCAACCCACTTGTTGACACATAGGGAGCACGTATGGGTTGGTTATATGGTTACCACCCAGCATTGTAAATGGTTTCTTGGCCTACAGGAAATCATTTGGCTTGTCACTCAATGTAAAGCCACCTGTAAAGGAAAGAAGAGCAATTAGAAGTGACAGGAAAGATGGGTTGGAAGTGAGGAGGGCAGGCACAGAAAAAGAATGATAAAGGCTAAGGAAGAAGTAGGCGCGGCCACCCTTTGCAGGATTAGGGCGTCGGGCTATAGATAGATAGATAGAATAAGTAGGCAGCACTACATCAACTGAGTGGATGATGGTCGCTACCACCTACCACCAATGATTTGCCTAGTAAAGCCATGATCTTGTAGGTTTACTTTATATTTGGTAATATGTCTTAAATAGTTTCCCTGTATAGTACAATACTTAGGTCTGAATGGCGTCTCAAGGGTTGCCCATGAAGGGGGGTGCCGCCCATATGTAATTTTTCCCATAAGGTTATGTATTCACAGTACGCGAATTCCTAGTATGCGACATCCTCTGTCATCCATATAGGCACGTACTTGGGGGATGTACTGTATATATCAAGCATACTGTTTTCTTGGTATTATTGCACTGTAATATAACTTTTTGTTTGTTTGAGGACAGCATGATCATTATGTATGAGCAAATATAGAGGAGGGGATTGATAGCACTTCTTACCAACTCTGGAAGCCCAGTGTCAGGGAAAGGTTGCATTTTACCAAAAGAGGCTGCATTTGTTTGGTTTCAGTCAGACTTTGTGCTAAGTGGTCAGATTTCACAGTCACTTTTTCTTGGGTTTAGTCAGTCACAAGTCACACTGTAAACAGAATCACACAATGCAAGTGATGCATTATAGGTGACCAATCTGTTCTGTATTGTATTGTTAGCCATTAAAAGTTTTAAGTTAGTAATAAATTACAGTAGAGTAAGACAACAAAACAGTTATGTACAGTATTTATCATTTGATAAATGGCTGTACTGCAATGGAACCTCCAGCAGGTGGGTCAGTTATATGTGCATATACCAGTGTACCTGATCTGGGTTCAATCCCACCCAGGGGTGGACATTTAAGAGAGAGCAGTATTATGTTCATTTATGTGTTCATGTTCACACCCTGTCAGTTCCCACGCCATCATGTGGTTGGTCAGTTATCCACATTGGCCTTATATGGTGAACTTTTTTTTCCCTCAGTATGTGAGGAGATTGTTTGCTTGGCTTAAAGAGTTTGTTATTGCCAGAAATTCACCAAAATGAGGTTTATTATATATACCGGTTACTGTATTTAAAGAGAAATAACTTAAAATATCTGCCAGTGTCATTGTCTCATCAGGGAATTCTGAGGAAAGAGTAAAGCATTGGAGATGACGTAAACTTATCTAGGGTGGTGTGGGAGGATTTGTTGGAAAGGAGACTCAGTTAGAACTAATATTCATGTTGTTTCAGGCATCAGGGTTCAAAACATTGAAAGATTTAAAATATATTGCCCAAATGACCATTATGATGAAATCATATGTTTTCTCAGAAACTCTGCGTGGAGAGACTGTTGTTCCCTCAGAAACTCACTGTGGAGAGACTGTGAGAAGAAACAAATAATTACAGAACTTTAAAAAGAATCAAAATTAATTTTTTATGGTGTTTGACAGTACACTCCCACTTCCAGGATGGAGGTCTTTTTGTCAACAACCCATCAGCTATTGCATTACATGAGGCTAAGCAGGTGTGGGGTGATACCATGCTGCAGTGTTTGGTGTCAGTTGGTACAGGTCGCCATGAACCCATCGCCACCACTGCCACTGAGGCATCTATTTCTTGGGCCACACGTATCAGAACCATTGTCAACAGTGCCACTGATACTGAAGGTGAGCTGCTGGCATGTGTATTTCAGATTTAACATTGACCAACAGTTCAGTTCTGTTTTTAGGAGGAGGAGGAGGAAATTTGCTTGCTCACAAATTTTTACTAATGGCCTTTCCATCACAAATGCCTGCAGATGCCATTATCTTTGCTTCCATATTATTTATGATCCCTCAGCAACCAGTTCTAAACAAAAAGTTTTAAAAATTATTTTCTTTTATAATCATGTCATGATTTCCAACAATTTTGCTCTGTTGTGTCACACGATCACTTTTTTTTTTTTTTTTTTTTTACACTCCTTGGACGTACCTCGTCCTAATGCAAAAAGAATTGGGTCAACATCTGTTCCAGTTCTCATGAAAGAAACTAACAAACATACAGACAGACATTTTCGCGTGTTGTGATTTCTGACAACATTGCACCATTGTGTTATGCATGATCAAAGTTTTGTGTGTGTGTGTGTGTGTGTGTGTGTGTGTGAGTGACTCCCTGAACTTACTCTTATCTAATGCAAAAAGATTTAGGTCATATCTGTTACCATTTTCATGAAACAAACAAAAACACAGGCAGACACACACATACCCCCCCTGGGGGTAAGGGGGTTTCAAGAATACTCCCCCAGTATCCCTGCTTGACGCATGAGGCGACTAAAAGGGTTGGTGGTGGGTTAGTGCCCTACTCCGTAAAAAGAACTAACTAAACAAGCGAATATAGCGCCTCGGACCAGGACGGACCATACGTTGACGACTAAGGAACGGACAAAGGACATTCTGAGGGTGGGGACATGGAATGCGAGAGGAGTGAATGATGAAATGAAAGAGAGAGAGATTGTTCAGGTGCTTGAGGATGCAAGAGTGGATTGACTGAAACTAAATGGAAAGGTGAAAGGGTGAGAGAATGGGAATACGGTTTAGGAATACTGTATGTGCTGGAGTTAATGAGAATGAGAGGGCAAGAGAGGGAGTATGTCTGATGTTAAGCAAGAAGTGGAAGGAGAATATAAGAGAGTATGGAACAGTGGGTGCGAGGATTGTATGGGTGAGGATGAAAATAGGTATACAAGTGTGGGCAATTGTATGTGCGTATGCGCTGACAGAGGACCAAGTGGCCAGAGTGGAAGATGGGTTTTGGGCAAGTGTAGCAGCATGTATAGACTAATTTGAGAGGAGTGAGAGAGTGTTTTTGATTGGAGACATGAATGGCAAAGTTGGGAATGCACGAGTGGATGGAGTGGTTGGTCAGTGGGGTGTGCCAGCTGAAGTAGATAGGAATGGTAGTGCTTTGGTGGACATCTGTGTTGGTAAGGGGTTAGCAATAGCCAACACCTACTTTCAGCATAAGATGATCCACAGGTATACATGGAGAGTCATGAGGAGGGTGGATGGTGAACTTGTTGAACGAAAGGCAATGATAGACTGTGTGTGTGTGGATAAATGACTGAGAAGACAAGTGTTGGATGCAAGAGTGTGAAGAGGGTGGGGGAATGGAATCTCGGACCATCATTTAGTGATGGCCAAGGTAAAGCTGCAAAGAAAGTGGTTGAAGAGACAAAGGAGAAGACAGGAGGAAACAGCTCCTGTGAGAAGACTGGAGAAGTTGCGAGATAGTGAGAAAATGGCAGAGTATAAGAGCATAGTGGAAGAAAGATTGGGAAGGTATGAATTAAAGCAGATGAAAGGAGTGGAAGACGTATGTAAGATTTTCACGGAAGTGATAGGCGCAGCGTGTGAGGTGGTTTGTGGAGTGAGGAGGAGATGCAGGGGTGTGCAGGGGACAGCATGGTGGAATGATGAGGTGAAACAAGCTGTGGAACAAAAGAAGAAGGCATATAGTGAATGGCTATCAAGTAGAGGTATGGGAGAAGATGACAGAGAGAAGAGAGAGGTATATGTGAGCAGGAGAAGTTAGGTGAAGAGATTGGTGATGGAGAGTAAGAAGAGAGTGGATGAAGAGTTTGGGAGGAATCTGAGTGTGAAATGGAGGGAGAGTAAGATATTTTGGAAGGAGGTAAAGAAAGTAAAGCAGTGTGAAAGGGGTAATAGTAGGGGAGTGAAAGATAGGAATAATAGATTGTTGATGGAGAAGCGAGAGAAATTGAGGAGATGGAAGGAGCACTTTAAGGATTTGTTAAATGTAGAGAGTGAGAGCAGTGCAAGTACAAGTGGTTAGGGAATGGCTGAGAGAATAAGAAATGAGAGAAGGGAGGAAGAGATCAGTAGGGTGGAAGTAGTGGAAGCAATGAAGAAGATCAAGATGGGAAAGGCCCCGGGAATTGATGGAGTGTGTGGTGAAATGCTGAGGTATGGGGGTGAGATTGTAGTGGAGTGGATATGGAAGTTATGTAGATTGGCTTGGGAAGAGGGAAGGGTTCTGGAGGACTGGAAATCAGGTATAATTGTTTCTTTATACAAAGGAAAAGGGGAGAGAGAAGTATGTGGTAACCATAGGGGTATTTGCCGTCTTAGTGTGACTGGTAAAATATATGGTAGAATACTAATTTGATAGGGTTAGGCATATAACAGAGGAACTAGTTGGAGAAGAACAAGGGGGATTTAGGAAGGGAAAAGGGTGTGTAGATCAGATATTTGTTCTAAGATGTTTAGTGGAGAAGTATCTAGAGAAGGGAAAGAAAGTGTATGCTGCTTTCATGGACTTGGAGAAAGCTTATGACAGAGTGGATATACAAGGTATGTGGAAGGTATTAAGAATATATGGAGTGGAGGGGAAACTGTTGAGTGCTGTGAAGAGTACGTACAAAGGAGCTAGGGCTACAGTGCGAGTGGATGGTGAGCTGAGTTCTTTGATCTCAATGTGGGACTGAAACAGTGTTGTGTGATGTCTCCATGGCTGTTTAATATAAACATGGATGGGGTTGTAACGGAGGTGCAAGGTAGGGCAGTGGATGTGGGGGTGGCTCTAATGAATGAGGGTGAGATTTGGAAGATTCCAGTGTTGCTGTTTGCCGATAATACAGTATTGCTGAGTGAAGATGAATGGGAGTTTCAAGGTTTGGGGAATGAATTTGGGACAGTGTGTTGGAAGAGGAATCTGAAAGTTAATGTAAACAAGAGTAAAGTTATGGTGTTTGAGATGAATGAAGTCACAGAATGCACAGTGAGGTTGAATGTTGAGGATATGGAGAATGTGAGTGCATTCAAGTACTTGGGTAGTGTGATGAGTAAGGATGGAACTTTGGGGGATGAAGTTCTTGAAAGGAAGGTTGTTGGTTCACTGAAAGCAGTGATGAGAAATAGGGAGGTGGTTATGGAAGTTAAGAGGTCACTGCATGATAGTATAGTGATCCGTACCCTAACGTATGGAAGCGAGGCATGGACCTTGCAAAAGGGGAACAAGTCAGGAGTGAGAGCAAGGGAAATGAGTTACTTGAGAGGAGCATGTGGAGTGACATGGAGAGACAGGTTGACAAATGAAGAAGTGAAAGAACATTGTGGGGTGCATGTGAATGGGGTTGAGAAGATTAGGAGAAATACACTTTGGTGGTTTGGACATGTGGAGAGAATGGAGAATGAAAGACTGACCAAGAGGATGTATGTAGGTGAGGTAGAGGGAGGGGAATACCGAGGATGAGGTGGAGAGATGGAGTTGAGCGATATATGAGGGAGGGGGTAGTGAGTTGGGGGAGGGTAGTCAAATGGTGGGTGACAGGGCAGCTTGGAGGCGTTTGTCTGTGGCCACCTTTTGCGGGATTAGGGCGTCGGGCTATAGATAGATAGATAGATGTGTAGTCTCTCTGTCTTTATTATTTAGATGTAGTATGAGTAGTGTCTTTAAGAGAAATGAAGTCATTGAATGTGCAGTGAGGTTGGATGATGAGGAAATGGAAAATGTGAGTGCATTTAAGTACTGTACTTGGGTAATGTGATGAGTAAGGATAGAAGCTTGGAGGATGAAGTGCTTGGAAGAGTACATCATGGAAGAAAGGTTGCTGGTTCTTTGAAGGCACTGATAAGAAAGGCAGGTGAGCATGGAAGTAAAAATGTAGTTGCATGATAGTATTGTGATACCAACTCCAACATATGGAGGTGAACATGGATCTTGTTGGGAGGACACAAGTCAAGAGTGTGAGCAGTGGAAGTGAGTTATTTGCGAGGAACATGTGGAGTTCCATGGAAAGATAGACTGACAAATGAGGAAGTGAAGGAGCATTGTGGTGTGGATGTGATAGAAAATGTTAGGAGTACATTGAAATGGTTTGACCTTGTGTAGAAGGTAAAGAGAGAGAGAGATTGACGAGGAGAGTGTATGTGAGTGAGGTGGAAGGGGGGAGAGGGAGGGGGAGGCCGAGGATGAGATGGAGGGATGGAGTGGAGAGGTATATGAGAGAGGGAGGTGTGAGCTGGGAGGAGGGCAGTGAAATGGTGGACAGGGCAACATAGAGATGATTCGTTTGCGGCCACCCCTTGCGGGATTGAGGCATCTGGCAATAGATAGATAGAAGATGTATAGTGTCAGATGGTGAAAGTGGCACCTTGTAATGATTGAGATGAGAGGAAGTGAAAGATAGGTTTTGGGACCAACTAGATTAAGTAATAGGACAGATGCCCAGGAGTTGTGAAATGTTTCTGATAGGAAACCTAAATGGGAGAGTTGACATTGGCCTTGTAAATATGATAATGGATCATTGTGGAGAGCCAGGAGAGAATGATAACAGGTGGTTGCTGAAGGACAGTTGTCAGGAAAAGAAATTTTACTTTAGCAATCAGTATTTTAAAAATAAAGATGACACATATAAGTGGCAGGGATTGTCATGTTGAAAGGAATCCAATTGATAGCATGCTTGTAGAGAAACGTGCTTCGGAGTGCTGTTGATATGAGGGCAATGAGAGGATGAAGAGGAGGTTTGTCTGATCATGTATATGACTGGAATGTTGGGTAATTGAGTGGGGTATGATGGATAAAGGAGGAAAGTAGTACCCAGAGAAGGACAAAATGGAGAATCTGAGAAATGAAGCATTGGGAGATGAATACAGGCAGAAGGTAGTGGATAAGTTTGGATCAATGAACTGGGAGTGAATGGATTAGGAAGACTTGTGGAATGCATACCAGAAATGTTTGGCAAGGAATGCTAAGGATGTGTGTGATGATTTGAGGCTAGCAGTTAGTAAAAAGGTACAGCTTGTTTATAAGAATAATTTTCTCAAAGTATCAGTGTCAATTAGGTATCTGCAAGTTTACAGTATCATGGTGGAGTATCTGTATTAGTATTGACTAAAAATTTATTATCAATAGTAATAATGACAAAAATTCTGGTGTGGTATTGGTGCATCTCTAGTTGAGTGGTGCATGAATAAGAATGTGGCCAGTTTTACAGAACATTGTTGATTATTCTCCCTGTAAATTGTGTTTACCTTGCTTTGTGGACCCTACCTTACCTTATCCTTAGATGGGAAAAAGAGGTCAGAATGATGAGTAAAATGATGATGGTGATAGTGATGAAGTTAATGGAACTATGCGCAGAGAATGACATGGCAGGGATTTGGCACATAATTTTAATCTTCATAGTCAGTGCAAATTGGGATTGGATGATGGATGTAATAACAGGAAATGTTGCTAGAGTAATGAGAAGTCATTATGAGGTCTGTCTAGAAAGAAACCCAGCTTTTTAAACAGCACACCAACTAGCCAGTATAGTGTGATTGCAACGGAAACACAGTGCAGTGGCGACTTTGAGCTTCAGACTAACACTAGTCGCATCATGCCACATCACGTAGTCATTGAGGTACATGTGCTTGAGTGAACATGTGTTTGGTGTACTTGGTGATTTGTTGCAAGTTGAACAATGAAGGATCTTGAAGAGCAATATGTTCACATGAAGTTCTGTTTCAGATTGGGAATGTCATAACGATAATGAAACATGAGTGTACAGCTATGATGTCAAAACAAAAAAGTAGTCTTTGCAGTGGGTTGGAACATCATCACCGCTACCAAAAGAAACGTGGGGGGGGGGGGGCCACATTACAGTCGCTCAGATGCGAAGGTGATGTTGTCTTTTTTTATTGGAAGGACGTTATTCGTCATGAGTTTGTTCCACATGGTCAGAAAGTCAATAAAGAGTTTTACTTGGATGTCCTGAAGGAAGTAGCTTGAGGCATGGACAGACAACAGCTGGATGCTGCATCATAACAATGCACCTGCTCCTGCATTGCACCTTATCCTTGACCTTTTCACAAAGCATGAAATGATTGTCATCCCCCAGCCGCCCTACTTTCTTGATTTCGCTCCTGCAGACTCCCCCCCACAAGCTGAAATCCACCCTGAAAGGTTGCTAGTTTCAGATAATAGAAGACATAGAAGAAAATTTGCAAGGTGCACCAAACACACATTCACCCAAGTGCGTGTACAGGTATACCCCAGTTTAACGATGCAATTGGTTAAGTAAAAACCCATCACTAGGCGGGGTATCGCATCGGGGTAGATTTAACAGGTCAAGTATAGGGATGAGTTTTTGAGCCTTGGATTCCCCTGCCCCCCAACCAAGTCCTAAACCCACCAAATTCAGTCCAAAAACAAGTTTCTAGCTAACTTAAACCCCCAGATAGCTTTAAAATAAGCCAAACTAAGCCTAAAAGAAGTTTATAACTCACTAAACCCAAAACAAAAATCTGAAAATCATCAAATATTAGTCTGGAAGTTTTCAAACTTAGTAAACTGTACCCCAAAATGACAAAGTTCACCCCACCTATGACTAAAACACATTAACCCGAGGCATCCCATCGACATATTGGTACGTCGCAACATTTTGTCACAGCTAGACCCGTTGACGTACTGGTACGTCGTGCAATTGCAAGGTTCATAATATGCACAATTTTCAATTTCCGCGCATGATTTTTGGTACATATCCACGGGACACCTTCCTCTACAAGTTGCCAGGCAGGGACAATGCCTTACCCCGCATGACCTCCCCCTCCTCCACACCACTGTCTCGGCAATTCACGTGTTACCAGTGACCTGGCCAATAAAGACATTCTGGGCCAGAGTGATTCCCTAGTCAATGACAATGTGGAGGACAAGGTTTACATAGCATTAGAGGAAGAAACAGTCAGAAATGATGATCAGGTAATGTCATCAAAAAAGATCAGGTATGTTGATGTGTTAGTGAGTGAAACAATGCTTATATTGCCTATATTACTGTTTGAAAACCAATATACTCTCGTACTACATATAAATTCGTACCAAATAAATAAGTAAATACCGTTTGTGAGTGGTGTGGAATAGTTACCCTCCCATAGAACTTGTTTTCTTTGGAGCCAGCCTGATAGAAAACACAGTAAGGGAAGGAGGTACTGCTACCTGTATCGAGTATTTTAAACCTCAGGTGAGCGATTTCTCTATGAATTTTCAATGTTTTTCACCAAAAGTGGAGGTTTGAGCCAAAAAAATGTTTTTCTAAAATTGGTCGGGACTGGGGGGAGTCAGTGGTGGAAAATCGGTCGGGACGTGACAGGTTGATCTAAGTATAAAAACAGTTTATAAATCAACCTAAACAAAATTTAAGTCTGAAATATTATCAGAATCAGTTTTAAAAAAATCAAAACTCATCGTTAAACTGGGGTTGGACATCATCAGATGGGGTATGGTGGTATTTCTACCCCCATTATTAAGCCGGGGTATCACATCTAGGGTTATTGTATCTCAGGGTATACTGTACAGTAGAGTCGTGATTTAAGACAAAAAGAAACAAGGATCATACAATAACACAGGCATTTAATTTCTCACATAAGTACTAAATAGCACGGTAATTTAACTCAGTTGCACGAGAGAAACTGAGAAGTGGGTGCGTTTAGGTATTTGATTTCCAGATGACTGCGTTTGTTTACAACTCTTGTGTTGTGCTTTTGTCACTCGCTGATTGGCTTCCTCGACCCGATCTGACGCATGTGACCCATGTCCCATACCACCTGCCACAGCCAGCCTTAGTGTTGTGTAGACAGTTGCTGAGATGATATGCATTTATATGCGTATTTCCTAGCTCCTCATTTCCTCGCAGAACTCAGAGCATGTGGTTCCAAACTAACCTTAGTTATGCCTAAGCACTCTGAAAGTGCTATGAACACAAGAAAAGCATTTACAGGTATTGCAAAGGAAAATGTAGAATTGTTGGACAAAGTTGCATGTGGTGTAGGAGTTTAAATGCAAACAATCAGATAGATAAAATGAGTAGGATGTGTTTATGACGTGGATAGTTTTTTTTGTTGGGAAAAAAAAAGTTAAATGATGAAGTGGCAGTAAATTTCATGTTTTTTGGTTTTCGTGCAGCAAGTGTAAAAAAAAATAAGAGGGGGTGGGGCTTTGTGCCCAACCTTTGGTATGAACTGATGGTCTTTGGTCGAGAAAATTCGGTTCTTACGGTATGTGAAGACATCACATGTTGACGTAAATAGTTAGGTAAGATAATTATTTGAGTTCAGTTCTTGTGAATTATACTGTCATACAAATTATACTGCGTGTCTAACTTTTTTATTATTCATGATTACTGCATTCACATGTATCTGAGAATTGAAAAGTACACAGTCACTGCATGTTGACGACTTCAGTGTAGTTTTATTTTCCTTTATTGTTGATGATTAGTGACTTTCAAAAATAGTTTCACACTTCATTTTTTTTTTAATGAGTGCACCAAAATTGATTCCTGGCGAAATATGCGTGTTGCTGGCGGCCATTATTTGTAGGCATAATATGTTATGACAATACTATATGTAACTACGGTAGGTAACTACCTGTATATAGTTATAGGTAACAATGTGTAAAACAGGTAGTTATGTTTGAAGTTCTCCAGGAAGAGACAACTACACATCCCCTAGCTTAGACTAATCAAGAATTCCAAACACCTCTGATCATGTGCCGGAAACATGACCGACACACATACACTCACACCGAAGGAATGCAGAAAACAACTGGTGGATAAGATTCCCAGTTTAATTGTGTGTTCTCTGGAAGAGGGGAAAGTGCCTCAAGAATGGAAGAGAGTAAATGTGGTACCAATTTATAAGGGAGGAAACAGGGAAGAACCTCTGAATTATAGACCAGTGTCCCTAACCAGCATGGTCGCAAAATTGTGCGAAAGAATTCTGAAAGATAGATGGATAAAATATCTGGAAGAGATGAATATTTTGGCTGATAACCAGTTTGGATTTAGAAGTGGAAGGTCATGTGTTTCCAACTAGTTGAGTTTTTACTCGAGCGATTGACGTGCTACAAGAGAGAGATGGTTGGGTGGATTGTGTGTATTTAGATTTGGAGTAGGCCTTCAACAAGGTACTCCATTAGAGACTAACATGGAAACTAGAGCATATAGGAGGACTGAAGGGGAAGCTCCTGGAATGGATGAGAGACTTTTTGAGAAACAGACAAATGAGGACAGTAATAAAGGATAGGATGTCTGGATGGAGGGAAGTAACAAGTGGAGTCCCACAGGGCTCGTTGTTGGCGCCAGTAATGTTTCTGATTTATGTAAATGATATGGTAGACAGAGTGAACAGTTATGCAAGTCTGTTTGCTGATGATGCAAAGATCTTGAGGAAGGTAGAGGTTGAGGATGATTGTAAAATTCTGCAGGAGGATCTGGATAGGATACACGATTGGAGCCGGATGTGGGAAATGAAATTTAATGCAAAGAAATGTAAAATATTGGAAATGGGTAAAAGTACCAAGAGGTCATCATTGAATTATTTGATGGGTAACGAACCAATCACAAAAGCGAGAGAAGAGAAAGATTTGGGAGTGCTGGTCCAGGACAGTTTGTCACCTGAAAAACACATTAACAAGGCAGTTAGAGAGACGTATAAACTCCTGACTAATATAAGAGTAGCTTTTCATTATATGGATGAGGAGGTGATGAAAAAATTGATAGTGGGCATGATTCGCCCCGGGTTAGAATATGCAGCAGTAGTGTGGTCCCCACACAAAAAGAAAGATATAAACAAGGTTGAGAGAATACAAAGAACAGCATCCAAAATGGTCCTCAGTCTGGCAGATCTGTCGTGCAGAGAGAGAGGCTGGAAAAGCTGGATTTGCCTTTCTTAGAAGAAAGGAGAAAGAGAGGCAACATGATTGCAGTGCTCAGGACCATGGTGGGAGTAGATAAAATTGACAAAGATCTGTTTTTATGGGATAAGAGAGCAACAAGAGGACACGGAATGAAATTAAAGAAACCAAGCGCTTGAAGGATATCAAGAAATATAGTTTTCCTTATAGATGTATAGACCTGTGGAATAGCCTGGACAAAGAGATCGTCCTGTCTAAAAACTTAAGCAAGTTTAAAGCTAAATTTGACTTACTGAAAAACAGAAACGGGACCCCACAAGCGTAGCTCATTTCCTGTATATCACAGTTAGGTAAATACATACGGAGGACCGCATCTAGCACAAACTGCTACTAACCATACGCGGGTCATCCAAGCTCTTAACTTTTATTCAAGTAACTGTCTCACAATAGGCTCAGTCAACTCCAATCTGCCTCTTTCATCATCCCACTTAAAATACGAAGAGGATAACGGAACAGAGAAGACCTACGTTGACGTCTGCAATGCCTCACCATTACTCTCTCCTGGTGCCACTCCCATCAACAATACAACCAAATAACCTTCTTTATCTAATTAAAACCCTATGACTGCGCTCATTAACATTGGTAGCGAGCAGCGAAAATGAACCAAAATACAATCAAACTATCACTATTTGTGACGGCAGTAAAATGAATTACAATCAAACCACGCCTGACGAGTTTATTCACAACAGATAACTCACCTGAACTGCTGCAACAGTAAACAACAGCACTGCAACGAAGCTAATGAATGTCTCAGTCAGCAATCAGTGAACAAAAGTAATCCCTCCAATATCCGACGTAATAGAGCCAAAGGCATGTCCGGATATTGGGCCCCAGCCTCCTGGAATCGTACTTATGGACCCTAACTCAGAAAAACACCTATACAACTCCCTCTGGACACGCATTGCACCTATTTAAGACCCAAATCACACCAATAAGGGACATAAAAGACTGAAATAAATGCAAAAGAACCATAAAATGAGGTTTTAGAGGTGAGTTTATACAATATTAAACATTCTGGGTACTTACAAGTCCCTGGCTCCTGGACTGGTTTGAACCGCCAGTTTGCAGTCCACGGTTAATCCTCTGCACTCTAAATTCTAATTTCTTAACACTGCACAACACTGTAAATTCCCATGTGTTCTAGTGGCGAGGTATTGTAGTTTATTCACTGTTTATTCACAAAAAACAAGCACCTGTGGCTTGCACTGCTATAAGCATCTGCTCTCAATCGGAATTTGGCTGTGACTGTTGATGATGGCGGGGTAACAGAGTTGCCAGATAGCAACGGCCACATTACCAATCTCCTCAACTTTCATCACCAAATTTAACTTTTCATTACCAAATTCATAAAGCTATCATTTATCCTTCACTAATTATATATACAAGTGGAAATACATGTAATCACTCTCCTTATAATTAACACCATGTTGATTATTTTCACGCTTTGTAGGGTAGCAGAATAATCAGAGAGAACAAACAATCCACCATCTCCATCCTGTGTATCCTCATACATGTGAAAAATCGTTTTGGTAATGCATTATTCTGATTCATTACCAAACGAATTTTTCATTACCAAATTGGCCCACACTTGGTAATGAAAAATACCAAATGGCAACCCTGACAGGGGAGGGGGGAGGGGGAGGAAGGAAGGGATGAAGGGACCATGGTGTAACAGCTGTTCGGCGCCACGCGTCAATTTCAAATTACGGGAGGGAAAAAAAGTCAGATTTTTTTCGAAATTTTTGCGGTTTTTGGCCCATTTTGGGAATATTGGATCCCGGGACGATTATGTCCGGTTAGTGGGGATGTTCGGCTATTGGGCATTCGGATATTAGAGGGATTACTTGTACAATCAAAACAGTTACGAATGCTTTACAAGCAACAGTCATCAGTCTGACAAGCAGATACAGTGAGAACAATAAATGACAAATGACAAGCAACAACAAGCAAAAGTGAGAGAGGAGGAAATGCATCTGTACTTTTGCTAATGGTGTTGACCCAGCATGGTGATGTAGCATCAACACATTCCTCTCTTCTCCAACCTCCTCGAACCCCACCACAACTTCCACCACTTTTCCCCATCACCACCATCTTCTCCACCACAACTAGGCTACCAGAGTGAGGCAGCAACTCAGCAGTGTCATCATTTGCCAAGAGCATCATAACACATCAATCAGTCCAAGTGTCTGACAATGCCAGCCTGCCTTCCTACACCTGGCTGCTTTTTTTTTTTTTTTTTTTTTTTTTTTATGTGAAGAAGAAGGAACCAAAGGCCATGAGCCTGCTTAACTGTTCCTTCCAAGAGAAAAACAAAATACAAGAGAGAGCCAAATTCAAGATCCATTCATTTCGAGATGCCTGGACACACTGCATTTGAAAGACTGGAGATCATAGGAAGCAGGAAATACAGACAGAGGGAGACAGTTCCAGAGTTGACCTGTTGCATAAATGAAGGACTGGGAGTAACGGTTAACTCTTGCATTAGAGAGTTGGACAGAAAAGGTATGAGAGTTTGCCGCTAGACGGGTGCTACGTGCCCGTTGTAGAGGTGGAGGAATGCATGCAGACAGTTCAGAGGAACAGTGACCATTGAAGTAGTGATAGAAAAGAGATAAAGATGCAACATTGCGGCGAAGAGACAGAGGTTGAAGGGAGTCAGTAAGAGGGGGAGAGTTAATGAGACGAAAAGCCTTCGACTCCACCCTATTGAGAAGAGCTGTATGTGGGGAGCCTCCCCACACATGAGAGTTGTACTCCACACAGGGGCGGATAAAACCCCTGTATAGAGTCAACAATTGTGCAGGGGCAAAGAAGGAACGGAGTCAGCTTAGCACACCCAGTTGCTTGGAAGCAGATTTTACAAGAGATGTAATATGATCTTTCCAAGACAAGTCCCGAGCAAATGAAACCCCAAGCATGTTCAAGGATGATGCAGGATTAAGTTGAGTATTATTAAACATAAGTGGGTATACCTGTGGAAGATTTTGTCGGGTTGATAGTTGCAAAAACTGAGTCTTTGATGCATTAAAAACAACCAGATTATTTTTACCCCAGTCAGAGATACGAGCCAAGTCAGACATTAGGTGTGCCATAGCCTCATCCCTTGCCTGTTGAAGTAACTGCTGAGATGGACGTTGTGGGAATCGAATGGAAAGGTGAAGGGTGGAGTCATCAGCATATGAGTGGATAGGGTTAGATGTACAACTTAGAAGGTCATTAATGAATAAAAGGAAGAGAGTTGGTGATAGGACAGAGCCCTGAGGAACACCACTGTTAATAGATCTAGGAGAAGAACGATAGCTGTCTACAACAGCGGCTATAGAACGACCAGAAAGGAAGCTAGAGATGAAGGCACTGAAAGAAGGATAGAAACCATAAGAGGGCAGTTTGGAAATTAAAGATTTATGCCAGACTCGATCGAAAGCCTTTGAGATGTCAAGTGCAATGGCAAAGCTTTCACCAAAGTCCCGAAAGGAGGATGACCAGGAGTCTGAAAGGTAGGTGAGAAGGTCGCCTGTGGAGCGTCCCTGACGGAACCCATACTGACGATCAGAAAGAAGGTTGTGATAGGAAAGATGCTTTAAAATTTTTCTATTAAGAATAGACTCAAAAACTTTTGAGATACAGGATGTTAAAGCAATTGGGCGATAGTTAGAGGGTTGGGAATGGTCACCCTTCTTTGGGACTGGCTGAATGAGAGCAAACTTCCAGCAAGAAGGAAAGGTACAAGTTGACAGACAAAGGCGAAAGAGTTTGCCAAGGCAGGGTGTAAGCACAGAAGCACAGTTCTTGAGAACAACAGGAGGGACTCCATCAGGCCCATATGCCTTATTAGTACTGAGGCCAGCAATGGCAGAATTACATCAGCTGAAGAAATTTTAATGTTAGCCATGAGGAAGTCTGAGGGGGGAAGTGATGGAGGAACAGCACCGGAATCATCTAAGGTGGAATTGGAGGAGAAAGTCTGAACAAAGAGATCTGCTTTATCAGTAGAAGAAATAGCTACAGAGCCATCAGAGTAGAAAAGAGGAGGGAAGGATGATGAGGTAAAGTTGTTAGAAAGGTTTTTGGCAAGGTGCCAGAAGGAGCGGGGAGAGTTCGAGTTGGAGAGTTGAGAGCATTTTGTACAGATGAAATTATTTTTAGCAGAGCGAAGAACAGACTTAGCACGATTCCGGGCAGAAATGTATAAAAGATGTGATTCAGGGGTGGGTTGGCTCTGGTACCTTTTATAGGCCCTCTCCTTGTTGTGGACAGCATTAGAACAAGCATGATTAAACCAAGGCCTGCTAGCTTGTCTGCCTACCCCATACTGATGGCACCAATTGCTGATGCATTCATACCAGGACCCTGACCTACCTACCGTACCAACACTTTTCAGCCAACAGCATTATCATCACAACTACCACAATTTTTTTTTTTTTTTTTTTTTAATGCAAGGAAGAAGGAACCAAAGGCCATGAGCCCACAATAAGAGTTCCCTCCAAGAGAAAAACAAAATACAAGAGAGAGCCAAATTCAAGATCCATTCATTTTGAGATGCCTGGACACACTGCGTTTGAAAGACTGGAGATCATAGGCAGCAGGAAATACAGACAGAGGGAGACAGTTCCAGAGTTGACCTGTTGCATAAATGAAGGACTGGGAGTAAAGGTTAACTTCTGCATTAGAGTGTTGGACAGAAAAGGGATGAGAGTTTGCTGCTAGACAGGTGCTACGTGCCCGTTGTAGAGGTGGAGGAATGCATACAGACAGTTCAGAGGAGCAGTGGCCACTAAAGTAGCGATAGAAAAGAGATAAAGATGCAACAGTGCAGCAAAGACACAGAGGTTGAAGGGAGTCAGTAAGAGGAGGAGAGTTATTGAGACGAAAAACCTTTGACTGCATCCTATTGAGAAGAGCTGTATGTGGGGAGCCTCCCCACACATGAGAGTTGTACTCCACACAGGGGCAGATAAAACCCCTGTATAGAGTCAACAATTGTGCAGAGGTAAAGAAAGAACAGAGTCGGCTTAGCACACTTAATCTCTTGGAAGCAGATTTTACAAGAGATGTAATATGATCTTTCCAAGATAAGTCCCGAGTAAATGAGACCCCAAGCATGTTTAAGGATGATGCAGGATTAAGCTGAATATTATTAAACATTAGTGGGTATACCTGTGGAAAATTTTGACGGGTTGATAGGTGTAAGAACTGAGTCTTAGAAACAAGATTATTTTTACCCTAGTCAGAGATACAAGCCAAGTCAGACATTAGGTGTGCCATAGCCTCATCCCTTGTTTGTTGAAGTTACTGCTGAGATGAGCGTTGCGGGAACCGAATGGAAAGGTGAAGGGTTGAGTCATCAGTTTATGAGTGGATAGGGTTAGATGTACAGCTTAGAAGGTCATTGATGAATAAAGGGAAGAGAGTTGGTGATAGGACAGAGCCCTGAGGAGTGAGTCGAACATTTACTCTTAGTTTAATAGTACTGTACTACTTCGTTTATATACAGCCTTATGTATATACACAGTGATAGACAATATATATCCTTACATCAACATATAAGAGGTATATATGAAAGTCAAGTAAAATCAGAGAATTAAAATATAAGTACACACATATCCTTCATATTACAGTTACAAGGAAAATCAAGTGAAAATGCCTAACACAAATGGAGCTGGCAACAGTATGCCATACTCAACCACACACATGAGTACTTACAACCTATACCTAAAGATGAATTTTAAAATGAGCAAACATATCATGTTGACTTCACAACCTTTGGAGGACTATAGTATCAGTTGATGTGTGAACCTAAGTGAATACAGTGCATATTGTAACTATTATTTATTTAATTTTATGTAATATATGAGGTTACATATATAATTTAAATATAAACTGCAACATAACTAAACCAGTACAACTATGGTGTCTCAAATAACCAAGTACAGTACCGGTACATCAAATTTGGCTGATTCATTAGAAGAATACAGTGTATGGAGAAGAGACAGAAATTTAAGAAAAGGGGGGGAATTATATTCTTAACAAAGAAAAATCTACAAGTCAAAGAAATAAAAATAGATGTGCCCTCACAAGTAGAACTGATTGCATTGGAGATTAACACATATGAAGGGAAATTAATTGTGGCAGATTTATACTTGCCACCCAAAACAAACACTTGAGAAAGAGGAAGACCTGGCAGAAAGTACAATTCGGAGTTTAAGAACATTACTACATAGAGTGGAAGAGAAATCTGAAATAATTATGTTAACTGGAGATTTCAGTACAAATATAAATTGGAATACTCTAGATGTAAAAAGCCACGAAAGCTGTTGGGATCAAAAGCTCCTGGATCTTGTGCAGGAGTTTTTCCTAACACAGCATGTAAAGGAAAATGCCAGAAAAAGAGGACTTGATGATCCATCAGTACTAGATCTTATACAGTATATAATAGGCAAGAAAACAATATTGACAATATAATGTATCACCCTCCATTCGGCAAAAGCAACCATGCAGTATTAAATTGCAACTTCAGGATTGTATATGAGATAGTTACCAGTAATGAGCATTACAAAATGAGTCAAAACTACAAAAAGGGCAACTATCATTACCTGAAGAAGTTTATCTATCTATCTATTGTCAGATGCCATAATCCCGTAAGGGGTGGCCGTTAGTCTTTGAGTTGTTTTACTGCGAGGGGCACTAACCCTCTACCAACCGACTTGCTGACACTTAGGGAACACGTATGGGTTGGTTATATGGTTACCACCCAGCGTTGTAAATGATTTCTTGGCATACAGGAAACCATTAGGCTTGTCACTCAATGTAAAGCCACCTGAAATGGAAAGAGTGATAATGGTGAAGGCTGAAGTAAGCAGCACAACATCTAATGATTGGATGATGGTGAGAAATAGGAAGAGAGGGGACAGACAAAAAAAAGGTGATAAAGATGAAGGAAGAAGTAGGCAGCACTACATCAAGTGAGTGGATGATGGTCGCCACCACCTACCACTTGAAGAAGTACTTCTTAGAAATAGATTGGGAAAAGGAGCTTAGAGAACAAGATTTAAATATTAATATAGAAAATTCTATGATTTTTATGAAATAGGAGTCCAAAATTACATCCCTCAGCACAAAAAAACAGAAATGAAAAAAACAGAAATGGATTAATACGGAATGTAAAAATCAAAAGAAGAAAAAGACACAGTAATGACAGAAATGAAAATAAAGAAATGGATTAATACAGAATGTAAAAAATTAGAAGAAAAAAAAAGAGACAATAATGAGAGGGCATATAGCAACTATAAACAGGCAAGAAAAGATTATACAAAGATAAGGAGGGAGGCTCAGAGACAGTTTGAGGAAGACATTATAAATAAAAGTAGTGATCAACCTAAGCTATTTTACAGCTACACATCGGAAGCAAAAACCAAAGTTAAAATATCCTTAGGTCAAAGTAAACTACCTGATATTTGGAAGAAAGCAGACATTGTTCCCCTGTTCAAGAAAGGGAATAGTCAAAATCCTCTCAACTACTGACCAGTATCACGGACGAGGGTTATAAGTGAGATACTGGTAAAGCTGATAAGAAAAGTTTGGGTAAACCATCTAGAAGAACACAGTATGATAACAGAAAGGCAGCTTGGTTTTAGAAAGAGAAAATCATGTGTTACTAATCTATTAATCTACTGTGATAGAGTTACAGAAACATTACAGAAAAGAGAAGGATGGGTGGACAGTATCAGTTTAGATTACAAGAAAGCATTTGACAGTACCCCCCCAAGGACTTTTGTGGAAACTGTACCATCAAGGAGGTATCCAAGGCAACCTGTACTGATAGATGCAGGATTTTCTCAGAAAAAGGGAATTGAGAAGAGTACAAAGGGGAAATTACTCATCATGGAGGGAAGCGACTAGCAGAGTTCCACAGGGCTCAGTGCTGGCACCAATTATTTTTTTAATACAGTAATCCCTCCACTATCCGATGTAATAGAGCCAAAAGCATGTCCAGAAAGTGTGTCTGTCCGGATAGTGGCCCCCTGCTTCCTGGACTGGTACTTATGGACCCTAACCCAGCCTAAATTTGAAAGCCATCTAAATAACTCCCTACCGGACATGCATAGCACCTATTTAAGACCCTATTCACACCAATAATGGACATAAAGCATGAAATAAAAAGGAACCAGAGAATGAAGACTTAGAAGTGAGTTTGGAAAATATTTAGTAGTGTACAGGGTACTTACGGCACATTTGTGGCCACCTCCTCTAAGGCTCTGGCAGTGGTGAAAATGCTCTTGAAGCACCTACGGTAATCCACTGTTGTTTTCGTTTTTAAAGGCTCCAACATGCTTGCATGTGTCGGCCTTGGTCACCTAATGGCGGCTCTCCATGCTGCACGATCCATTGCAGCCTCCCTGTTCAGTCCCTTAACCCTAAGGTCACACTTAATGACCTCGTCCCATGTCTTTCTCGGTCTACCCCTCATAACCCCACCCCCAATATTAACACTTCTCACCTTCCTCACCCAACTATCATCCCCCATCCTCTCCACATGTCCAAACCACCTCAATCTACCTCTCCTCATCACAACACCAATACACTCCAGTCCCATCCTACCTCTCAACTCTTCCATTGTAAACCCAGCCCCTCCAGGCCTTGGACGCAGGGACGCACTGCACATCCACCTAATCATTGTCATTTCTGTACGTCTGAGCCGGCGAATGTCTTCCTTCTTCACTGCCCAGGTCTCACTGCCATACAGCATTACACTCCTAACACACGCTGCATACAAAGACCCCTTAGCACGTAGGGAGAGCCCCCTCAATGTCAGGAGAGGCAAGAGCTCCCTGAACTTCTTCCAACCACTTCTCACCCTAGCCACAGAGCTAGCTCCAGCCCCACCTCCAGCACACAACATGTCTCCTAAATAACAAAACTCTTCCACACACTCAAGAGATTCACCAGCAAGTTCAATTCTTTCACGTCTGACGATCTTCACCTGCTCACCCCGGCACGCCGTACACATAAAATCAGCATTATCTCGCAGTCTACCTCTGATACCACTACATCTCTTATGCACCCATTTATCACACACACCGCACAAGATGGAATTACTTCCCACGCCCTTGTGGCAAACTGCACATGGCCACTCTCCCTCGTCTTTGACAGTACCGCCACCAACCCTAGATATCATCACTTTTGTTTTATCTGCATTTACCCTTAAACCCTTTTGCCCCATACCATCTCTCCACTTCCTAAACCTTTCCTCCGCCTCCCTTTCATTCTCTGCAATCAACACCAAATCATCAGCATACAACAACTCCCACGGGAGTCCGTTTCTAAAGTCACGTGAAAGGGCTTCAAGTACCATGATAAACAACATGGGACTCAAGACTGACCCCTGATGCACACCAACATTCACGGAAAACTCATCACTCAAATCTCCATTCACTCTCACCTGGGTGTGAGCACCCACATACATGGCCATAACCACCCTAACCAGCCACTCCTCCAAGCCAAGCTTTCTCATTGCCCACTTCACCACCTCTCTAGGGACTCTGTCAAAGGCCTTTTCCAAATCAACAAAAACAAAATAAAGATCCCTTCTCCTACCAATATATTTTTCCTGAAGCTGTCGAACAATGAATATGGCATCAGTGGTCCCCCTACCTGGCATAAACCCAAACTGCATCTCATCAATATTCACTCTTTCTCTAATCATACCTTCTAAAACTCTCTCCATTACCTTCATTATCTGATCTAAAAGCTTTATACCTCTATAATTTCCTCTTTCCAGGGCATCACCCTTCCCTTTATACACATTTACAATTACACTCTTCAGCCAATCATCTGGGACAACACACTCATAAATAATCCTATTTATCAGGTCAGTGACTAAACTCACCCCTATATCGCCTGAGGCCTTCAACATTTCGGCAGTCAACCCAGACACACCTGCTGCCTTCCCCACCCTCATCCTGCCTATTGCCTCACTCACAGTAGCAGTATCAATCAAAGGCCAAGGGCCAGACACTGGATCTGCTGGCTCCAAACCTTCCCTGTCCCAGTCAAACTCCTCATTCAACAACCGGTTATAATGCTCTCTCCATGCATCTTTAATATCCTCACTGTTCACCACTACCCTTCCTTCATCATTCTTCACACACTGCTCACCTATGATATCCCGATTATCCCTGTTCACCTGACCTGCCACCCTAAATATATTTTTCCTTTCCCCATGATTTAGGTTATCAAGTAATTGTCTCTGTGACTCAGACTTTGCCCTGTATACCTCTCTCCTAGCCCTATGCTTGGCAGCCAAATATTCCTCTTTGCTACCACCCTTCTTCCATTCCCGGAAAAGCCTTCTTTTCTCCTTAATTGCAGCTTCTACACCCTCATCCCACCACGAAGTTACTTTATGTCTTGGTGGTCCTCTTGTCCAGCCGCATGTTACATCAGTAACTCTCAAGAAATTGTTCTTGAGGGCTCTGTACTGTTCATTAACGCCTCTGTCTACAGCTCCCTGTTCAGCCACCACTCTCCTCAACTCGCTATAGAAGGCATCCCTTACTACTTGGTTTTTCAGCTTCCATATTTTCCTCCTAGGTACATAAGTCCTCTTTTTCATCATTTGTTCTTTAAGCACCATATCACAAATCAATAGTTTGTGCTGCTGCACACACTCCTCACTTCCTATAACTTTAACATCCCTCACTAACCTCCTATCGGCCCTCCTAACCAGAAAATAATCTATCTGACTGCTATTTCCCCCAGACTCACACTTAATTAACCTACTGTCTCTTTTCCTAAAATATGTGTTGCACACAATCATGTCCGTTGCCTCCCCAAACTCGAGTATCCTTTCCCCTTCTGCATTCCTTAGACCATATGCACATCCCCCATGCACTCCTTCATAACCTTGGGCTGCTTCACCTACATGACCATTTAAGTCCCCTCCCAAAATCACTATCTCATCATCCCGCATACCACCCACTACACGTATTAAATCATCCCAAAATCTATCTTTCTCTGATTCATCCAATCCTGCCTGTGGAGCATATGCCGATATAATCACAGCTATCTTTCTTCCCAACAGAATTTTCACAACCAATATCCTATCGCTTACTCTCAAAACATTCATAACATATTCCACCCATTTCTCCGCAACCATCAAACCAACACCTCCATATCCGTCTGTCCTCCCCTGCCAAAACAACTTATAGCAACAGTCCTTCCCAACAATCTTTCTGGCTGATCCACCCCTGTACCGGACTTCCTGCAAACACGCCACGTCCACCCACCTCCTACTGAATGCCTCAACGACTTCCCCTGCTCTTCCCCTCAAACTTCCCACATTCCATGAACCCACCCTCATCCCCATGGGTGATTTACTGTCCTCAGGCTTGCTTTGAAACCTTTTTTGTTTTGTCATCTTCAGTATTAATAAATGGGGACAGACACAGCACAGGTCCCACTCACCGCACAATCCCAGGTCCAGGCAATGGATCTGGGACCCCTAGCCCACCAGCTTACCAGTGGCTGTGGTAGTGGCCTCGGGGCACCCTGCCAGGACAGCTGCAGGGACACCCTCCAAGTGCATCTTGGCACTGCAACTATCCTGCCATTATACACCCACTGATAGGGCAGCCTCCTGGGACGCTACTCCCAGGTTCGGGCCCCTCTCTATTGGGCGGAAGCGGCAGCCTGGGATCCGCAATGCCCTGTACCCTCTAGCACAGGCCCGAGCCCCATCATGCCCTGGACCCATGATCTATGCCGGCGGAACCCCCGCCACGCCTCCCCCCAGAAGTCCGCCACTAGGTAGTGGGGGCAAAGTTTTCTGGCCGCATGCCCTTACTGGCGCCAACCCCTGTAACGTAGTGGGATACGTTGTGTGAAATGTAAAGTGCATGTGGTGTAGTGCATAGATAGTTAGAGGAAATGTTTGGGAGAGTATGCTGGTCTACTCTCCATGTTACTGTCACACTGAAAAGGTCAGCAAAGGGGGATGGTTAGATAGCTAGTGAAACAGGAGCTCCAGCTCTCCCTATCACCAGCATTCCCATTCCCCTTGGGAGTAGTACCCTGTTCGGCCCGTGCTATGGCCCGTGCTACACTTAATTCTTTGCATTGTGAGTTATAATTAACACTGCACATTCTGTTCTTGATTGTGCCACACCAGTTTCAACAACCACTTTGCACTCCACACTTAATCCTTTGCACTCCATTATCCATCATCCAATCCTACATTGCCCCATGAGGAGTGTAGGAGCCTGGGGCTAGGCAGTTGGTCCCGACATTTAAGATGAGAGTGACCAGCCTCACTCATCCCTGAGTGGCATTACATGAGCAATCAACCCCAACCATCCCTTGGATATAAACCTTCACCGGCTCAATCCGATTGGAGTGCAATAATTACCCACTAAACCACCAGGTGCCAAAATTTGGTTATATGGTTACCACCCAGCGTAGTAAATGGTTTCCTGGTGTGCAGGAAACCATTTGGCTTGTCACGCAGTGTAGAGTCACCCACAGGCAGAAGGAAGAGGAAAGAATGAAGGAAAGCAAGACAAAGAGGGAGTGTAAAGTCACCCGTTGGCAGGACAAAGAAAGAATGAAGGAAAGAAAGACGGAAGAGGATGGAAGGAAAGAAGGGTGGAGGAGAGGAAAGGGCAGACACCCAACAGCAGCACTACATCGAGTGAGTGGATGGTGAGCGCCCCCACCCACCACCATCTCTAAATTCTAATTTCTTAACACTGCACAAGACTGTAAATTCCCTTATGGCCTAGTGGCGAGGTATTGCAGTTTATTCGCTGTTTATTCACAAAAACTAGCTCATTTGGCATCCATTGCAATGGGCATCTACTCAGGATGGCAGTTAGGCAGTAACTGGGGAGGGGGGAGGAAGGATGGGGTGAAGGAGCTGTGTGTAAACACAACTGGTCAGCGCTGCATGCCAATTTCAGATTGTGGGGAAAAAATTCGGATTTAGGGGGGATTTTTTTTTTTTTTTTTTTTTTTTTTTTGGCCATTTTTTGGGCTCCAAAGGTCCATGCCCACAATGTCCAGGAAGTGGGGAGTCCAGATAGTGGGCGTCTGGATAGTACAGGGATTACTGCATGTATAATTTATTTGCTATAATTTATAAGAGTCATGTGTGCTCTCAGCTTGAATATTGCTCACCCTTGTGGAATGGTTGTGGAGAGGTTGCATTAAGACAACTAGACAAAATTCAGAATAAAGCTGTTAGAATCATTAACAACCCTGCCATTACATATAAACTACCTCCCCTGCAAGTAAGAAGGAATGTTGCCTCCCTTGCATTATTTTACAGATATTTTTTTGGCAAATGCTCAGACGAAGTTGCGTCCATGGTGCCACCTCTCCATGCCTTCCCTCGTGCTACACGGGCATCTGGTAGCGCTCATGACTGGAATGTCACTCAACACTACTGCAGAACTTCTGCCTATCAGAATTCTTTCATTCCCCGAACTGCATCTCTCTGGAACTCGCTTCCCCAGAGTTGTTTTCCTCCAAATTTCAACCCACAGTTGTTCAAGTCTAACTGTTACAGTTATTTTATGAACAGAGGACACCAGTAATCTGGTGTATGGATTTTTTTTTTTTTACCCATTTGTGTTTCCTTCCTCCGTTCTGTTATTTAAAAAAAATATATATATATATATATATAAATGACATAGATAGTAACACTGGAAATGGAAGGTATCTAAATATCTTTGTGAATGATGCAAAAATACAAAGAAAACTACTAACACAGATTCTTTCAGAGAGCTACAAGAAAAATTATATAAGCTTCATGAATGGAGCAATAAATGGCAAATGGAATTTAATGTGCACAAGTGTCATGTAATTAAGTTTGGTAAAAGTGAGAAAAGACCAGATTGGGATTATAAGTTAGGAAGTAAAACCCTACACATATCAGAAGGAGAGAAGGACCTATGAGTGATTATCAGTAACAGACTATCTCTGGCTGACCACATCAGAAAGAAGGTACGTAACTTGTATACATTGCTTGCTAATATGAGAATAGCATTCACATATGTAAATGAAGACATGCTGAAAAAGATAATGACATCATTCGTCAGACCAACCCTGGAGTATGCATCAGTAGTCTGGAATCCTCATCACAAAACACGCATAGATAAGATTGAAAAAGTACAAATGGCAGCTACAAGATGGATACCAAGCTTAAGGGATCTAAGCTATGAAGAAAGACTAGAAAAATTGAATCTACCAACACTACAGGAGAGAAGGAAAAGAGGAGGCATGATTATGCTATAAAAATATGTCTCAAGGAAAGACAAAATAGACATAAATGAATGTAAAGCCTATGGGGAAGCATCAGCAAGAGGATGCTGCAAAATCTATCTATCTATCTATAGTCCAACGCTCTAATCCTGCTAAGGGTGGCTGCAGACAAAATGCCTCCAAGTCGCTCTGTCGTCCACCATTTGACTGCCCTTTCCCAACTCACTTCCCCCCCTCCCTCATATATACACTGCAAAAAACTACATAAAAAGAGAGGCGATAAAGACGTTAGGAAATTCAGTTTCCCAAATAGAGCAGTTGATCAGTGGAATGCACTACCAAATGAAATAATGTGTGCCAAACTATTCATAAATTCAAGGATATGTATGATAAAAATGGTTTAATACATGGGACAGCACTAGCTTGACTCATTCCTGTAAAGATACAATTAGGTAAGACTAGGCAAACCCCGATTTACAATACCCCAGATTAGTGATGGGTGTAGCAGTACCGCCCTATGCCGCCTAATGATGGCCAAGCATTGGTTTAACGATGGTTCCTCTGATGTTTTGTCCAGGAGTTATGGGCCAAAAGTTTGAATCACACACATTCCCGCGGTCAGCTGAGCCCGCCTGCCTGCCAGGATGCGCAGAAACGCTCACACAGCCCCAGCACCCATCGCTTACCCTGCACACACCCATATCGTTCTTCTCACTCTGGCCATCTCAGAGTGGGGAACTCTCCTATGCGCTCGCCTGCCCAGTATCATATTGCATCACCAGCATTACACAAGCCATTATCATAGTGTATTGTGATTGTCCCAGCAGTGCCATGAGTAGGGCAGTGATACTAATCATGTGTTGAGTGTGATTTTGTTGGAATTTTGGTATAAATAAATGTGATCATGTCTGGTAAGGGTGCTGCACATGGTGGTGTTAGTGATGATAGTGATTGCCCTAATCGGGGTGCTAAGCGGCTTGCGAGTGTTGGTGCTGGTGATGTACCCGCGAAGCGTGCTTGTAAAACTGTGTCTTTGGAAGTGAAGTTAGATATTCTTAAGTGCCACGACAAAGGCGAGGGCACATGTGCCATCGTCTCAGCTCTTCACTTGGCCCAGTCGACTGTCTGCACCATCAAGAAGGGGAGGCCATCAAGGCTGCCGCTGAGGAGGTTGCTGCTTTCACCACCTCCCATATCACCCGCCATAGAGAGCCTGCGATGGAGGACCTGGAGCAGATGCTCTGCACATGGGTGGAGGACCAGAACAGGAGGAAGGCGCCCATGAGTCAGGCGATCATATGCACGAAGGCTCTCTCCCTGCGGGACAGCATAAAGGTGAGAGCCATCTTGATGCTAGTGCAACCTTTAAGGTGGTTTGACCACTTTAAGAGGCGGGCAAGCCTCCACAATGCCAGGATGTCTGGTGAGGCAGTGAGTGCAGATGCAATGGTAGCGGCAGTGCTCCCTGACGAACTTAAGCGCATCATGGCAGAGAGTGGCTACAGTGCGAAACAGAGCCGTGATTTCGTGAGAAATAGGTCATATATTCTGGTTGACTGACCAGCTTGGCTGGGTTGATCTTTGGCATGTGATCGCCTGTACAATAAACTATCAGCTGATCATGCTCCTTCCTCCCGCTTGCTCAACAACAAATATGGCAACATAAATAATTAGTAAACAATACTGTATCTACCTGTACATGCAAAGCTTAGAAGCAGTTGCATGACCCAGTACTTACTGCTCAGAATATGCAGTGACATTACAAACATTTTTGTCATCATAACGCCAGCCACTCAAAATGTAAACGTGATTTGTTAGTTCAGCATATCAAGGCAGACTTTTCGCTACATCACAAGCTGACACTGTCATAGAAAATTTTAGCTTGCAAATCTTTGAACTTGTCTGCCTTCACCACATTTATTTTCAGTACTTCAAATTTGTGAAGATATTTGCACGTTTAACTAATTAATAAGTTACACCAGGAAACCATTTATTACACTGGGTGGTAACCATGTAATTTTGGCGCCTGGTGGTTTAGTGGGTTATTACGGCTCTCCAGTCGGATTGAGCCGGTGAAGGTTTATATCCAGGGGGTGGTTGGGGTTTATTGCTCACGTAATGCCACTCAGGGATGAGTGAGGCTGGTCACTCTCATCTTAAATACCAGTACTAACTTGCCTAGCCCTGGGCTCCTACGCTCCTCATGGGTCAACATAGGATTGGATGATGGGTGGATGGATGAATGGAATAACCATCATATAATTCTTATTTACTTAGCCATGGCTGAATATGAAGAAAAGAGGGTAGAATGTGGAGAAGTACTGAGAATCAGCTGAGTGATGTTTACGTTTGCGATCCAACAGCAGCAGGTTGGAAGGGGCAACACTGCTCCCAGCCATTGTTGAGGCAAAGTCAACCAGAAGGGTCATGGTTGGAATTTGATGACATCACAATGTTGGGTTTTGTCCTTGCCTGGACAAGAAAGTGGTGCCCAAGTCAACATTATGACTTAAAAAGTCAACAGAAGTCAACTTCAGTTGACATTTAATTCTTGTGAAATCGCAGCTCAGGTTTTTAATTTTGATGAGACTGGGCTGTTTTGGAAAAGAATGTCCTCAAAGACATGCCATGCAACAGAGGAAGGTCTACGCCAAGGTTCAGGGTCACGAAGGACCAGCTTGCACTGCTGGTGTTGGGCAACGCCAAGGGTGACCTGAAGTTAAAGCCACTTCATGTCTACCTCTCTGAAAACCCGAGGGCTCTGGTGGGGTATGTTAAGGAGAATGTAGGGGTGATTTGGAAATCAAACAAGGACTGGCTGACTTCTGATATCTGTTTGTCCTATTTCCACTCCTACCTCTCACGTGTTCTCAAGAAGTATGCCTTGAGGGAGAACTTGGTGAATGCGCCTAGCTGCGCTCCTGCAGTGAAGGACAGGGCAAGCAACACAGAAGTGATGTTCCTTCCTCCCAACACCATGTTGTTGTTGCAACCCATGAACCAGGGGGTGATCATGACGTTCAAGGTGTACCACCTCTGCCGCACCGTGCAGTAGTTGACAAGGGCCTGTGACATATTATATCCCAGAAAGGTCTTTCTGGGATATAATATATGCCATGCCATCAAGAACTTCACAGTTGCATGGAGGGAAGTAAGTCAGGCCACCATGAACGGCTTGTGGCACAAGCTGTGGCCAGAGTGCATTCACTCCTTCACCGGCTTCCCTGAGAGCGTACAAGCATCACCAGTAAAACGGGTGCAACAGGACATAGTGCAGCTGTTGCATGAGGGGGGCTTCGGGGAGGTCGACAAGCAGGACGTGAAGGAGGTCCTGGAAAGCCACAGGGAGGGACTCAGCAATGAGGAGCTCATCAGTATGGAGATTCAGCAGGCACACCAGGAGGCACAGGAGGAGGAGGTCGTCCCTGAGGTGCGAGTTGCCAGTATGAAGTTTCTGAAAGAGATGTTGACCAAGGTTGATGAGGTCATCACACTTATGTGGACACATGACCCTCTCCCAGGGCGAAGCAGGGACACAACTGGTCAGCTGGAGGTGGGGATGAAGATGTACAGGGTGATGCTGGAGGAAAAGAAGAGGGCAGCCAGTTAGACTATCGTCATTGCCTTCTTCAAACAGGCTCCTACCACACCAGCAACCCACAGAGGATCTCCCCAGCCATCGATCAGCAGAGAAACACCAGGTCCTTCTCCCGCCAAGGACGTGCTCAACCTTTAGTGCTGGATGTCACAACAAGCCGATCCCTGTCTCCCGTGTTACCTGAGTCTCCATTGCAGCACTGCCACTCCATCACTACCTTCCTCACCAAAGCCTCGATCTCCGACTCCACTTCAGCCATCACCTGTTTCCCTCGCCACAACATGAGTCACCGCATCTATCTCCCTTGTTACCTCATCAGTCATTGCAGCAGTCTCCCTCGCCACCTCACCAGTTATCACAGCTGTCTCCCTCACCACCTTGTCTATCATCGTATCACACCCTATCACCACCGCCTGGGTCATCGCATCGCACCCCATCGCCACCCTTAGAGCCAGCGCATCAGTCTTCCTCTACCATCGCCCCACCTCGCCAGGCTTCCCCCCTCTCTGATCCTCCCTCAGAGATGGGGTTTGAGGGCTTTGAGGAGGATGAGTGAATTCTAGGGAGCACCAAATGTCCCCTAGCCTTGGGGAGATATCTAGGATGATGACCAGGACCGGACATGGGCTCACAAGAAGTGAGTGATGAGAGGTGTTTGATATTTTCTGACCTACTATTTATGATTCAGATTTTATTTGTTGGTTTTAGTGAGTTATTTACGGGTGTTAGTCTTTGGTTAGCTTCCTTTGCAGCCGTTAGGCCATTTAGATTGGCTTTAAACTTTTTTTTGGACTCGTTTGGCTGGGTTTAGGACTTGGTTGAAGGGACAACCCAAGGCTCAAAAAAACATCTGTATACTTTACTTAGGAGTAGACTGTAGCACCAGTCGAGCAGGGCAGTACTCCCGAGGTGGATGGAAAGCTGATGACAGGGAGTGCTGGAGCTCCCGTTTCATCAGCCCTCAGGACTAGTTCCTGACCATCCCCCTTTGCTGAACTTTTTCAGTGTCTCAGTTACACAGAGAGTAGGCCAGCATGCTCTCCAGTACAAATTTCTCTAACTATCTTCACCAAACTACATTCACAGTACACACTACACTTCCTATTCAAAATTTACCCAAAATGGCGTCGTTATATCAAGCCTCGGAGTCCCCAGGGGGGGGGACCATAAATGCCCCCACCATCTGTCCCTCTCCCAATGACGACTCAAGGTGCCTGGAACCACTGTCTGACCCTCTTCTTCTTCATTTCTGCAACATTCGCGGCCTTTCCTCTAACTTTCGCTCTGTTGAGCACCACCTCTCCTCCTCTAAACCTCACCTTCTTTTTCTAACGGAGACTCAGCTGTCTGAGGCAACTGACAGCAAACCCTTTTCTGTATCCTCCTACTTTCTCTATACTCATTTCAAAGCCAAAGGTGGCTGTTGTGTATATATACGCAACGACTTATCTTGCTCTCGTGTTCCTGAACTTGATTCTTCTGAATTCTCCACACTCTGGCTTCGGCTTTCCTGTCATTCTCTGACTAAATATATCTGTGCTGTTTACTTATCCCCTAATTCTACTGACTATCAAAAATTCTTCGACTATCTTACTTCTACGATGGAACACATTCTATCCATTTCTCCTTTCTCTGAAATCTCCATTCTTGGAGATTTCAATGTTCACCACCACCTTTGGCTCTCCTCTCCTTTCACGGATCCACCTGGTGAACAAGCCTACATCTTTTCTATCCTTAATGACCTAGAGCAGCTTGTACAGCACCCTACCCGTATCCCTGACCGCCTTGGAGAGAGCTCCAACATACTTGACCTCTTCCTCACAACTAATCCTTCTGCTTACTCTGTTAATCTTTCTCTCTGTATGGCTCCTCCGATCACAACCTTATTACCTTAACCTGTCCTATCACTCCGGTACGGCCTGTGGACCCTCCAGGGAAACGTCGTCTGTGGCATTTTGGAGCCGCAGACTGGGAGGCCCTCAGGCAGTACTTCTTTGATTTTCCCTGGAATGATTATTGCTTCCATGGCCGTGAGCCATCTGAGTGTGCCTTGCGCATTACGGAGGTTATTCTCTTCGGGCATGGAAGCATACATTCCTTTCTCATATCCTTTGACTAACGCAAGAAAGCCTTGGTTTAATCACGCTTGTTCTAATGCTGTCCGCAACAAGGAGAGGGCCTACAAAAGGTACCGGAGCCAACCCACCCCTGAATCACATCATCTTTACGTTTCTGCCCGGAATCGTGCTAAGTCTGTTCTTCGCTCTACTAAAAATAATTTCATCCATACTAAATGCTCTCAACTCTCCAACTCGAATTCTTCCCGCTCCTTCTGGCATCTTGCCAAAAATCTTTCTAACAACTTTACCTCATCATCCTTCCCTCCTCTTTTCTACTCTGATGGTTCTGTAGCTATTTCTTCTACTGATAAAGCAGATCTCTTCGCACAGACTTTCTCCTCCAATTCTACCTTAGACGATTCCGGTGCTGTTCCTCCATCACTTCCCCTCTGACTTCCTCATGGCTGACATTAAAATTTCTTCAGTTGATGTATTTTCTGCCATCACTGGCCTCAGGACTAACAAGGCATATGGGCCTGATGGGGTCCCTCCTGTTGTTCTCAAGAACTGTGCTTCTGTGCTTACACCCCTGCCTAGGCAAACTCTTTCGTCTTTGTCTGTCAACTTGTACCTTTCCTTCTTGCTGGAAGTTTGCTCTCATTCAGCCAGTCCCAAAGAAGGGTGACCACTCCCAACCCTCCAACTATCGCCCAATTGCTTTAACGTCCTGTATTTCAAAAGTTTTCGAGTCAATTCTTAATAGAAAAATTTTAAGGCATCTTTCCTATCACAACCTTCTTTCCGATCGTCAGTATGGGTTCCGTCAGGGACGCTCCACTGGCGATCTTCTCACCTACCTTTCAGACTCCTGGTCATCCTCCTTTCGGGACTTTGGCGAAAGCTTTGCCATTGCACTTGACATCTCAAAGGCTTTCGATCGAGTCTGGCATAAATCTTTAATTTCCAAACTGCCCTCCTACGGTTTCTATCCTTCTATCTGTGCCTTCATCGCTAGCTTCCTTTCTGGTCGTTCTATAGCCGCTGTTGTAGACGGCCATCGTTCTTCTCCTAGATCTATCAACAGTGGTGTTCCTCAGGGCTCTGTCCTATCACCAACTCTCTTCCTTTTATTCATCAATGATCTTCTAAGCTGTACATCTAACCATATCCACTCATACGCTGATGACTCCACCCTTCACCTTTCCATTCGGTTCCCGCAACGCCCATCTCAACAGTTACTTCAACAAACAAGGGATGAGGCTATGGCACACCTAATGTCTGACTTGGCTCGTATCTCTGACTGGGGTAAAAATAATATGGTTGTTTTTAATGCATCTAAGACTCAGTTCTTACACCTATCAACTCGACAAAATCTTCCACAGGTATACCCACTAATGTTTAATAATATTCAGCTTAATCCTGCATCATCCTTGAACATGCTTTGGGTTTCATTTACTCATGACTTATCTTAGAAGATCATATTACATCTCTTGTAAAATCTGCTTCCAAAAGACTGGGTGTGCTAAGCCGACTCCGCTCTTTCTTTACCCCTGCACAAATGTTGACTCTATACAGGGGTTTTATCCGCCCCTGTGTGGAGTACAACTCTCATGTGTGGGGTGGCTCCCCACATACAGCTCTTCTCAATAGGGTGGAGTCAAAGGCTTTTCGTCTCATTAACTCTCCTCCTCTTACTGACTCCCTTCAACCTCTGTCTCTTCGCCGCACTGTTGCATCTTTATCTCTTTTCTATCGCTACTTTAATGGTCACTGCTCCTCTGAACTGTCTGCTTGCATTCCTCCACCTCTACGACGGGCGCGTAGCACCCGTCTGGCAGCAAACTCTCATCCTTTTTCTGTCCAACTCTCTAATGCAAGAGTTAACCGTTACTCCCAGTCTTTCATTTATGCAACAGGTCAGCTCTGGAACTGTCTCCCTCTGTCTGTATTTCCTGCTGCCTATGATCTCCAGTCTTTCAAACGCAGTGTGTCCAGGCATCTCAAAATGATCGGATCTTGAATTTGGCTCTATATTGTATTTTGTTTTTCTCTTGGAGGGAACTGTTACTGCGGGCTCATGGCCTTTGGTTCCTTCTTCCTCGCATAAAAAAAAAAAAAAAAAAACATGTTAAATCATTCCCGATTTATGATACTCCACCTAACAATGGGTTATTACTTTTAACGAACTGCATCATTAAACTGGGGTTTGCTTGTATATCTATCTGTTTATTTATCTATCTGTCTGTCTCTCTCTATATATATGTATATACACATAGATCGATAGATAGATAGATATAATCAACCGTTTGAGTGTCCACTGCAGGACCGGCCTGTCCCGAGTGAAGTGGGGATGATACAGCCAATGTATCTCTACCAAGCGGCTTAGGCTGTCTGGTAGAGATTGTATGTAGGGTGAGAAGTACTTGTAAGTGTAATTGTAGTGTTGGAGTGGCTTTCAATGTGTGTGTAGTCTGTGAACCAAGTGTAATCGGCCCGCACAAGCCGACTGGGTGCAAGCATACCGTATAGTAAGCGACACTGGTTCAACCACAGCATCCCTTATGTCCGTCAAAGCAGTACGTGGCCGGGAGAACACTCCCAAAGTTTCTTACCCTGGCGGGGCACGAACCCTAGTTCTCCCATGTATGAAAATGCACACTTTACCACTGCACCACAGAGGCTCCATATATATATATATATATATGTATATGTATATACACACACACACACACACACACACACACACACACACACTCAGTAATCCATCCGACGTAATTGAGCCAAAGGCATGTCCGGGTAGTGGCTGCATCTGGATAGTGGACTTCTCCCCTTTTCCCCATTCGTACATAACCTAAGTTTGAAAGCCATTGTTAAAAGGCCACTACAGTACAGTAAACCCTTCATGAGTCGAACTGTATAGGGATCCAGGGTAGTTCAGTCACCGAATTTTCAGACTAACCGGAAATAATTGCAAATAAAACATTATATACCTCCCCATTTGTCACAAATTATATGTGATTACTTGTTTATTACCACAAATCCAAAAAAGCATTTATAAAGCAATAAAAATAAAAAAATTAAAACAATTTGGTGCATGTCATAGACTAGGCTAGGATAGGGTTGCATAGGCAACAGTCACTTAATTTCATAAAGTTCTGCAGTTGTTTACTTCACTGTACATTTTAGTGGTTGGTGGGGGTGCTCACCATCCACTCACTTGATGTAGTGCTGCTCTCAGGTGACTGCCCTTTCCTTTCTTCCTTTGCTCCTTCCTCTTCTGTCTCTACTTCCATCATTCTTTCCTCTTCCATCTGCCTATGGGTGACTTTACACTCCCTCTTCTGTCTTCCTTTCCTCCATTCTTTCCTCCTCCTTCTGCCTATGGATGACTCTACACTGAATGACAAGCCAAATGGTTTCTTGTACACCAGGAAACCATTTACTATGCTGGGTGGTAACCATATAACCAAATTATGGCACCTGGTGGTTTACTTGGCTATTAAGGCGCTCCAGTCAGACTGAGTCTGTGCAGGTTTTTAACCAAGGGGTAGTTGGGGTTTATTGCTCACATAATGCCACTCAGGGATGAGTGAGGCTGTCATCTTAAATGTCAGGACCAACTTGCGCTCCTCATGGGGCAACATAGGATTAGGTGATGATGATGATGATGATACAGTCAAATAAACTAAAATGTAACACTTGGAATATCTATCTATCTACCTATCTGTCTATTGGCAGATGTCTTAATCCCGTAAGGGGTGGCCACAAATCACTTCCATGTCACTGTCTCCTGCCATTTCACTGCCCTGCACTCAGCTCACACCCCCCTCTCTCATGTACCTCTCCGCTCCATTCCTCCATCTCATCCTTGGCTTCCGCCACCCACTCCCCCCTCCTCCACCTCACTCACATACACTGTCCTCATCAGTCCCTTGCTCTCCATGCCCTCCACATGGCCAAACCACACCAGTGTGTTTCTCCTAATGTTTCCTATCACATTCACATCCGCACCACAATGCTCCTTCACTTCCTCATTTGTCAGTCTGTCTCTCCATGTGACTTCACATGCTCCTCTCAAATAACTCATTTCCACTGGTCTCATTCTTTACTTGTGTCCCTCTAACAAAGCCCAAGCTTCACTTCCATATTTTATAGTTAGTATTACAATACTGTCATGCAGTAACTTTTTCACTTATACCTTTCCACTCCATCCCTCCATCTCATCCTTGGCCTCCCCCTCCCTTTCCCCCCCCCTCCACCTCATTCACATACATTCTCCTCATCAGTCTTTCACTCTCCATCCACTCCACATGGTCAAATCACCTCAGTGTGTTTCTCCTAATGCTTCCAATCATATCCACATGCTCTGCTCAAATAACTCATTTCCACTGCCATCACTCTTGACTTGTGTCCCCCCAACAAGGTCCAAGCTTCACTTCAATACGTTAGAGTTGGTATCACAATGCTGTCATGCAGTAACTTATTTACTTTCATGCTCACTTCCCTGTTTCTTATCACTGCGTTCAAAGAACCAGCAACTTTTCTTCCTTGTTGTACCCTTTCAAGCACTTCATCCTCTAGACTTCCATCCTTACTCATCACACTACCCAAGTACTTAAACGTACTCACATTTTCCATTTCCTTCTCATCCAACCTCCATGTACATTCACTGACTTCATTTCTCTCGAAGACCACAACTTTACTGTTCCCCACATTTGCCTTTAAATTCCATTTCTTACACACTCTCCCAAACTCATTCACCAAGCCATGCAGCTCCCCTTCGTCTTCTCTGAACAGCACAGTATCATCTGTAAGCAACAGGACAGGAGTTTCCACACACTGCCCTCTCTCATTAGGGCCACTCCAACATCCATTGCCCTACCCAGTATCTCTTATAACCTAATCCATATACAGATTGAACAACCATGGAGACATGACACATCCTTGTTTCAATCCAGCCTTCAGATAGAAAAATTCACTCATTTCACTGTCCACACGCACTGCAGCCTTGGCATCCTCATACATACTCTTCTCGGCATTCACCAACTTCCCATTTACTCCATATATTCTCAGTACTTTCCACAATGCTTGTCTATCCACCCTGTCATATGCTTTCTCCAAATCTGTGAAGGCTGCATACAACTTCTTTCCCTTATCCAGAATCTTCTCCACCAAAGACCTAAGAATGAATATCTGATCTACACAACCTCTTCCCCTCCTAAAACCTCCCCGTTCTTCTCCAACTAATACCTCTGTTATTTCCCTAACTCTGTCAATAAGTACCGTACCATATACAAATGCCCCTATGATTACCACACACTTCTTTTTTCCATTTTCCATGGTATTGGGGAATAATTATACCTGACTTCCAATCCTCCAGGACTTTACCTTCCTCCCAGGCCAATCTCTACATCTTCCACATCCATCCTACTACTATCTCTCCCACATGCTTCAGCATTTCACCACACACTCGATCAGTCAGATTGATTATTTTCTGGTTAGGAGGGCCGATAGGAGGTTAGTGAGGGATGTTAAAGTTATAGGAAGTGAGGAGTGTGTGCAGAAGCACAAACTATTGATTTGTGATATGGTGCTTAAAGAACAAGTGATGAAAAAGAGGACTTATGTACCTAGGAGGAAAATATGGAAGCTGAAAAACCAAGTAGTTAGGGATGCCTTCTATAGCGAGTTGAGGAGAGTGGTGGCTGAACAGGGAGCTGTAGACAGAGGCGTTAATGAACAGTACAGAGCCCTCAAGAACAATTTCTTGAGAGTTACTGATGTAACATGCGGCTGGACAAGAGGACCACCAAGACATAAAGTAACTTGGTGGTGGGATGAGGGTGTAGAAGCTGCAATTAAGGAGAAAAGAAGGCTTTTCCGGGAATAGAAGAAGGGTGGTAGCAAAGAGGAATATTTGGCTGCCAAGCCAAAGCTAGAAGAGAGGTATACAGGGCAAAGTCTGAGTCACAGAGACAATTACTTGATAACCTAAATCATGGGGAAAGGGAAAATATATTTAGGGTGGCAGGTCAGGTGAAGAGGGATAATCAGGATATCATAGGTGAGCAGTGTGTGAAGAATGATGAAGGAAGGGTAGTGGTGAACAGTGAGGATATTAAAGATGCATGGAGAGAGCATTATAACCGGTTGTTGAATGAGGAGTTTGACTGGGACAGGGAAGGTTTGGAGCCAGCAGATCCAGTGTCTGACCCTTGGCCTTTGATTGATACTGCTACTGTGAGTGAGGCAATAGGCAGGATGAGGGTGGGGAAGGCAGCAGGTGTGTCTGGGTTGACTGCCGAAATGTTGAAGGCCTCAGGCGATATAGGGGTGAGTTTAGTCACTGACCTGATAAATAGGATTATTTATGAGTGTGTTGTCCCAGATGATTGGCTGAAGAGTGTAATTGTAAATGTGTATAAAGGGAAGGGTGATGCCCTGGAAAGAGGAAATTATAGAGGTATAGAGCTTTTAGATCAGATAATGAAGGTAATGGAGAGAGTTTTAGAAGGTATGATTAGAGAAAGAGTGAATATTGATGAGATGCAGTTTGGGTTTATGCCAGGTAGGGGGACCGCTGATGCCATATTCATTGTTCGACAGCTTCAGGAAAAATATATTGGTAGGAGAAGGGATCTTTGTTTTTGTTGATTTGGAAAAGGCCTTTGACAGAGTCCCTAGAGAGGTGGTGAAGTGGGCAATGAGAAAGCTTGGCTTGGAGGAGTGGCTGGTTAGGGTGGTTATGGCCATGTATGTGGGTGCTCACACCCAGGTGAGAGTGAATGGAGATTTGAGTGATGAGTTTTCCGTGAATGTTGGTGTGCATCAGGGGTCAGTCTTGAGTCCCATGTTGTTTATCATGGTACTTGAAGCCCTTTCACGTGACTTTAGAAACGGACTCCTGTGGGAGTTGTTGTATGCTGATGATTTGGTGTTGATTGCAGAGAACGAAAGGGAGGCGGAGGAAAGGTTTAGGAAGTGGAGAGATGGTATGGGGCAAAAGGGTTTAAGGGTAAATGCAGATAAAAGTGATGATATCTAGGGTTGGTGGCGGTACTGTCAAAGACGAGGGAGAGTGGCCATGTGCAGTTTGCCACAAGGGCATGGGAAATAATTCCATCTTGTGCGGTGTTTGTGATAAATGGGTGCGTAAGAGATGTAGTGGTATCAGAGGTAGACTGCGAGGTAATGCTGATTTTATGTGTACGGCGTGCCGGGGTGAGCAGGTGGAGATTGTCAGACGTAAAAGGATTGAACTTGCTGGTGAATCTCTTGAGTGTGTGGAAGAGTTTTGTTATTTGGGAGACATGTTGTATGCTGGAGGTGGGGCTGGAGCTAGCTCTGTGGCTAGGGTGAGAAGTGGTTGGAAGAAGTTCAGGGAGCTCTTGCCTCTCCTGACATTGAGAGGGCTCTCCCTACGTGCTAAGGGGTCTTTGTATGCAGCATGTGTTAGGAGTGTAATGCTGTATGGCAGTGAGACCTGGGCAGTGAAGGAGGAAGATATTCGCTAGCTCAGACGTACAGAAATGACAATAATTAGGTGGATGTGCAGTGCGTCCCTGCGTCCAAGGCCTGGAGGGGCTGGGTTTACAATGGAAGAGTTGAGAGGTAGGATGGGACTGGAATGTATTGGTGTTGTGATGAGGAGAGGTAGATTGAGGTGGTTTGGACATGTGGAGAGGATGGGGGATGATAATTGGGTGAGGAAGGTGAGAAGTGTTAATATTGGGGGTGGGGTTATGAGGATTAGACTGAGAAAGACATGGGATGAGGTCATTAAATGTGACCTTAGGGTTAAGGGACTGAACAGGGAGGCTGCAATGGATCGTGCAGCATGGAGAGCCGCCATTAGGTGACCAAGGCCGACACATGCAAGCGTGTTGGAGCCTTTAAAAACGAAAACGAAAACGAAACTTGATCAATTCCTGGGGCTTTCCCCATTTTGACTTTTTCATTGCTTCTGCAACTTCCATCCTAACGATTTCTTCCTCTCTTCTTACATCTCTCCTTCTCCCAACCATTCCCCAGCCACTTATACTCGCATTACTTTCATCTTCCATGTTGAACAATTCTTTAAAGTATTCTTTCTGTCTGGTCATTTTCTATCTCTTCTTCTCCAGTAATGTACCATTTTTATCTTTCACTCCCCAACTAACATCTTTGACACCCTGTCTGACTCTCTTTACATGTTTCCAGAACATTTGCTTCCATCCCATTTACTTTACACTAAAATTCCTTCCAAATTCCTCATCCACTCTCTTCTTACTCAGTCTTACTAATCTTTTCACCTCTCTCTTCCTCTCTACATATAACTCCCTCTTCCGTTTCTCAGCTTCTTCCACATCCTTGTTTCTCATCCACTCATTATATGCTTTCTTCTTTTGTGCCACAGCCTGTCTCACTTCTTCATTCCACAATGCTGTTCCTTGTACTCCCTTTCATTTTCTTTTCACCCCACACACCACCTCACATGCTGTTTGCACACACCTTCCAAGTCCCCCATCTGCTCCAGTCCATATTTACCCAGTCACTCCTCCACTTCTCTCTTATATTCTGCCTTTTTTTACATCCTCTTGTAATCTTTCCACCCATCTTGCATGAACTACTCCCTCCTGTCCTTCCCATCTTCTATTTCGCCATTTCATTTGGACTTTGATTCTGACCACCACTTGGTGGTGGTCAGAAAGTCCACTCCTCCAACCTCTATATGCTCTTGCATCGATTAAACTACTTCTCATTCTATCATCCACACATATGTAGTCAGTCATTGCCTTACATTTATTCAGTTTACCACCCACCATTCCCATCACTCGCCACGTATACCTGTGGATCATTTTTTATCCGAAGAGGGTATTGGCTATCACCAACCCCCTCACTTCATGTTGTACAAATTTCACATTAAGCAAACAAGAGAACTTGTTGATAAAACTAATTTTTTCACTCCTTATGACTGCTTTAAGCCTGCCGTAATCTTCCCTTAATTGGCCTAAAAATTATCAAACATTCACAAGAAAGTGTATTAACACATTGGTCAGCTCATTTATAAACACAAGTGTTGTATTTACAATGAACTGTGGTGGTAGACAGATTTGATGTGAAGGAAGAGGGAGGAGGAAATGTACAGTGGTCCTATGTGTAGCCATGTGCCTCATACATAGGAGCTGCAAAAGGACTGGTTGCAGGTGCATCAGTGCCCACAGTAACACATGAGTTTGATAAAGATAAATGCTTGTAGTTGGAGGAGGAGGAAGAGAGATGGTGGTTGTGCAGGTTGGATGTGATTAGAATAATGCAGGTTTGTGAATAATGTGAATTAAAGTAGTCTGTCAAGCAATGGACAGATGAGAATGTGTTTATGTGGTTTGATCTTAAAGAAATATATAATAGGTTTGAATAGGATGGTAAAAAGAATTTATGAGTTGTAGGAGGTGTGCAAGGTCAGGAAGATGGCTGTCAATGGTAAATGAGTGTACAAGATAGCCAGGTAGAGTAATTGAGGAAACAAAAATTGGCAGAGAATAGAAATCGATGGATGAATTTTGAATGGAGTTCTACATAATGAGAGTTCACCCCTCCTCCCCTCTGTTTTTTTGTCTTAATAATCAGTGGAATGGTTATTTTCCCAAAATATTACATAACTCTTCATGTGTGATCAGTGTGGATGGTTTGCATGTTAGTGAAGGAGAGAATTTTGAAGGGCTGAATGTTGAATAGATGTGGGGCCTTTTTCACTGGCTATACAGTACTAATAGTTCTACTTTCATGCTTTCCCTTTCCTACTTCAGGTTCCTGTCACTTACATTAATATTGTGTGGAATAGTGGTCAGGATTATGATAATGATAATTCTTCAAGTTATCGGCATATTTATGTTGGCAGGTGTTCACACGACTTTGCATGACCTGTTGCCTGGCAACGTGTACTACCGTTTCAACCCCTACCTCAGTGATGAGATTAACCTAGATGAGATTGCATCTGATCGTCTTGCAGCCATGATGGAAGACACCAAGCTATACTTACGGAAAAATGAGTTTAAAATACAGGAAGCTGCTAAAGCTTTAAATATAAACAAAAACTTATTGGATCATATAAGTGATTGGTACCAGTATCAGCGGCAAGTTTGGCCATCATTCTGAACCTGATGTAAGTTTTCTTATTACCATACGTATTATACTTACTGACTTTTTTTCCTCCTCTTTTATGTGGTACATCATGACTATTCGGTGTACAGTGTATGTTAGTGAGTGTACAGTGTCTTGTCACAAAATTTATGGTCGACTTATTGTTGCATCATTATGTATTGCTTTATATGACCATGAATCTAGTCAACATTTTCCTAGTAAGCTACTATAACTTTGTCAGTCTCAGAATAGTATTTTAATTATTAGTTGTAAGAATTTCCTTTTTAGGTGATGAAATCACCACTCCTTGTTTCTTCATTTTCTTTTGAGGTTGGGAGATCTAGATCAAGGCTCATTGGCATTTTTTGGGACATGAATATGAGAGCAAAGCCAAGTTTCAGTGTATCTGTCCTGTATAAAGGATGGTAAAGGATGTTTGTACTGTAGGTGGATGCTGGAGTTAACTCATCCCTTGCTGATCATGGTACTATTGTTACATGATCCTCATGAAAGCCAAACTACCTTTTTTTTTTTTCCTTGTGTGTTTTTTTTTTTTTTTTCCCCCACTTACCCTCCCTCCCACCCAAGCTGATGTTAGAGTGGAATTCTCTATCCCTTAACTCCCTTACTATCCTCCTAAAGTAGGATGGCGGACTATAAGAAAAAGAAAACTTCGACATGCAATTCACTGGGTTCACATTGAAATGAGCTTGGTGCCACAACAAATGCAATAAGAATAATAACAGTAAGGATTCTACATAATTTTAATTACATTAGATATTCTTATTAAATAAGTCTTTTGTTTCATTATTGGTCTGAAAAGAAATCCTAAGCTTTACAAGGGGTAGTATGGAAGTGAATGTTCTCATTTTTCATGTTGTTTATAAAGCCTCCAATATGCTTGCATTTGTTGGCTGTGATCACTTAAAGGTGACTCTCTATGCTGCTTGATCTCTGGCAGCCTCCCTGTTGAGCTTCTCATTGCTGAGGTCACACACTACGACCTCTTCTCAGGTCTGTTTTGATCCGCATCTCGCAGCTCTGTCTTTATCCTCAATGTTCACACTTCTCACCATCCTCACCCAGTGGTTATCTTCAGTCCTCTTAACATGCCCAGCCAGCTCTATCTACCCTTCCTTATCACAGCACCAATACACTCGAGTTCTATCCTTCCTCTCATTTCTTCAGTCACATTCCTAGCCCCCCTTAGACCTTGCATTCAAGAGTAATGGCTGACTCCGTGGCACAAAGAAAAACATTTCTTTCAATTTCATTATGCCTCCTGGAAATCGGTTGTACATCATTGATATACAATAAATTGTATACCATTGTCTTCTTTGGTGTTTATGTTATAAGGTAGGCTTATAAAAACACTCAAAACTGATGAGTAAAAGTACAGAAAAGCAGTGAGAATAAACTTATTGGGGAGTAAGTTTCCCAACATCCTTCCGCAAAATTTTGCCTGCACTATGCAAGAGCACGTTTAAATGCAGAATTTCATGAGCTTTCTCATGGTGTTTTTGGAATTTCAGTATGACCAATAGTACAGTAATACTGTACCTTGATATGCGATACCCCAGCTTAACGATGGGAGTAGAAGCAAAGAGTATAGAGAAAGATAAGAGGGGACAATTGCGCGAGTCTCTATGGGAAAAGTGTAACTCCGGGAACGGTGGTGCAGCCCGACAGTAGGTGCGGAAGTTGTGATAGCAGTCATTTGTGCTGACTCACACCACACCAGTGTTTAAGGCAAATGTTAGCCCGTATGTGAGTTGTAACAATATCTTAAGTTCCATTATAGCCTGTATATATAAAACGATGCACTAATTTTGAAATCTTACTAAATATTCTGCAGGAAAATATTAGTAGATAAATACAAATGAGAGTGGTGCTCGTCACTGACAGCTCATACCTCTCGACTAGACACACTGGCCTCTGATTGTGGTTTACATCTTCATTTAAAACTCCTGTCACTATATCAAGTGTCATTCAAAAGGATGAGACGTAGGGAGTAAATAAATGAGATATATCAAGCCAATCTGTTAAGAAATTGAAACTCTTCATTACAAATAAATAATAACAATACTGTATCTGGAGCAGCATTAGTATGATTTTAAGAAAATATCTGTTCTGTTTGCACGTATAGCCATAAGTGCAGACGGAGGGAGCATATACATGTTCCCCAGTTTTACATCCTAACTTATCTTAACCCATCTTCTAACCTAACTTAACCAGGACTTACTTAACCTATCCTATAACCTAACTTAACCTAACCTATCCTAAACTAACCTAACAACCTAACCTATCCTTCTAACCCAACTTAACCAAATCTTACCTAACCTAACCTATCCTTCTAACCTAACTTGACCAAACGTTACTTAACCTAACCTATCCTAAACTAACCTAAGTTACGGTAACTTAACCTAACCTATCCTAAACTAACCTAACTCGTCCTTGGGAACATAGGGATGACTCCCAAAGAGAGAGATAGAGAGAGAGAGAGAGAGAATGATAAAGAAGAGGGAGAAAGGGAGGGTTACCAGTAAATTATCAGAAAAGAAATATATAATAGTGATGAATATATACTGGTAGTTGAAGATTATCTCTTGGTTCAAATTGCTCTGTTAAATACTTCAACCTCTCCATATTAACAATCATGGAATACTGATAATGTCGGTGTCAATATTAATCAAAGCACTTTTGCTGCATATAAGGAATTATTGTACCAATAATGTATTTTTTTACAATAGAAAAAAATAACTTTTTGGAGGGGGGGGTTGTAATGCCAAATCTTATAAATGTATATACAGGGTTGGTGGCTTTAAACCAACCAAGCATTTATTATTATTTTTTTTTTACCAGATCTCCATCCCTCTCTCTCTCTCTCTCTCTCTTACAACTAAATTTAAAAAATTTTCAATTGCAAAAGTAAAAGAGGTCTTCCATGTTTTAGTAAACCTTAACTTAGTGATTAGAAAGCACGTGAGACAAGTGTAGCGGACTGATAATAGTTGATAAAAACATGTGAGACAAAAGTAGCTGGCTGATAAAAGCATGTGAGACAAATGTAGCTGGCAGATAACAGCATGTGGGACAACTGTAGCTGGCTGATAAAAGCATGTGAGACAAATGCAGCTGGCTGATAAAAGCATGTGAGATATATGTAGCTGGCTGATAAAAGCATGTGACAAATGTAGCAGGCTGATAAAAGCATGTGACAAATGTAGCAGGCTGATAAAAGCTGATAAAAACATGTGAAACAAGTGTAGCTGGCTGATGAAAGCTTGCTTTTAGACTAAATCAGGAACTGTATTTTCACTTTTTTATGTCTGAGTTCATGACTGGTTGTCTTCGAAGTGCTCAGCACAAAAACACAACTTCTAAACAGAGACTCGGATGTTCTCCCCAGGAGATCTGCCTTCCTTGAATTCTGAACCCATCTCCTTGACCTCTAAGTTGACAACACTCAGTAACCATAGTAGTGTATAGACAAAACACTGAGAAATTACATAGCATGAGCAACATAAAAAGAGCCTGATACCCTAGAACAATGCTCAGTAACCACTTGTAGTGTCTAGACAAATCATGGTGAATTAAATTCCAAAGCAACAATGAGAGAATAACCAACCAGATCAACTTTTCTGACAATTTCATCCACTTGAACATAGTTTAGATAATTGTCAGTATATCACACACTTTTCTTTGTCCTTTGGGAATCCAAAAAAATATAAGCCCAGCCTTTTTTGCCTAGAATTTCTGTGGTTAATAGCAGCGCACAACTGACTGCCCGGCATGATGTTTACGTTCTCCAGTTCTGTTTCCGCGCCTGCTACTTGGGGCGCCACTGTCACCCAGAGTTACACGGGGATGGAGCTACTGTCCCCTCTTATCTTTCTCTATACTCTTTGGTAGAAGTACCACCATACCCCACCTAACGATGGCCAAACCCCGGTTTTATGATGGATTTTGATTTTTTTTTACCGATTTTGATGATATTTTAGACAAATTGTGTGTTTAGGTTGATTTACAAACTGTTTTTAGACTAATATTAAAGTGTTTTAGCAATAGGGTGGGGTGAACCTTGTCATTTGGGGGTACAGTTTACTAAACTTGATTTTTTCCGGACAAATTTGACGATTTTCAGATTTTATTTGTTGGTTTTAGTGAGTTATTTACAGGTGTTAGGCTTATCTTTGCATCTTTTATGGCTGTTTGGCCATTTAGATTGGCTTTAAACTTGTTTTTGGGCCTATTTGGGTGGGTTTTGGTCTTGGTTAGGTGGAAACCAAAGGCTGAAAAACGCATCCCATTACTCTACATGTTAAATTTACCCCAATATACAATACCCCTCCTAACAATGGTTTTTCACCTAACCAATTGCATCATTAAACCAGGGTATACCTGTATTCAAATAAATCGCAAAATAAAACACACACACACACACACAGGGGTGGTGGGCGACTCACGGGTGGGGGAGGACTGAGGGAGAGGGAAGGAGATAAGCCAGGCACCGGTGAGAGTGGGGAGGAATGGAGGAGGGACAGGGGAGGGGGGAACGAGGGATGCCAGGAGACTTTCGCCATTCGGTGAGGAAGCGAGCACTTTTGCACTGCTGGTGGGTTGGACTCTGTGTTACTCCACTGAGGGCAGTACATTCCCATTGATCCGAGATTTTCACCATGGTAAGGACCAAGACAGCCATTATAGCTCAGCTTGTGGGTTACGCTCTGTTTTCCATGTGCGCTGCCGGAATGTTGCTGGTGATCAGGGTGACTGGGGGATTTCGACCATTTGGGAGGGAGCTGGACAGCTCAGTTTGTGAGTTATGGTCTGTTACCCGTGCGTGGACAGAGAAGCTGATGAGCCACCCATGGACTTTTTTGACTTTGTAGGCCAGCCAGCAGCCAAAGCTGGAACTTTTATGTCCAGTTACGGACAAACAAATCAAGATTCAGGTATAATAGAGCCAAGGCCTAATGAACAGATACGAAGTATGGCCAGATACTGACTTTCTGGATAATTGATTGATTACTCTGTGTATATATATATATATATATATATATATATATATATACAGATCACTGTGTATATATATATATATATATATATATATATATATATATACAGTTCACTGTGTATATATATATATATATATATATATATATATATATACACACAGGTGTACCCCAGTTTATATATATATATATATAAATACAGGTATACCCTAGTTTAATGATGTAATTGGTTAGGTAAAACCCCATTGTTAAGCAGAGTATCATATATCAGGGCACCTTTAACATGTAACGTAATGGGATGTGTTTTTCAGCCTTGGGTTTACCCCCCAACCAAGTCCAAAACCCACCCAAATGAGCCCTAAAACAAGTTTAAAGCCAATCTAAATGGCCTAACAACTGTGAAGGAAGTTAATCTAAGCCTAACACCTGTAAATAACTCACTGAAACAAACAAATATAATCTGAAAATTGTCAAATGTAAGTCTGGAAAAAATCAAGCTTATTGAACTGTACCCCAAATTGACCATGTTCACCCCACCTATAGATAAAACACATGAATCCAAGTCTAAAAACAGTTTGTAAATCAACCAAAAGACACAAGTTTAGTGTAAATTATCATTAAAATCGGTGAGAAAAATCAAAACCCATCGTTAAACTGAGGTTTGGCCATCGTTAGGCGGAGTATGGTGGTATTTCTACCCCCATTGCAAAACCAGGGTATTGCATCTAGAAGTATCATATATCTGGGTATTACTATACCGTATACTGTGTATTATATATATATATATATATATATATATATATGTATACAGTATATAGATAGATAGAGAGATAGATAGATATATCCTGTATATACAGGTATACCCCAGTTTAACAGTGCAATTGGTGAGGTAAAAACCCATCGGTAGGCGGGGTATCGTATATCGTATATCGGGGTAGATTTAACATGTAAAGTAATGGGATGCATTTTTCAGCCTTGGGGTTCCCCCCCAACCAAGTTCAAAACCCACTTAAATGAGCCCAGAAGCATTTTTAATGCCAATCTAAATGGCCTAACAGCTGTAAAGGAAGCTAACCTAAGCCTAACACCTGTAAATAACTCACTGAAACCAGCAAAAAATATCTGAAAATCGTCAAATATAAGTCTGGAAAAAATCCAGCTTAGTAAACTGTACCCCAAAATGACAATGTTCACCCCAGCAGTGGCTAGAACACATTAATCTAAGTCTAAAAACACTTTAAAAATCAGCCTAAACACACAATTTCAGTTAAAAATATCATCAAAATTAGTAAAAAAAATCAAAATCCATTGTTAAACTGAGGTTTGGCCATTGGTAGGTGGTGTATGGTGGTATTTCTACCCTCCTCGTTAAGCCGGAGTATCACATCTAGGGGTATTATATATCGAGGTAGTACTGTGTATATATATATATATATATATATATATATATATACATATCTATCTATCTATCTATTTATTGCCAGACGCCTCAATCCCGTTCGGGGTAGCCAAAGACAAATCGCCTCCACATCGCCCTGTCCCCTGCCATTTCACTGCCCCGCTCCCAACTCACACCCCCCTCTCTCATATACCTCTCCACCCCATCCCTCCATCTCATCCTTGGCCTCCCCCTCCCTCTTCCCCCCTCCACCTCTCTCACATACACTCTCTTTGTCAGTCTTTCACCCTCCATCCTCTCCACATGGCCAACCACCTCAGTGTATTCCTCCTAATGCTTCCTATCACATCCACATCCACACCACAACGCTCCTTTATATCCTCATTTGTCAGCCTGTCTCTCCATGTGACTCCACAGGCTCCTCTTAAGTAACTCATTTCCACTACTCTCACTCTTGACTTATGTCCTTCCAGCAACGTCCAAGCTTCATTTCCATACGTTAGAGTTGGTATCACAATACTGTCATGTAGTAACTTTTTCACTTCCATGCTCATTTCCATGCTTCTTATCACTGCTTTCAAGGAACCAGCAACCTTTCTTCCCTGCTGTACCCTTTCAAGCACTTCACCCTCCAAACCGCCATCCTTACTCATCACACTACCCAAGTACATAAACGTACTCACATTTTCCAATTCCTCACCATATGTATATTTATATATATATATATATATATATATAAGTTGCCTGCCAGAAAACATTCAGTTGGGGTACCTACCACCCAGTGCAACGCAAACAGGGTTCTTAACCTGTACACCTCCAGCAGGTGCAGAGTTGTCCCATGAGGTCTAGTGGCAAACATTTGCACCTAGCAAATGTCCAATAACTCCCCCTCCTCCTCCTCCTCCACCTTGAAGAACTCAAATTATTTAGCTTAACGAAGCACAGGTTAAGAGGGGACCTTATTGAAGTTTTCAAAATCATGAAGGGATATGACAACTTAGACATGAATAAATATTTTGATATTGACCAGTCGAGTCAAACCAGAAGTAATGGCTGCAAAATTATGGGAAAGCGTTTCCAATCCCATGAAGCAAAATACCTCTTCTTTAACAGAGTTGTAAATATCTGGAACAGATTACACTCAGATACCGTGAACAGTATCTCAATTGAGACATTCAAAATCAAAATAGACAAGTATTTGCACTAGAATCCTCAGCTGACTCTTTTTCTGTCCGAATAATTTTCTTTTATAGCTGCTTGTAAGTTCATTCCCCTTTTGTCTACAAGACACCCTTTAAACAACGTATCCGTACATAGGGCCGCGTCACATCATTATACATTTTCAATTTATTCGATGCAAATAAAGTAATATAAGGACAGATTAGGATCTGCGCAGATAACTCTGAGTTAACGGTCACTACTCTTACTTTCGACCGGTGATGGGCTGTGGATCACTGAGGGTCCCTGTTAGTCAAGTGACCACCATCGGGATTTTTTTAATGTACCAGGGGTCACTGCATCAGGATGAAACTTGTGTACTTGTCCCACATGGGAGAGTTCCTTGTCTCAGTGGAGTGAACGGAGCTAGGGCCTGATTGACTGCTGCCTACCTAAAAAGCGCCAAGCAGGGCTGCTGCACCACCCCTAAACATCCACACTGTGCACTGTGCAGCCCCTTTTTATCTAAGACACCCGTCATATATATTTCAATCTCCCCAATGCAAAGAAAGCAATATAAGCACAGATTAGGATCTGCACAGATAACCCTGAGTTAATGGTCACTACTCTCACTTTCGACCTGTGATGGGCTGTGGATCATTGAGGGTCCCTGTTAGTCAAGTGACCACCATCGGGACTTTTTTAGTGTACCAGGGGTCACTGCTTCAGGAGGAAACTTGAGTACTTGTCCTACATCGGAGAGTTCCTTGTCTCAGTGGAGTGAACGGAGCTAGGGCCTGATTGACTGCTGCTTACCTCAAAAGTGCCAGGCAAGGCTGCCGCACCACCCCTAAACATCCACTCTGTGCATTGCACATCCACACTGTGCAGCCCCCTTTTATCTAAGAAACCGTCGTATATATTTCAATCTCCCCAATGCAAAGAAAGCAATATAAGCACAGATTAGGATCTGCACAGATAACCCAGAGTTAATGGTCACTACTCTCACTTTCGACCTGTGATGGGCTGTGGATCACTGAGGGTCCCTGTTAGTCAAGTGACCACCATTGGGATTTTTTTAATATACCAGGGGTCACTGCTTCAGGAAGAAACTTGTGTACTTGTCCCACATGGGAGAGTTCCTTGTCTCAGTGGAGTGAACTGAGCTAGGGCCTGATTGACTGCTGCCTACCTCAAAAGCGCCAGGCAAGGATGCCGCACCACCCCTAAACTTCCACACTGTGCAGTGTATAGTTTCACATTATGTCCACAGACTTCCCATTAACTCAATGTACCGATTTATAATGTCATGCCTTAACTATTAGTTGATTTGATTACTTTCTCTTTCAGGTTACTCAGTCGGGTAGCTTATAGACAAAGTATTATAGAATGTGACTTTTCCTTTCCAGTTTTTCCTATGAAATTTCCATGTCAGTTTTTCCATGCTGCATGGTATTTTTTCTCACTTTTTCCTGGAGGGTTTGGTGGTGGGGGGAGCCTTCTTTGTTTTACTATCCTTATCCTTCAGCATGTAGAGTTAGATCTTGTAGTCATAGTTTTCTCTGTAACAAGCAGCCTCTAAAGGACCATAAGGTTTGTTGCTGTTTGCTTTCCTATGTAATCCTATGTAATCCTCCTCCTCCTGATTGACTGCTGCCTACCTAAAAAGCGCCAGGCAAGGCTGCCGCACCACCCCTAAACATCCACTCTGTGCATTGCACATCCACACTGTGTACTGTGCAGCCCCGTTTTATCCAAGACACCCATCGTATATATTTTTCAATCTCCCCAATGCAAAGAAAGCAGTGTAAGCACAGATTAGGATCTGCACAAATAACCCTGAGTTAATGGGCACTACTCTCACTTTCGACCTGTGATGGGCTGTGGATCACTGAGGTTCCCTGTTAGTCAAGTGACCACCATCGGGATTTTTTTAATGTGCCAGGGGTCACTGCTTCAGGAGGAAACTTGTGTACTTGTCCCACATGGGAGAGTTCCTTGTCTCAGTGGAGCAAACGGAGCTAGGGCCTGATTGACTGCTGCCTACCTGAAAAGCGCCAGGCTGGGATGCCGCACCACCCCTAAACATGCACACTGTGTAGTGTGTAGTTTTCACGTTATGTCCACAGACTTCTCATAAACTCAATGTACCAGTTTATAATGTCATGCCGTAACTATTAGTTTATTTGATTTCTCTTTCAGGTTACTCGATCGGGTAGCTTATAGACAAAGTATTATAGAATGTGGCTTTTCCTTTCCAGTTTTTCCTATGAAATATCCATGTCGGTTTTTCCATGCTGCACGGTGGTTTTTCTCACTTTTTCCTGGAGGGTTTGGTGGTGGGGGGAGCCTTCTTGCTTTACTATCCTTATCCTTCAGCATGTATAGTTAGATCATGTAGTCATAGTTTTCTCTGTAACAAGCAGCCTCGAAAGGACCATAAGGTCTGTTGCTGTTTGCCCTCCTCCTCCTCCTCCTCCTCCCTCGTGGGCAATGACCGGTGAGGTACCGTGCCACGGAGACAACACGGTTGTTTTGCATGCCCAACAACAACGGGTTTGAGGTGGTGCATCCCGTTAGCATTGACACAGCACAAAACAGAGACATGTTGTTTGGACAACTTCCGCCCAGACACAGTCTTCTTCCTTTCCTCAGCCAGGTTGTTGGTGGGCAAGGAATTGTAGAACAGAACAGTTTCATCAGCGTTATAAACTTGACCAAAGGCACGGCCCTCGTCCTTGATCAAGCACTGCACTTTCTGGCAAAACGGGTCTACTTCCTCCGCTGTTGTGTCCAAGGCCTCGCTGTGTGCCTTACAGCCAGTAAGTCCAAGATGAAGCTTGAAGCGAAGGAGCCATCCCTCAGGCACCGTGCACATTGTGCAGGTGTGCAAACTTCACAGCAGCAGCCATCACCTCACTCCAGTCCCACGCACTAGCACACCAGCACCAGATTCCTGGCGAAACCACGTCAGTGTCAACCGGTCAGTAATGGCGTGCCTGGCCTGGGGCATTACCTTCCTGTTGCCCTGACATGTGCTTTCAGCGAAGTCCTGTCCGTACTGCATCAACTTGTTGCATGACTTTTTGATATCAAACAATGTTGAATGGGCTAGATCATATTCGCGATGAATGCATCCTGTGGTCCAGCCTGCATCAACCCTGCCTAATATCTCACCTTTCTTCTCCAGAGTCAGAATCTTTCTCTTCTGCATCTCAGATGGTGGTGGGGCCATCACCACACACAGAGAATACTGCAGAACAGGGCCACAATCTGAAGAAGGTAGGGGACCACCACAAATGCAACCACATTCACAGCCATCATTGCAAGCAAGTCACTATGGCAAAACAGAGGCGGGAACTGAGGTGCAGGCTTGTGTTGGCCGGCAAGCAGTACAGCGCTGCCGTATCACACCCAGTGGTTGCATCCGAGCACAGAGGAGGCATATCGCGGCAGACTGACATCTGCATATAAGGTTCACTTCCATTTGCCCAGGCAAGGGTTAGTATGTGACAGCAACAGCGGATGACTAGCGCATCACCACCTTAGACAGTGTATGACTAATGCTGCCTGCCAGGTGACTCTGACCATTCGGTAGGGAAGCGGACAGGCGCGAGTGGTGGGGGGTTTCGCACTAATCCCAGAGGTCGAGGGAATCCCGCCATTGGTGTAGAGGTGAACGGGTGCTTTTACCATACATTTACTCATGGCTTGTGGTCCGTGTTATACATGTGGTGGCCACCTTTACCCCTCAGCCAGGAACAATGCTTGCCTCATCCTTTCAAAAATAACCATAAGATTTTCTCAAAAATATGCTTAATGTGTTTCCCAGGCAAAATTATGTATGTTATCCTAGCCTAACCAAACTAGACCTAACCTATCCCATTAGGGCTACTTGGCTAAGGTGGCTGACTGTGGTATTTGAAACGAATACCCGTACCAAATACCCATACCGAATACCCGTACTGAATACACATACACACATACAGTACGTGTACAGTAGTATCATATGCATTCGTACGGAGATTACTGTACTGATATTGTAATCATATCGTGGGAAGGAATCTCTTTCTCTCTCTCTCTTTTTCTTTCTCCCTCTCTCTCTCTCTCTCTCGCTCTCTGTATGTGTGTGTGTGTGTGTGTGTGTGTGTGTGTGTGTGTGTCCCGGTGGCTGCGTGACTTTCAACATTCGGTAGAGGCAGACAGCCACTGTCACCGAACATGTACTCGTGGCTTGTGATCTTTATTCGATGATGGTGGCGGTTGGGCAAGACTTAGCCTGGTGACCACACAACATTCGACATTCTGTAGAGAGGCAGACGGATGTTGTCACCGAACATTTACTCGTGGGTTGTGGTCAGTGTTACATCTCGGTGGCAGTTAGGAAAGACTTAGCCAAGTGGCCAGGCAATACCGGACATTTAGCTGGGATGTGTATGGACGTTTTGACACCGCCTTCAGGTTGCAATCATATTACTCGGGTGCTGGAGGTTCGTTGGGAGTGATCGGACGAGCACGCAACTTTGACCATTCAGTTCAGGGGTGGACGGACATTTACATTTTAAGTTGTTCTATTCCTCTGAAGCTTTGAGGACTCGTTATTAACAATTATTGTCTCTAACACTTTGCATCCTACTTGGAACTCCCCAACAAAGGACATCCATGACAGAATTGTCTTCAGTCTTTTTAGCTGCAATCTTTTTTCTTCTTATGTTACCATTCAGTTTCACTATTCCCATACATCTTATGCATTCTTCACCTGCCCTGTCATTACTGCATTACTGTATTGCAAATTATTACTCATCTCACAGCTAAAGACTTTACCAGTGCCCCATCTAGATACATTATATGAACTGATAATTTTTGGAAAGAAATAGAATGTTGCGAAGTACAAACACAAGGCAGAAACAGACATAATATTTGACCTTTATTAACATTTCTCCAATATTCTGCTAGCATGCTTTTTAACATCTGTTCCTAGGTTGGAAAATGTTGAGATATAATTATTTAGGATATTGTATATAAAAATGTTAACCTCTCCCACTCTGTAGCCCAGTCATGCTTGTCCCTCTTGTTACAATTTCTTCTGCCCCTCAACAACAGCTGCAGGATGTAATTGTTCTACCATGCTACTTGGGTGATAGTATTATATTCGTGTAAACAGATTTACGTGGAAGATACAGTATAGTGTACCGATGTCATGTTTGATTGGCCCTTCCAGAATGTTCCCAAAACCCAGCCACTGCTGATAATACAGTAAACTCATACTTTTACCTAACCTAATCAGATAGAAGCAAGATTTTACTGCACCAGTATCGCAGTTTTTTCTGGATGTGACTGGCTAAAATTCAATGTATATGGAAAATATAGATCGACCATATGAGTTTGAGACATCATAAAAATATGCATATTTAAATAATGCTGAACACAATAATTCAGTATAAATGAAAGAAAAAATGTCCATGCATATTACTGGACATAAAAAAATATATTTAATTATTTTTATCTGGTAACTCAGGACCTTCAATGTATAAGACTGAATATGATGCAAGAGAAGAAAGTCTGATAAATTTAAGTGTCTGGTAAAACCAAAGTTCAGTCTAATTTAGGTTTACTATACTGTATGTATTCCTTAATGGTGTTCTACTTAACCCCTTTGCTCAGAGAGGCCTCTCTTCATCTGACGAAAATAATATGGCAAGATGATGATGATGATTGAAATCAAATACCAAAGATGTCCTCTGACTGAAGGTGTTAAAGAAACAAATATCCTACGTGCAAGATCAGCTTTATTGAGGTGTGTCTGTATCACCAGTTTATCTAGCAAGGTAACAATTTTGAGTGTGTCTCTGTCTATCATTTAAGGCTTTTACCTTCAAAAGACAGACCTAGAAATATACAGTGCACTCAATAGTTTCGCATAATATACTTTTGCAAATAGCTGTTTCACGACGCAAAGGAATGTTCCTCTGCAAGGAGTCTTATGATTATACTGAGAGTTTCACAATCCCTGGCGGTGAGTGATCTCATGCATACACATCTCCTCAGTCACTTGTTGACAACATTGGTGAGCATAATGAGCTCCCACTGGATTTTGAAGCTGAGGCATCAGGAAGTGGTTGTGTGGGGGATGCAACAGTGGTGGTGGGGAGCAGTGAGGGGGCAGGTGATTAGTAACCACCAATCCTAGCCTCATAACTCATCTTCAAGCCTTATCAAGCAGTTCAACCTATGTGTCAGTGTTAGTATAGTCTTTAGTATTGCGGTTCAGTAACCTACGTCTGATTAATGGGAAGGCGGTGGCTGAATCGGTAGAGAGGCAACCAGCAGTTCCAATGGACCAAGGATCGAATCCCGGCTGGGGCAGGGGACAGTTTAAGGATTTGAATTTCATAAAAGCAGACTTTACTGATCAACCAGAAGAGCCGCCGGCATGTTGTAAAAATACCCCCGCTAATACCAATACACCAGTCCTGTATGAGACAACCCTAGCATGTGTTCAGTATGGATGGTGGGTGTTAGTGCTGAAGTGGCGATGTGTGGATGTGTGTAGGACTACTGGGCCTTGGAATAGGCCCTGAAGCCTTTGCCCAGAGTCAGACACATTATGTTAAAAAAAAAAAATAATAATAATAATATTATTATTATTAATTTATAGTAGGGGTATTGTGTCATTAATGGGTAGCTAAGGGGGAATGAGGTGGCTGACCCCAGAACCGGTTAGCACTTATAACATGTAAAGCATACACAAGAGTTTCATGAGTTTTAGTTTCGCAACACGATTGTGGTACCAGTTAGGCATGAAACCTGTGAGTGCACTGTAATTTTATGTAGACTGGTATTTACAGGCCATATGTGCAGGTATGTCATTGCAGTTAGCCAGGCTGAAAGTATGATGTGTTCAGTTTTGTGTGAAATCTTATTTATTAAGAGTTGGCAATGACTCATAATAAAAACTAAATGTTGCTGTATTTGTAATGAATAAGAATATGCTCCTCTAAACATCTTACATACCATAATTTACCGGTATTCAAATGTAGTTGTGCATAGATAGTTTATGTGAATGTATACCAGTATCTTATTATCTTATAGCACTTCCTTTATATTTTAATAACATTTATATAAATAATTATTTGAAGTAGACTGTAAACAGAGATATTAATAATGTATATATGATTTATATGAAATAAATGCATTTATAAAACTGACATTTACATGAGAAAAGGTGAATCTTGTGGTTGTTGTGAATTTTTGTATTACATAGTTTATGAGAGCTCCAACATGCTTGCATCCATTGCTCTTGGTCACCTAATGGTGGCTCTTCACACTGCATGATCTCTGGCAGCCTCCTTGTTTAGTTCTTTAGTCCCTCATCCCAGCTTTTTTTTTTTTTTTTTTTCTCCCACAACCCTGCTCCCAGTGTTCACACTTCTCACCTTCTGCACCAAATTGTCATCCTTCATCCTCTCAACATACCCAAACCATCTCAATCTACCTCTCCTCATCACAACACCGATACTTTTAAGTCCCATCCTTCCTATCATCTCAGTAGCAATCATAGCCCCCCCCAGGCCTCATATTCAAGGACACACTGCATATCCATCTAATCACTGTCATTTCTGTATGTTTGAGCCTGTGAATATCCTCTTCCTCTACTGCCCAGGTCTTACCATACAGCATTACACTGTAAACACATGCCGCATACAAATTTTTTTTTCTCCATTTGTTTTTCCTTCCTCCGTTCTGTTATTAAAAAAAAAAAAAAAAAGAAAAAAAGATCTGGTTCATATTAATGATCTCTTATCTGTCACTCACAATCCCATTCACTCATATGCAGATGACTCAACACTACATAGTTCATTCACACTCAGACATCCATTTACAAAGTCTAATATCTCTACTTCTCAACTCAGTACAGCCATCTCCATAAATCAAGATCTATCTGCAATCAGTGAATGGGGACAAAACAACCTTGTCTCTTTTAATGCTAGTAAAACTAAATATATACAGTTTACTAATAGACAGATATTGCCAGATTCGTACATTACCTTCAGTGCTACTAACATTCCCATCTCCAAAAGTATTGAAATTCTTGGTGTCTCACTTAACAGTGCCCTCAGCTGGACCTCTCATGTCAGATCACTTGCTAAAACCGCCTCAAAGAAACTTGGATTATTGTACAGAGTCCGTAACTTCTTCGCCGATGAGCAGTTAGCTATAATTTATAAGAGTCATGTGCGCTCTCAGCTTGAATATTGCTCACCCTTGTGGAATGGTTGTGGAGAGGTTGCATTAAGACAACTAGACAAAATTCAGAATAAAGCTGTTAGAATCATTAACAACCCTGCCATTACATATAAACTACCTCCCCTGCAAGTAAGAAGGAATGTTGCCTCCCTTGCATTATTTTACAGATATTTTTTTGGCAAATGCTCAGACGAAGTTGCGTCCATGGTGCCACCTCTCCATGCCTTTCCTCGTGCTACACGAGCATCTGGTAGTGCTCATGACTGGAATGTCACTCAACCATATTGCAGAACTTCTACCTATCAGAATTCTTTCATTCCCCGAACTGCATCTCTCTGGAACTCGCTTCCCCAGAGTTGTTTTCCTCCAAATTTCAACCTACAACTGTTCAAGTCTAACTGTTACAGATATTTTGTGAACAGAGGACACCAGTAATCTGGTGTATGGATAATTTTTTTTTCTCCATTTGTTTTTCCTTCCTCCGTTCTGTTAAAAAAAAAAAAAAAAAAGATCCCTTAGCATGGAGTGAGAGCCTCCTCAATGTTAGGAGAGGCAACAGCTCCCTGAACTTCCTCCAACCACTCCTTGCCCTTGCTACAGAGCTACCTCCAGCCCCACCTTTGACACATAGCTTGTCCCCCAAATAACAAAACTCCTACACACACTCAAGAGACTCCAGCAAGATAGTCCATGCTGGAGAGCCTCTTGAGTGTGTGGAGAAGTTTTGTTGTGAATTATGAGAGAGAGAGAGACAGAGAGAGAGAGTGAGTGTGTATTGAGTTATAGGAAATTATTCAGTGGACGTAGATTTTTGAGAGGAAAAACTGAATGCATACAATGAAGGGGGTCAAAAAAAAACAAACTTCTATCATCCAGTCTAGTGTTTCCCCATCATGAGCTTAGAGACCCCAGGGCTAGGCTACTCGGTCCAAAACTTAAGTGAGAGTGACCAGTTATTCACTCATTAGCAGTATTAACCCTTCCCATCCAGGTGGCATGTATACATGACGACCTGGGGACATCTGGGTGGCATTTACACATGATCTAGAGTTTTATAGTAATATTGTTATTGTATTATTATTATGATCATTGCATCATATTATAATAGCATATTATACTATAATTTTATAGGTTTAGCTGAGAAATTATGGTTTAAATAACAGTGATTTTTAACCCCTCCATGGCCGCCGGCGTCAAATGACGTTTAGCCAATAAATGGCCGCCGGCGTCGTTTGAGCGCGGCCTATAAAAAACTGCAAAAATTTTTGGGAAGTGAACAGACATTCTGAACTTCTTCACACTGACTTACACTACTTTCCCATACACCTCATTAAACAGTTCAGAGCCTGCTGCTGTGATGAGTGGATTTTCGATTTTTTCACTCCTGGCCATGCCTAAACAAGCACAATTACACCCATTATCTCGACCCAGGCAGAACATATCATGTTTGTCCTCTCATGCAAAACAAACACAACCACCTATTTACGATTATGAAGTAACACAGGCACATACAAAAAAGACATGATAATAAGTGAAAAATACATTTTTGTCTTGGTATAGTTACCTATTTGCTCAGGTTTGCTGTAATGGCTTGGATCATTAGATGCAGTGCAACTTGTAGAAAACTGTGAAAACTTTCGGGAAGTGAACAAAAATCTGGGACATGAGACTGACCTTGACTTCACCTTCTCACATATGATCTGTCAGTTCACCACCTGCTGCCATGACGAGTGGATATACGATTTTTTCGCTCGTGGCAGTGCCTAAAAACACATAGTTACACCCATTATCTCGACCCAGACAGAAAATACAATCTTTTTCCTCCCTTGCAAAATACACACAACCACCCTGTTTACAAGACAGCAATATACAGTACCCTTGCGTCCAACATGCGTTTGTCCAGCACGGAGAGCAAAAAATTAGTACGATTTAATATGATTTAAGTACAGTACTGTAAAATGGGTGCGTAAGCATAACACGGACAGAGCTCCGAGAAGTGGGTGAAATCCGCAGAGTTCGCCTCTAGCATGATCACCTATGGTCCAGCACGGTCATACTGGACGTTCCCGTGACGCTGAGAGCCAATCAAAACTTCCGATCAAGTAGCCTCCCTCGCCCGCTATCGTGACATGATCGTGATGTCACCCAATGACAAACACTTCTGCTATCACGTGATGTTTTGTTTAAATTTCTCCCGCCACAGCGCCACTCAGTCGCATAATTCGCATTGGATGGTGCTTTTTTCTTGCTGCATTTTCTGCCCTTGCTACTGCATTTTACTCAGCTCATGATGCCTAGGAAGCCTTCTGAGAACCCCAAGAAGTGGCGGCACCTCCCTCAGGCACCAAGCTAGAATTCATCGAGAGGCAGAAGAAAGGGGAGAGGAATTTCGAAGGATTTATGAGGGAGGGTGAGGAGGAGCAGCAGCCATTACCTGCTAGTGACGCCAGCAGCCATCCTCTGGGGACCCAGTAGGACTATCTACAGCCTCAGATACCACCTTCCATTCCCAACAAGCCCACCAACACTATCCTAAAAGGTTAGTTATCATTCATTATAATTACAGCAGTACTAATATATGTATCGGTATATGGTAGGTATATAGGGTGACTTTTCCTAGGGTTGCTGACATAATTCATTTTTCCCCATAAGCTCTGTTGTTTGTCCAACACGTTTTTGGTCCAACACAGGACCCATGCATGACAATATTACCGTGTTGGACGCGAGGGTACTGTATGTTGCGAAAATAACATGGTAAAATGAGAAAGATGAAAGTAAAATGATGGAGAAAGATGAACTTGTTATAATGGAAAAAAATACGTTTTCCCCATCTGTAAACGTATTTATTTCTGCTTTGCATCTGTATTTGTAATCTCTATCTATCTATATACCTAGGCTGCTTCCCCCAAGGAAAGGGAGGTAGCCGAGACAGGATGACACACTCCCCATTTACTCATCCATTCAAACACATTCATTCGCATCTTAGCCCCAAAGGGGAGAACAGACAGATCCTCACCGCACCACACCGCACAAGGGTCAACTGCGCAATGCAATCAGTGACATCCGCTACAGGGCCCGACAGCAGAACTGGTTTACCCCTGCCACATCATAACAGACCCATCCCCTTACCCGCACCTGACCTGACTAGCTGATCAGACCAAATGCGGGAGAATATCCCCTCAGGGCTGCGTCATCACTTATTCATTCACAATTTCTCAACATTTATTTCTGTCACGCACAGCCACTCTTCCTTGCTCAACAGACATCCCTTTCGCATCCAACGCTCTCTTCACACTGTCCATCCATCCTATTCGTGGTCTTCCTCTCAGCCTTACACCTCTCACATCAGATCTAGTTATCTTTTTCACCAATTGCTCATTATCCATTCTCTCCATATGCCCAAACCATGGCAACACCCTCTGCTCAACTCTACCAGCCATCTCCCGAACAACTCCAGTTCTCCTTCGCACTTCATCATTTCGCACCCGATCCATACGTGTCACTCCACACATACTCCTCAGACACCTCATCTCCATTACATTCATAATAATTAGACATATTCTTAGGTCTGAAACTGCATTACAATTCTATTTTTAGCCATGCTTGTGGTGTGGGAGCTCGAAGTTGGGACTCAACTTTCGTGTTGCTAATCAGATCTGACCCTCCACTTTATTCTCCCGTGGCAGAGTCTAACCTTGAAGGACGTGCAGTTTTCTTATTTAGGACCGAAAATTCAACTCTTTCGCTCCCCTTTTTAAGCATGTGCACAACAGTAATGTAAAAAATAACTTGAAACTACCGTAAACATATTTTATATCAAAAAGGTGAAAAAGTATTCATAACATCTTTTTTTCCAGCCATTCCTAACAGATTATGTACTGAAATCATTCGATATCATCATATCTCATATATGCACAACATTTCAGCACCATTCGTATTGTTTTGAGAGATAAAAAAAAAATAACAACACCTGCCCAGTTGCGTTGCGGCACACCCCTGGGCGGCGGATATCGGTTGCTGATATTTCTGCAACTTCCATGCTCCATTACAAGCCACAAAATGCATCTAGGAAGCTGAGATTTGCACTGTTAGGTGCATCTGAACTTTCTCTTCAATATGGCAAGAATAAAAAATCAATTTTCGAAACTTCAAAAAATGGCCCCAGCGTCGGCCTGGCGTGCACTGAAAATTCTGGGCCTTCGGCCATGGAGGGGTTAAGAAAAACACCCGTTGGTGGTTTGGGTGGTGAAAACGACCCCCGGACGTGATGGGTTAAATGAGCAGTGAACCCCAGTCACCTCTTGGAAACAAATCTTTATGTGGGCATATCTGACTGGAGTACCATAACCTGACAACTGTGGCATTAAGTGTCCTGGTCAACCTCCCCATGTGCAAAAAAACAGGAAAAGTTTTTTCCTCATAAATAATTTTTGCCTGTATGAAATGAAAGCATGCCTGAAAAAGTATAGAAAAAACAAATATTTCATTATTTACCTTAGTTCAGCTGTGGTGAAGTAATGAAGACTTTCATGGTCTACCCCGCATGTGCAAAAAAAATAGGAAAAATGTTTTTTCTCAAAAATAATTTTTGCCCATATGCAATGAGAGAGTGCTTGGAAAAGTATAGGAAAAACAAATACGAATTCATTATTTACTTTAGTTTGGCCATGGTGAAGAAATTAGGACATATGGGAGAAATATGTAGTTCATCCACTTAAAAAAAAAAGCTTGCTCATATGATGTACATCGCAGCTAAAGGTTTTCCATCATGTGAGGTATGTTACAGCTATCGGGTTAACTCACTAGACCACCATCATCTAAAAATTGTATGTGAGGATGGGGCTAATGCACAACATTGGTACTCAACATGAAAATCCATCCTTGATATCCCTACAAACATCAAAGAACTGTCCTTTAGAGGAGAAAGTTGTCAAGTATGATAGGGGAAGACAAGAATAGAAATGGTATTTACTTACATCCATTGAAAGTCCATTATAGGACATTCTGTGTTTGATCCAGATCACATTCCTTTGATGGGATGTTTTGACTACCACCTGTGAAGGTGTGTGCAAAGTTTTGAACATTTTTCAGAGTTAGGAGTTTTGTTATATACATGTACTGTACAGTAGGCTCACACAGTGCGTGACATCACAGTGTGCGAATTGCATTGTGCACGAGTGACCAAAAATCGTAACCAAAAACCTTGAATGGGCAAGTTTACCTCACAGAACACGAGGTAGATGCGAGGAGTGTCTCAAAAATGCCATTTTCCATCGGTACGCAACACCCCCCCTCACGCAACGCGTCCAACGTCACGTGTCGTCATGTTGATGGCCAGAAATTTCTGGGCATTCTACTGCATAGCTTGGGGTACAAGGGGGCAGGCATGCCATAACAGTCCCGGCTCATGCACAGTGTGGATCTGCTCTCTACAGCTAACCCGTTGTGTACAACATGTTGCAATTTTTTTGCTGCTCCATCCTGGACTGTACTTTGCCGCACCATGGCTCCAACCCCAAGAGTTAAAAAACTTCTGACGCACACAACCAAGTTAGAGGTTATCAAGATGAAGGAGGAGGGACAAGGAAACACCGCCACTGGGAAAGCCCTGGGACTGGCTGAATCAACAGTGAGGACAGTGTGGAAGAACTATGATGCCATACGGGCTCTAGTGAAGACGTATGGTGCATTTGACCTAGACGGCCGTTTGTGGGTGGGAAATCGTACGATGATCCTAATGGAACAGTATTATGCCACCTTCATAATGAGGAAGGAGAAGGAAGGTGTTCCACTGAATGGCAGATTAATTCAGAACCAAGCCCAGCTCTTTTACAAGACAGCATCTCATAAGTTAAATGTGGACAAACCTTTCAATGCATCGGCTGGATGGCTGGACCGTTTTCTGAAGTGCAAGGAATTCTGTCACATCAAAGTGTCTGGTGAATGTGCCTCTGCCGACGAGCTGGCTGCAAGAGACTATCCTGCGATATTTAGAGCACTTCTCGAAGAAGGACAGTACACCAAGGACCAGATCTTCAACGTCGACAAAACGTCGTTATACTACAAGGCCATGCCCTAATCAACTTACATCGCCAAAAAACAGAAACAAGCCCCTAGTCGCAAGCTCCAGAAGTGTAAGATGATGGTAATGTTCGCTGTAAACCTGTCTGGGAGCCACAAGATGAGGCCAGTTGTTGTAAACAGCTTAACACCCAAGGTGCTACAAAAACCTTATGAACCTGGATGCTAGTGGCATGTACTGGCACAAGTCTGCAAATGGTTGGATGACCAGGAACATTATGGCAGACTGGTTAACAAGGCACTGCGTTCCCGATGCAAGGGCCAAGTGTCGGGAACTTGGCATTCCATTTAAGATGCTCCTTGTGCTGGACAACGCACCAAGTCACCCTCCATACCTAGAAGATCTGCACAAGGATTGTCGTGTTGTGTGTCTGCCACCCTAGACGATGTCACTAATGCAGCCACTGGATCAGGAACTGATCGCCACTGTGAAGCACTTCTGCCATAAGCAAGTGTACGACTACCTATGCAGGAAGACCAACACACGAGGAGCTTCATGCCCTACAAGAAGATCATGACGAAGACCTCGATGAGGCACCTGATCCCGTACCATCTCCTCCAGCAGCTGTATCCCGACCCACCACAGGTGACCTGACTGTTGAGGCATTTTGGCGTCGTTTTACCGTGATGGACGCAGTTGACCTTTTCCTACAAGCTTGGCACCAGATTACACCTCCAACGGTGAACCATGCATGGCAAATGCTCATGCCTCACTTATGCACGACCCAGGAGATGGCCATTCAACCACTGGCCGAGGCTGAGGCAGCAACACTGACAGCAGCACAAGCCATACCAGGTTTCATGGATGTTACATTGGCAGACATACAGGAAGTGCACGCTGCTAATGAGGAACAGCCTGCCGAGGAAGTGTTGCAACAGATAGATGAGCCTGACGCAGAGCCCAATGCCAGGCAGAGGCAAGTTGAGTAGCCTAGTGTGATGGAGGGGAATGCAGAGCTGTGTATGTCAAGAATAAGCAAGATCCTTGCTGCCATGGATAAGCTCAAGGAAGAGGTGAAGGAACTGGAAGTGAGCAGCCTAAGAACGGAGGAAGTTCTGGTTGGTATCGGCAAACTCTTCCGTTTCTACACAGACAGGGACAGGCAAGAAATAAACAGAAGAAGACAGACGATTATAACAAGTTACACACACAGTGGGCTCAAGTTAGTGAAATTGAGGAACCAGCTACATCGTCAGCTCCTGTTCCTGTTGAAGATGAAGAGGATGTGTTGTCAGAAGTGTCAGCATTGGGTTTATGGCTGAAGTGAGTGACTTACTTTGAGGCTTCTGGGGAAGGTGCTCAATAGGAGTCTGTGGAGGGAAGTGTTGGTGCAGCGGGGGGTGCGGGGCTGTAAGCGTTGCTGCGCCTCGGAACCCCTGTTATTTACGTCCATCAGGCCTGTTGTCCAATGTTGTTAAGGTGACTACTCATATTTTTGTTATTGTAGCCATATCTGTAGTACTATCTATCTATCTATCTATTGCCAGACGCCTCAATCCCGTTTGGGGTGGCCACAAACAAATCGCCTCCAAGTCGCCCTGTCCCCCGCCATTTCACTGCCCTGCTCCCAACTCACACCCCCCTCTCTCATATACCTCTCCACCCCATCCCTCCATCTCATCCTCAGCCTCCCCCTCCCTCTTCCCCCCTCCACCTCACTCACATACACTCTCTTCGTCAGTCTTTCACCCTCCATCCCCTTCACATGGCCAAACCACCTCAGTATGTTCCTCATAACGCTTCCTATCACATCCACATCCACACCACAACGCTCCTTTATATCCTCATTCGTCAGCCTGTCTCTCCATGTGACTCCACAGGCTCCTCTTAAATAACTCATTTCCACTGCTCTCACTCTTGACTTGTGTCCTTCCAACGTCCAAGCTTCAACGTCTGTAGTACACTGTGTGAAAAATTTGACCCTTATTATGTCTCTAAGGGCCAAAAAATGTCCAGATATGAGGGGGTACCGCCCATATGTAATTTTTCCCATAAGATTATGTATTCACAGTGCGTGAGGACCAGGACCGCCCAATCTCTCACGCACTGTGTGAGCCTACTGTACATACATGCAAACTCAACGTCAGCATGTGGTCATGTGGAGGGAACGGGTGGTGAAAAGGCTTATACGAGTATGAGTCCATCTGGAGGTGGTTCAAATGAAAATTGTCATTATGACTTTTTTTTTTTTTCTTAACTGATTACAGTGTTATTGGAAAATGATCCACAGGTTGGATAGAATAAGACAGACTCTGGATTGATTTGATATGTGTAGTTGTTGGCACGGGAGATGATGAGAATATGGTGTTAGGAGGATATTTAAATGGTCATGTAGGTGCAGCAATGCAAGGATATCAAGGGTTGCTCAGGTGATGCATGCATGGTACGAGGAATGTTGTGGGTGAGAGGATATTAGAATTCAGAGAAGCAATGAGCATAATCATGTTCAACATGGTTTTTAGGAATGCAGAAAATAAGACTGATTATATATTAGTTTGGGGTAATAAGTCAGATTGATTATTTCCTGGTCGGGAAGGCTGATAGGTTAAGTTGTTGTTGCTCAAATCCTGGCCCATCTAACTGAACAGACCCATCAACTGCAAGTAAGCAGCTGCCCCTTTGGGGAGTCCCATAGGTTCCCTACATCACTGATGTTTTATTTACCTAATTGTGACATACAGGAAATGAGCTATGCTTATGTCTGCATCTTAGTGTGGCATGTGCTGTGCAGTGCTCCATTATGTGATGTACTGTATGAGCCTATTCTACAAGCTGAGCATGTGTCACCTATGATTCCACCCAACCCAGATCTAAACTGGTAGCTGAGGAGGGCTGGGTGATATCCCGCTCTAAGCCTAATTAGGTGAACTCGATCAATTCCAATGGTTGGATGTCAGGAGGAGGGGGGGATGTAGGATGGCGCTGTGATAGAGGTGTTGTACTGCCCTCTTCATGAAGTTACTAAGAATTTCTTCATTGTTAATGTAGGAATGTCTCCCCCCCTCCCCCCCCTTTTTTAAAATAAATACAAGGAAGACAAACCAAAGGCTAGAAGCCTGTGAGATTGTTCCCTCAGAGAAAAAACAAAATCAGAGAACTAAATTCAAGAGCCATTCATTTCGAGATGCCTGGACATGTTGCATTTGAAAGACTAGAGGTCATAGACAGTAGGAAATACAGACAGAGGGTTTGATAATGTTTCTGTGGTGATTGTTTATGTGCCTAGGTGTGTTGTGTGTCTGTCATGTAATGACGGGTGCTGTGTTTTGGCACAGGTTGCTGCATAGAACTGTGTGTCCCTCATATTAAGGTAATTTCTGACAGGAATGAGTTTAGTTTCAATGTGAGTGAGCTGAAAGAGTGGGTTTGGTGCAGCCAGTGACACTGTAGGATGTTCTGTATGATTTGTAAGGTGTTGTAATGGATATTAGATAGGATGGGGCCCATGCTGGGGAGTCATGGGACATCACTGATTGTATGTATTATTTGTACAGGTATACCCCGGTTTAACGATGCAGTTGGTTAGGTAGAAACCCATCGTTAGGTGGAGTATTGTATATCGGGGTAGATTTAACATGTAAAGTAATGGGATGCATTTTGAGAAGTCCAAAACCCACTTAAATGAGCCCCAAATCAAGCTTAAAGCCAGTCTAAATGGCCTATCAGCTGTAAAACAAGCTAACCTGAGCCTAACACCTGTAAATAACACACTAAAACCAACAAATAAAATTTGAAAATTGTCAAATATAAGTCTGGAAAAAATGAAGCTTAGTAAACTGTACCTTAAAATGACAATGTTCACCCCCATGTATGGCTAAAACACATTAATCTAAGTCTAAAAACAGTTTATAAATCAACCTAAGCACACAGTTTTAGTCTAAAATATCATCAAAATTGGTTTTAAAAATCAATAACCAATCGTTAAACTGGAGTTTGGCCATCATTAGGTGGGGTATGGTGGTATTTCTACCCCCAATGTTAAGCCGGGGTATCGCATCTAAGGGTATCGTATATCGAGGTATACCTGTAAAGTAAGGAGAGTGTTTCTTTTTGTTTCCCAAAGTCTAGCCTTGTGGTTGTCGTGAGTGCACTGAGTCTTGGGGTGCATCACTACCATGATGTCTTGTACATTGTTCTTGAAAGTGAGTCCAGTGTCATATGTTGCTCCAAGGATCAGAGTGGAAGCTGTGTGTGTGTCATACACCTACCTTATCAAGTGTGATGTGTGGGGAGTGCCTGTGTTCATGTTTACTGATGGTAATGAGTAGTGGTGAATTTAGCTGGGGCAATCGCCCCGTTGTTGTCCTCGACCTAAGTCTGCAGTGTGTTGAGGTAGTCCTGTTGCAGAGTGCATGCTGTGTCTGCAGTGTAGTGTGTGGTTGTTTAAGTGGTGTCATTTGTTATTAGGGCAATGTTTATGGGTGGTTGGGGTGTGGGAATATCCAGCATGTATAAGATGAAGAGTGTGGGTGAGAGAATGGAGCCCTGTGGAATTTCGTTAGGGAAATTTCAGGGTCATGATGACTTGCCCTGGAATGTAACACATGCATGATTGCCAGACGAATAATTGGTAAGCCAGCATTTGTTGTTGTTCTCCATGTTTGTGTTGTATATCTTGGTGACTAGTCTGCATCAGGGGATAGCATTAAAGGCTTTACTAATATCTGTTGGTGTAAAGGTGTGTGTTGTGTGGATGTTTGCCAGTGGATGCCATCTGATGCCTTCTGTGTGAGGTTAATAAGTACGGTGTTTCTAGTGTTTTGTGCCCTGAATCTGTGTTGTGAAGGAGTAAGGGGGATGTGGGGAGTGACTTGAGAATGAAGCATTCATTCATTTTGAATGGTATGTTAAGTAGTTGTATGGGTCTATATGAAGAAGGGAGAGGTGCATCTCAATTTTTAGTTTGAGTATAGGGATGACTGTTCCATGTTTCCAAATACAGGGAGTGCTACGGTGTATGAGTAGTTGTTAATGCTTGTAAGGGCCTGGACACCTTTAAATGATGTTAAGGTTATAGAGAGTGAAGAGTGGGTGCAGCAGCACAAAATACTGATATAGGACTTGGTATTAAAGCATTGGATACTGAAAAAAAGGACCTGTTTACCCAGGAGGAAAATATGAAAGTTGAAAACCAAGCAGTAAGGGATGCCTTCTATAGTGAAATGAGTAGAATGGTGACTGAACAGGGAACTTTACACAGAAGTGTTAATGAGCAGTGTTATGCAGCGTGTTCTGTGTCCCGACTTCTCGGGTCCAGTCACGGTGCAACTCTGGGTCCTTAATTCCTGACTAGGTCAGCACTAGCAAGGAAGGGAAACACAAACACCACGAGTGAACAAATACACCAATATATTAATAGAGAAACAATTACACACACAATATTCTATGACCAGAGTCGAAATTACACAATGCCTTACACTGATATTGGTCTGAATCACTGTACACCTAGTTCAGCATCTTTGTCTCACATCTGGGTTATTTCCTCACAGTATCACAGGCAATATTTCCCCAGTATAGGTAATACATCAACACTGAGAGGTTTACATACAACACAACCCAGTATACCAACAGGGACAGCTCTTACGTCTAGGTGCTCGCGTGACATAGATGCTCCTCCTGAGTGCTCAGTTAGGTGTGGAGCCAATCCAGAAGACTAGGCATCCAAGGGTGTGCTTGGGAACTTGCCACTGCAAGTCCCACCCTGATTCTGGTTAGCATTCCCTCTGCTGGAGAGTAGTGTACTTTTTCCGTACACTACTGGGTGGTCTGGCTGCATGGAAGAGGGGTGCTGGGTCACGAGGGAGATGCGCCGTTGTTGCCTGGACGTCCGCCCAGGTAATTCAGCCCCTCCGTTGTCTCCTTGTGGGGTGGGTGTCACCCCCTTACTCCTCTTGGGGTGGTGGTGTCGGGCTCATCCCGCCTCACTGGTATTTCAGGTCTAATCTGTAAAATTTTTGCTGCATGCATTTTCTTGAATTAAAGAGTGCTAACTGCTTGAGTCCTTGAGTCAAGTGATTTCGGCTGGCCTAGGTTTCATAGTTTTCTTGTGAGATCCTGATCGGGCTTATGAAAAGATTTTGTCAAATATTGTCTGTAAATTTCTGTTGGAAATATTTGCCTTAAATGATTAAATGAATTTCTACTGGGATTATAAGCATCAGGCCTGTATTCAGTTTGCAGTTACATGAGCTGACTGTGAGTATTGTGACATCCAAGATTAGGAGTTTAGGACCCAGGCCTTTATGTATTTTTGCTGATATCTGTGTCTTTGGATGCATTTGATAACAGCAGTGTTTAGCAGTTCTTTTGTACGAGTGTAGTGCACCAATTGTTAGTGGTTTTGGTTAAGAAATTCCCCAGCCAAAAACCCCTTCATCTTCTGCTAACAGCAGGAGTTCAACAGCACTTAATTTAACTGAAATACCAGCACGGCGGTGAAGCCTGACACCACCACCCCAGGAGGAGAGAGTGAGGGGGTGACACCCACCCCACAAGGAGACGACGGAGAGGCTAATTTACCTGGGCCAATGTCCAGGCAACAACGGTGTATCTCCCTCGCGACCCAGCGCCCCTCTTCCATGCAGCCAGACCACCCGGCAGTGTACAGGGAAAGTACACTACTCTCCAGCAGAGGGAATGCTCACCAGAATCGGGGTGGGACTTGCAGTTGCAAGCTCCCAAGCACACCCTCAAACGCCGAGTCCTTTGGATTGGCTCCTTATTTGACTGAGGACTCAGGAAGAGGCTCTAGGGCTGCTATCCCCCTGCCGAGACGGACAGAGGGCATGCTCCACCGGAGCTGTGGCGTGAGTCGAGAGAGTACGTCCGACCTCTTCCTCCTGACATTACAGGCACAAAACTTTCCCAGACGGAAGGAGGGCATGCTCTGCCAGAGCTGTGGCGTAAGCCGCGAGAGTTAGTCTGACCTCGTCTTCCTGATGTCCCCAGGACAGGTACCTCCAACCTGACAAAGGGAGGCCATGCTCCACCAGAGCTGTGGCAAAAGCCGAGAGAGTACGCCCGACCTCTTCCTCCCAACATCTCAGGGGCAGGAGGCCTTAGCCCTATGACAGGAGTGCCCCCGCTCCCCTGATCCACTAGGAGCACAGGCAGTGCCCAATGGGGCTGTCTGATGTAGGGAGTTACCTCTTACTCAACTCACTGCCCTGATTGTGGAGCGAGGGGCCCCTCCCCCCAGCCCTCTCCTTGGAAGGCTAGGGTCTCTTCCCCTACAGGCTCCCCACCTGAGTCCGGACCAGACGAGGCATCCTCAAGGCCCGGTATCCAGTCACTCCAGCCCCTCCCACCCCAGACGCTGACAGGCTCCACCAGGACCAGAGGCCACAGCCCTACCCTGCTGGCCTCCCCCTGTAGCAGAGGTCGCAGCCCCCGGAGCCAGCAGGCCTCCCCAGGTGCTTCCCGTGACCGAAGGACCTCCCCCGACGCTGGTGGCCGCAGTGCTTCCCTGACGGCCACCCTGAACCGGGGTGCAGGCCGCCCTGCCCCGGCGGCGCCCTCCTCCTAGCCGACTCTTGGCCCAGGCCTCCCACAGGCCCTCCCCCAGACCCCAAAGATGACCAAAGGCCAACGGCGTGCAGCCCGACTCCTGGCCCTCTTTGGTCCCAGGTCCCAGCCCCAAGAGTCCTGCCTCCTGCAGGACCGACGCGGCTAGGAAGCTGCCCCAGACGCTGCCCCATTCCTCCCGGACTGATGGCAACTCCACAGACCCCACTGGCCTGTGCAGCTCCCCGGACGGCCTCTCACACCTGGCCGCCACCTGGAGCTCCCCGCATAGGCCCTCTCGCCTGTGGGCCATGGTCCCCTCTCCACCAGAACTGTGAGTAACAGGTCTCGTAATTGCACATATTTCCCCAGTGTTGGGAGCCCCACTCCCCCACAGTGAATTACCAGTGAGCCATTCCCCTGTGTGAAGCATCTCCCCTGTGGTCCATCCCCCCCTTTCTTCCGTGCTCGTGCACACTTCCCCCCTCACACAGTGTTTCCCCCCCTTTGTTGATGAATTGAGCCCCTGTGAATCACGGCAGAGTGTATAAACCCAGCCCTGGGTTGAAACCCTCCTCGGGCAGTGACAGTCCAGTCCCATATCACTCGTGGAACATGATAATATCCCAGGTACCTCAGTGCTATACCCTCGCACCCCCCTCCTCCCTGGCCCTGGCCCGGACCCACCGGTGAGAGACCCTCCCTATCCTCATTAAGCCCCCCCCCCCTGCCACCCCACTCCCCCAGTGTGACTTACAGTATACTCCCGGCCTTTGTGATGCGCATATAGACTAAGGTAGCCAGGGACTTCTGTACATGTCACGCAGAGATGATGTATTAGCTAGGACCTGTCAATGTCACACGATTACCTAGGCTTAAGGACCCAATCATAAGAACCGTCCTGGTGGGTATATGGGGACGAGTGGTATGTAAATCTGTCTGTGGTGATGTACTGAATATATTGGTGACATATTGCCTGTGATACTGTGAGGATATAACCCAGATGTGAGACAAAGAAGCTGAACTACGTGGACAGTGATTGAGGTCAATAACAGTGTAAGGCATTGTGTAATTTCGACTTTGGTCATAGAATGATGTGTGTGTAATTCTTCTCTATTAATATATTGTATTCGTTTACTCGTGGTGTTTGTGTTTCCCTTCCTTGCTAGTGCTGACCCAGTCAGGAATTAAGAACCCAGGGTTGCGCCGTGATTGGGCCCGAGAAGTCGGGACACAGAACACGCTGCATGACGTTAACACTTGTCAAGAAAATCTTTTTGAAAAATTTAAATATTGTTCAAAGAACCTTAGCCCTCTCCCCTTGCGAAAAGATGCCAAAAGCGTGACATTGACAGAATCTACCTGAGTGGCAGTGAAAAGAGGAAGATAAGGCAGCAAAAGAAAATGAAAAATGTCTCAGTGGAGCAATGAGAAATTTATCATTAAAAAGAATGACTCTGAGACCGAAGGGTCAGATTGTGAGTCAGTCAGTACCATGGAGGTCCAAGATCTGCCCAATTTTCCTGCAACTCCTTCCGTGCAAACTGCTGAACAAGCTATGTTATCATCTAGCCTGCCTCAGCAGCGCACATCAGAACTCAAGAGGAAAGACAGCAGCCTTGATGTTAGCTTTATTGAAAATTATGAGGATCCTGCCTTTTGTCCTAAAAATTCTTTCCACAGCTCAGCGAGATTTTCTGGTCACAAAGCTCCACATAAGTTAGATTAGAACTGTTAATTCCCCAACGATGCAGCAGACAGGAAATTTTCAAATTCCTGCCTTTAGCGCAAATTTTGCAAATGGGGAGGTGATGCATATAAAATGGCTGGTGTATTCGGTTAGAAAAAATCAGATATTTTGTTTTTGTTGTAATTTTTTTTCCAGTTTTAATGCCGTGCTGTCCTCTGATGGGTTTCATGACTGGTCCAATGCTAGTGTGCATTTAGTTAAGCATGAAATGTCCAGTGGTCACTTGCAGGCAAGTGTTCAATGGTTTGAGGCTGAGCAAAGACTAAAGAAGGGTTGCTCTTTGGATTCAATTCATCAGCAGCGAATCAGTGATGAAAAGCTACGGTGGCAAAATGTTTTTCAGCACCTCCTTGCTATTGTTCAGTTTCTCTCAGAACATAACATGGCTTTCCGAGGATCTGTTGATAAACTCTTTGAACCTAAAAATTGTAATTTTCTTGGCCTAGTCCTACTGACTGCCAAGTTTGATCCTGTCATGCAAGAACACCTGTGATGAATCAAGGATGAAGAGATCCATGACCATTACTGAAATGCGTGATATACAACATAGTGCCCCCGAAAGGGAAGCAAGTGAGGAACAGCATAGTGCCTCCAAAAAATGAGACGAGTGGCGTACAGCCCAGTGCCCCCGGGAACGTACCGACACCCCCACCCAGACCCCACGGAGTAGCCGCAACCGGACGACGGGATACCGCGCAACAACGGCATATGTCAGCCCGGGCCATATGCCCCTATAACACTCAGCCGTCGCACCGTCACCATAGCAGGAGAAGGACACTACATTCGGGGAGTGGGATTGCCGGATCAGCTAGGGGTGGAGCTGCTCACATAGTTCCAAACAGCGCCCCTCAGGAGACGGCCTATTGCCGCTCCGAAGGTGCCCCTCCAGAGACGCCCTATTGCCGCTCCGAAGGTGCCCCTCCAGAGACGGCCTATTGCCGCTCCGAAGGTGCCCCTCCAGAGACGGCCTATTGCCGCTCCGAAGGTGCCCCTCCAGAGACGGCCTATTGCCGCTCCGAGAGTGCTCCTCCTGAGACGGCCTATTGCCGCTCCTCCCTCCTGCAGAAGGAGGCGGCCTGCTGCCACTCCTGCCTTCGCCAGAGGGCCTATTGCCGCTCCGAAGGTGCTCCTCCTGAGACAGCCTATTGCCGCTCCTCCCTCCTGCAGAAGGAGGCGGCCTACTGCCGCTCCTGCCTTCGCCAGACGGCCTATTGCCACTCCCGCCTTCGTCAGACAGCCAATTGCCGCTCTGAAGACGTTGCCCCTGAGACAGCCTATTGCCGCTCCTCTCTCCGGCAGGAGGAGATGGCCTATTGCCGCTCCTCCCTTTGGCAGAAGGAGACTGCCTATTGCCGCTCCCGCCTTCGTCAGACGGCCAATTGCTGCTCCGAAGACGTTGCCCCAGAGACGGTCTACTGCTGCTCCTTCCTCCTGCAGAAGGAGATGGCCTACTGCAGCTCCCACCTTCGTCAGACGGCCAATTGCCACTCCGAAGGTGAACAGAGGTGTGCTGACTCCCCCACTCAGGCCACGGCCAATTGCCGGTCCTTGGCGCTTGATAGCTGCGCCCCTGGGCAGCCACGGCCAATTGCCAGGCCCCAAGGCCAAAAGGAGGTGTTGAGTGAGTCATCTCCCCAGCAGGAGACAAGAGCCCAGACCTCCCGTACCGGAGTGCCCCAGCCAGGCCCTACGGTCTCTCCTGTCCTCCATTCCCTACGCCTGGCTCTGGAGAAGACTCACCTGACGGACCCTGGTTCAGGTCGGTTCTGCAGTTCCTCCCTGTCGGTGCCCCTCGACTTGGGACCGCAGTCCTCAGTCTCTCCAGACCCTTCCCAGGATGCCCGGGCGTGATCTCCCCACACCCACAAGGCGGCGTGAGACCTCCACCTCCTGCTGAGACCTGAGCCAGAGATTTCTGGATCTGTTTGGCCTTAGTCCTGAGGGCCACACCCCTGAGCCTAGCCCGGAGGCATATTCCTGAACTCGGGACTAGTATATACAGGCTCCGCCCCCATGGCTGTCATCCTTTGGCTGGGCTCCTCCCCTGGCGTTTTACCAACAATGATCTCATAAATAACCTTTTAAAACACCCTTATATGTGTATAAATGAAGGGTAATTTATAAGCAATTACTGCAAATATATTATGGCCTTATGCCATTAAGTTTCCTCCTTTCTTAAGGTACACTGTATAAAAAGCACATGGTGTAATAAGTTTGGTCAATGGTATCACTGCTTACTTCGACGATATTATTCATAATTCCGCCTCACAAACTCGAGATAATGAATTTGAATGCTTAACTTCTTTGCATTATATTTAGCTAAAACATATGTACTTGCACGTTGTATGATTTTTTAAAGAATTTTATGTACTAATAAGGCATAGAGTAGCCTATTGGCATTACGTTTAAGGTACAGTCATTGATTACAACACCCATTTTTATTACCAATAAACACCCTCAGGAAAATGAGTCTGTAGTTCACTTCTTGCTTCTAATCTACATGAAAATATCTTCAAAATCATAGTTTCCTAACTACTCTCAACAGAAAATCCTGTGTCCTGATCAAGACGTGGGGAGAAACACTAATGATGCTCAATGTCTCTGATGAACCAGTACAGCTGACAGCAGACTTACCCTAAATCCGTCCCTCTGATATCTTTCAAGGGGAGGAGTATTGTGTCATATATTCTTCCAAATGATAGGTCATTGGCTGAAGGTGTCTGTTGTAACCAAAACCTCTCTTGGAAGATATGACATAGGACTACTTTCCTTTATTAGGTATTGGGTGGGCGATTTTTGGCAGTCTGCCGTCGCCTGTACATCACCCAGATGACCAGAGAGAGAGAGAGAGAGAGAGAGAGAGATATGGGGGTAGAGTGTTAAGGTGTATGTAGATTGGAAAAGGAAGGAGGTTTTCATGACGAAAATTTCAAAATAAACCCTCCATTTTATTGATGGCATGGACAGAAGAAATGTGCAGGATGATACGTACATATACTGACCTATTCAAATATATATACAGGCCTCAGGATAAAAAATAAGAGCAGTATTATAATTTTCAATAAAAGGGAACAACCTGACCACATCAAAAATATTAAAGTAGCAAAGGAAGTAAAATATTTAAGGATAATAATATGTTCGGTAAATACAGAATCACAGCTCCATGCCTATGTGTATAGTAGTCTTACAACAAGACAGTATACATTACGTACTTACCTTCCGTGAAGGTTTTAGTGAGTGCTCGTCGTTACAATGCCCACATTAATACATCAAAAGTTCAGAGTTCGGTCGACCCCTGTCAGATTCTAAGTCCACCTGACAACAACAACAACCAAGAATATTTCCTTGTGTAGGGAGCAGTTACAGACTTAAGTAATAACCTAGAATCTTCAATACAGGATTAGTAGGTAGTTGTTTGGAAAAAGTGGGTAGGTCCCTATACACGTTAGCGTGGAGCAGTGATTTTGTATATTTACCATAAGTTCCAGTACTGAGAGGAAAGGATAGGGTTTAGTATCAAGAAAACAAGAATAGAACAAGAGAGAGAGAGTGTGTGTGTGTGAGTATTAAGTTTCATGGTTGTGATCAAATTTTTGGACTTCAGATCAGTGACCAGTACCATGGGACTTGGCATTAGCCACATTGCTGTGAACATTATGGGCTAGGTTATGAGGACGTTTGGGTCTTGACGTTAGAGTTGATGAAGGTCGACGTCCTTTACCAAGGGTAGCAGCTCCTCTGGGCATACCTGGGGTTCTCCTTGCAATTGAAGTTGGCTGGCAAGGTATCTTCCCACGACCAGCTCCTTTTTTCATTGATGATCCCATAATGTTCAAGAAACTGTTTAACTGATTTGCTGATTTTGCAAACTTCAACCGGTCTATGAATTTTTTAATACCCAAGAGGGTGTCTGCATTACCATATTTAGCACATGTTTTCACAAATGCTTCTGCAGCCTCATGTGACTGTGCAGTAATGTCCTCATTTTCAGCATGTTCCTCATCAATAATGCTACTTGCTGACATCACATCAGGTGTTTCTGTTTTTATCTGTGATTCTGTACAATTATCATGGGAAGAATTTCCTTCAATATCAGGTTTACAATTTTCTTCAGTTGTTTCACCACTTTGTACTTCTTCCAAAGACTTGAAAAAACCCTCTGCGGGGGCTTTACCTTCAACAAGGGCTAAAACTGCCAACCAAAGACGGGTGCTACTGTTCAGCACAAGCATCTGGGGCACCACAGTCATTCCATGGTTAGCACATACAACCTGATGCTTGCAGATTGCACCATTGTTTCCTCTGATGCATGTGCACATACCAATATTAAGGTCTACCACATACATTTGTCCTGGGTCATTCTCACTTTGCACCTGGTATATCCCACCACCTAAGGGTTTTACTGTTTCCAAAAGAAGTGTGCCCACAATCACTCTCTTCATTCGTCGTTGACCCAGTGCCACATCCACTATACGCTGTCTCATGTAGGAGTCAAAGATCTCTGCCATAAACACTACCAGCTGAGCAGTGTTGTAGGCCTTGCATCTGAAAAATAATGAAAGACTTATTAATTAGGTGACACTACGTACAAGGGTCACCTTTCAAAGACATCTTATTGCTATGAAGAATACCTCTTCCAGTGCACCATAGAAGACCCAACAAACAAGTAGATATAACTTTAGGGAGTCTGTATTCATATGCTATGTGAATGGGAGTGTTGTAATAGTTACTAGGGGCCAACCAGGTACAGTGGAATGGCTTGTTTCACCAATTCATATATTAATTTCTTCTCATTATTTTTAGGGGTGTGGCCTTGGACCCACATACAAGTAAATATGGCCTTGTACAGTAATGCCAAGTTAGATAAATTACTCTTCAAATATGTTAAGCTTAATCCTTACCTATTAAGAACATTGTCCTTTATGATGCACATCGTTGCCTCACAGTAATTGTTAGTGTGATGGCCTCTTAACAGAGCACCAGCTCTGAAGGCAATGGCCCACTCACTCTCGCCTTTGGACTAGGGTGATGAGGTAGCTGAAATATGTAATTCAAATCACTATACGTATATATACAGTATATAGGTATATATAACATGAATTATTACAGATAAGATAGAATTTATAGGGATGTAATGGATATCTTGTTATGAAACAGTTATCCAACATATCCGGTAATATTTCTACTATCCTGTATCCAACCGAATCTCAGTAATATCCAGTTGGATATCCGTCAATGTTTATTTGACAAATTAACTTTTTTTACCTAATGATGAGAAAAATATATTACCATTTGAAATTGGGGTATTTCTCAGCAAACGGATTGCTTAAAATCTTCTCCAGTAATTCATCAAAAGCCTTGCTTGACTCAGCATAAACAAGAGATTTTACTGGAGCCATTAGTTCTTGGCGATCATTTTTATTGATGCCATGCTTGGAATCAAGAAGCCAGCGCCATACTTGTTGCAGTATGTGAAATACGCAAAGGAATAGCTTGGAAGGAAGTAGGCCAGATGACTGATAAGGCCTTCCTTTGTGCATCGCAATTGTCCGTCATAAAGGATTGCGGATGTCCGTTCCCACAGAAGGCAGTCCCCAAGAACTTCCTTTACCATACCAAACCCTGTATTGCACAAAGAAGAAAATTATATATAATTTGCATTCATTAAAGACTTGGAAAGATTAGTACACACAAAAAAATGGAAACTGAGAACTGAAAGATGCACTATACACATTAATTACCGGTACCTTTAGTTAATGTTGCTTCATCTTGAGATGAAGTGAAAACCACAGCCAATGGCACAGCCCCAGCTGGTCCAGCACAAAGGAATGGTATAACTGCTGTGTTAAGTTGATCAACACAGCCCGTTGCATCGATGAACACCACTTCTCTTGCCTCTTTCAGTTGCCTGTGTGCTCTCATCATGAAGGGGGTAACCAAAACTATAGCAAACTTTTCATTTTCTTGGCTAATTTTCAGAATGAGTTCTGGATGATCTGCATATATCCTTATTGCATCAAACATTGATGGGGTATTTAGTCCTCCATGCTCACTCTGCCTCCATACCGTCCACATATATTCAACACTCTTTGGAGAAGGATTCTTGGACTTATTGGCTTGATCATGCAAGTCATCTGTTACATCCATCTTTAACAAATGGTGCCTGTATGCTCGACCTGGTGCCATACCTGTAAAAGATAAGCACATCATTTATAATAACCACCCTGTGATGGGGGTGTATGAATACTGTAACCGTATTCACTGCGCTTCGTAAAAAGCAAATGGAAGGGATGGAACGACGGGCCTAGGAAAGAAGAAACAAGTTTCATTTGATTTTGCTGCTTGTAAAATACTGCATGCACAAATATCTTAAGCTTAGAGCTCATATTATATATCTCAAGCTTAGAGCTTATATATCTGAAGCTTAGAGCTTTTATTATATATCTTAAGCTAAGAGCTTATATTATATAAATCTTAAGCTTAAAGCTTATATTACATATAAATATATATATATATATATATATATATATCTTAAACTTTGAGCTAATATTATATATCTTAAGCCTAGAGCTTTTATTATAATCTGAAGCTAAGAGCTTATATTATGTATATCGCTTAGAGCTTATATTATATATCTTAAACTTTGAGCTTATATTACATATATTAAGCTTAGAGCTTTTATTATATATCTTAAGCTAAGAGCTTATATTATTTATCTTAAAACATAGAGCTTATATAACCATTTTTGTTTCTTTTTTCTTAACCTTGTTATGCACTTTGCACTGGTTGAGGAAGAAGACGCATAAGCTTCACCACACCGTATAAGAGTTCTGAAAAAAGGGAATGAAATAGTAATAACGTATATATATGAAGGACTGAAATATAGTAAGTGTGTGTGTGTGTAAATACACACACACACACACACATTTATGCAGAATATCACAAAATGTACTTAATGTATACTTTGGTTGCATATGAATGCACTGCATGCATAGTGTTCTTACATATTTATAAATGGATGCAGTTGATGTATGGTGCCAAAACTTGTTTAGTGTTCTTCCAAAAGATCACTGGCAAAATTTCATCTTGGGAGAACACAATACCAATTGTGAAAAGAAATCTTTGAAGTTTGATGGTTTATACACATGAAAAGAACGTTTCATATATCCTACCTTGTCTGAAGTAATCGTTGAACATCTCTCTGGTGGATGGAGAAACTCTCAGTTCATTCAGAACCTCAGCCGTGTCAAGGGGATGGTTGTGATTTCCCCTGATTGTCATGAAGCATGGAAAGGACCTTATCTGTTCAGAAGATCTTGAGTGTACAATCTTGATCTCAACATCCATAAGCGCCTTGCAACTGTGAAAAAACAGCAATGATTACAGTACATAATATTTTTCTTAAAAAGAAAAAAAAACAAAATCTTCAAATCAAAAGAAAACATACTACAGGGCATGATGTATAAAATACTGTAGTATAATATTTATCAAAGAAAGCTCAAATTTAAGACTGAAAATGCAGTCCAGCAGTTTTCATGTATTTACAAAACAACTGTGCAGCAATGAGCTTTATATGCCTTTTTTTTAGACCCAGACTCTATTTGGCCTACTGATTACCGCTAAGTTTATCATGCAGTCATTACACATAGCCTAGGTATTAAGATTATAAAATTTAATGATATAATCTGAAGCCACTGATCAACCCCATGAAATAACCGCGGTTTCCTATTGTGAGTATCCAGGCATCAAAATGATATTATTGAAAGAAGAGTTGCATGCTTACTCTGGTGGTCTGTAATTTTTGCTATAAGTAGTAGGCCTATCTATGTGGTTTGGTTAAGTTAGTCGTTATAGTTCAGCTCTCGTAAAGTTAACCTTTTAGTGATGCACCCTCTAATAGCCTTTATTTCTCCAAGCATAACCTAACCTAACCTAGTGTAGCCTAACAGGTTGGGTCTTCGCCCCTTTTGACTCCCTTTGTAGAACAAATTTATGTAAATATAACTAAACCTAATGGAGATTCCTGAAAGGAAGCCAGTTTAAAGACCAAGAAAAAACTGGAGATCAAGCCACAGTTCAGCATGAGATGAATACCAAGGAAAGAGTAGCACAGGACAGGCCAACATGAAGAAAGATCATAGCAAATCCAACCCCAATCACTGGAGATTATAACCCAGAGAGCTTGGACCCATAGTGCTAAGGAGGGTTTTTTAATGAGTAGCTAATAGCCTAATACTTACCCAGTATTTGTCTTTTTGACGCCTTTATGTAGAAATCCATGGTGGCATTTCAATGTCTGGCGAAACAATTTTCTCTTCCCCACAGAGTACGTCTTGTACTTGTTGAAGCACACACGATTCTTCATACAAAACAAACCTTTCCACCGTTGAAAATCTTCCTTACACTTTACATTTGTCCTGAAAGTCATACATTCCTCCTCGATCACAATATCAGTAGTTTGGAAGCTATCCATGTGTATATTTACAGCCTCCATGTCTGAATGAACGCGGGCTCAGAGAATGTCGATCTATCGTTAATAAAAATGGGTGTTGTAATCAATGACTGTACCTTAAACGTAATGCCAATAGGCTACTCTATGCCTTATTAGTACAAAAAATTCTTTTAAAAATCATACAACGTACAAGTACATATGTTTTAGCTAAATATAATGCAAAGAAGTTATGCATTCAAATTCATTATCTCGAGTTTGTGAGGCGGAATTATGAATAATATCGTCGAAGTAAGCAGTGATACCATTGACCAAACTTATTACACCATGTGCTTTTTATACAGTGTACCTTAAGAAAGGAGGAAACTTAATGGCATAAGGCCATAATATATTTGCAGTAATTGCTTATAAATTACCCTTCATTTATACACATATAAGGGTGTTTTAAAAGGTTATTTATGAGATCATTGTTGGTAAAACGCCAGGGGAGGAGCCCAGCCAAAGGATGACAGCCATGGGGGCGGAGCCTGTATATACTAGTCCCGAGTTCAGGAATATGCAGCCCGGAGACTGCAGGCCCTTTCGCCACCTGCAGCCCTGGACGCGAGAGGACGCCCCTGCGAGTTGTCCCATGCCCTCTTGGCACGCCCTCCCCTTGGCGGTGCCCCTTTCCCGGCCGAGTTGTCGCCGGCGTGTCTCCCCGCCGCCCCCACGATGAGTGACTCATGATAAGTGTGATGTTGCCCCAGAAATAGTGAACTGTTTTAGGTTAAGTGTGACGTTGCCCAAACTAGTGTACCAATGGTACAGTGACTTAATACGTGTTGAATATCGGGGCAAGTGAAATCACGGTGGATGAGTAAAGGATGAGTGTATAAACTTAGTTCTGGTAAATCAGACTCATGAGTGACGCCCTTGCAGAAAACCAGTAAGACTATTCCTCCCGAGAAATCCTCTGTAGTAAGATACTCCAACATCTTCGACTCTAAGAAAATAATGGAGAAAGTGTTAGTAATATTTCCCCACTTGTATAACCAGTGAATTCCCAATTCGATTCCCTCTCCCCAGTAACTAGCGTGAACGTAAACAAGAAATGGAATCAATTGCCAAAACCCTTTTGCATCAGGAAATATGAAGTTCAAATTAATAATACTTACTCTTCCCCCGTATTACTATAATTCTGTTCTGACCTGCTGCGAGTCACTCCCCTCGCCCTTCCCCCCCCCTCCCTGTGAGTCTCACTCCCCACGCCCCGCGCGCGCCTGTATTCTCTGTACACCTGTGCACTAGAATTAATTGTGTTGACATCAGTATCAGTTAAGCCAGTATCCTGTGAGATACTAATATCCTAGTTGAGGTTTTATATCTTTGCTAAATATTGTGTTGTAATATCTGCTGTCTTTGTCCTGTGTCTGACTATGGTTATATTCGTGTAAAGGTTATTGCCTGGAATTTTTGTGTCCTGCCGCTCTTCATTGCACTAAGCCTCGGTCTCGAAAGAGGACCCCGCTACACGTTAGGTGTTCTAGGACCGAGAAGTCGAGCCTTTTTCACCTAGCATTACACTGGTGGCCAGTGGTGGTTCTTGACCCGGGCGTAGAAGAGAGGTAGTGAGAAATATTTGGCAACATGGCAACTAAACTGCACGTTCAGTTACCCAAGTTTGACCCCGACCAGTACGATATACACACGTATCTGGCAATAATTAAACCCTTACTGGATATCGGCTTTGAAAATGACCAGCAGAAAATTGCAGTCACACTACCACTATTTGGAAAGCGGCGGCGAACATAGCACCAAAAATCGTCCCGGAGCTCACCTGGCAGAACTTTACAAAGTTCACTGTTCAAGCCATCACCCCATCATTAGGGAGAGTGGTGGCTCTATCCCAATTGGATAGTTGTTCATTTGACAGGGATTTAAATAATACCCTAGTTCAGGCAACACGCCTGGTCACCACTGCTTACCCGGAGGCAGACGAAAAAACCCGGGAACAACTAGTGTTTCACACACTCCTCAGGATTCTCCCCGGTTTGATTAAAGAACATTTCATCATACACGAACCGACGGGAGACCTGGATAAGATATCAATTTAATGAGGCGCCTACTAGCCATCCATGCCACCCCTCAACGCATTGGCGAAATAAATCAATTCCCCATTGATCTCATTACTGTCAACCCGTGGGAATTTTCTCTGTGCCACCACGGATGCCCAATCCACGACATCCGTGAGCAGCTAGAAGTTGCCCAGCGCAGCCAAATGACACGAGGGCACTTACAAACCTCCCCACCATATGCAAATTCCCCCAAGCCTCAGGGGAAGAAAATGCAAAAGAGAAAACACAAAAAGCACCCTCCCCCCACTGCCCTGCATCCCACCGTAATGACGGGGGCCACCTCACATCTCTTCCAGTCTACGACAGGGGGAAACGTTATCTTTCCTTTTCCTCTTCTCTCACTATCTCTTCTGTTCTACCTTCCCCTATTCCTGCCCCTATTCCTAACCTTCCCACCCCACACACCACTAGACCCCCTGAACACAAAGCCTGCCTCCCCCTTCACAGGCCTCATAGGACCCTTACCTCATCTTCCCCTAACCTACTTCCTAAAACCACCTCCCCCTGTCTACTGCCTTCCACCTACCACCCCGCACCACCCACCTCCACCACTTCACCACCACTCACTTTCCCCACCAACATGGTCAACTCATTCACCTTCCCTATCACACCCTCCTCCTCCTCATCCTCACCCACTATCACACCCTCCTCCTCCTCATCCTCACCCACTATCACACCCTCCTCCTCCTCATCCTCACCCACCTTTTTTTTCCTCACTCACCTCCCATACCCCACATTCAACCTTACCATCCCCACGGACCCCCAACTCGTCCCCAATAACCTCACCAGATGCCTCGCTGCCCACCACATCCCGCACCTCACCACCCATCACTCTCTCGCGAGCTCAGTCCCCTGCCACCACCTGCACCGCCCCATCCCTGAACATTCAGACAACACCGCGAGGCTGCACCTCCCCACCACCACCGGCTCTTTCTCCCCCCACACCTCACCCCACCTTTCCTCGCCCCAGACAACACACACCACCCGCCACACCCCACTCCACAGCCCCTGCCGAGCTACTACGGTTCCAGCACCGCACACCGTCCGCCACCACCCCCACACCCGCACCACCCCATGGCTTCGCACCCACTGCCCATCCCACACCGCGAACACAGAACCCTGCTACCGCTCAAACCACCCCACCACCAAACACCGGGATGGCACCACAAGACCACACCCCCTCCTCACCGCCTACATTTCAAGCCACCTCGCCTGCCACCTCACCACCGCTACCGACCTCCAGTGCCAGATCACCCTCACACCCCCACACACCACCAAGCTCAAGCCCCACCGCCTCTCCCACGCCCACCATTGGAGCGCCGCCCAAAACTACCCCGCCCTGGCGCACCACTCCCGCTGCCACGACGCCTCACATCTCACCTGACAGCTCACCTGCACCACCAACACCCAGCCGCTCCTCCACCTCCTCACCACCCGCCATCTCCTTTCCCATGCCCAGCGCCACGTGTCCCGCCCATACCCCCGCACCATGTCCATTCACCATGCCCTCATCCCAGCTGTCATCCACCACCGCCACCGCAACTCCCTGCCCACCGTCCGCACACACCCCGACCCCCACCTGCCCCACTCACAACCCCACGACACCACTACCCACTCACCCCACACCCCGCTCCCCACGCCGCGCCGCCTACACCCCTGCCAGCCCCACGGCTGCCCTTACACGCCTCAGGCACCACACACCCACATCAACCCCGCACACCTGCATCACCACCCACACCCACCCTCACAACAACCATCACACGCTCCGCCCGCCTCTCCCGACCACCTGCCTTCTTCAGAGTATCAGACATACAGCACAACACCACACCAGCAGCAACACCGAGCAAAATCAAAGTGCGACAGGCCTTATGGGCGCCGACCCTCGGTGGAAACCGCCAGCTCCGTGGGCCACACCACCTGCTGACCCTCCTCCATTCTGCCCTCACCTCCTCCATGCTCTTCCTCACCTGCAACGCGGAGCAGGAAGAAAATCGTTACACTGCTGTCTGGCAGGCCCTACTAAAACGTCTCCAGCCTCTATACGTCATGCACAATTTTCACGTATTCCACCTCCAGCCACAGGGACGTGACTTTTTCCAAGGGGAGAGTGGTGAATTGCGTGATATACAACATAGTGCCCTCGAAAGGGAAGCAAGTGAGGAACAGCATAGTGCCCCCGAAAATAACGAGTGGCGTACAGCCCAGTGCCCCCGGGAACGTACCGACACCCCCACCCGGACCCCATGGAGTAGCCGCAACCAGATGACGGGATACCGCACAACAACGGCATATGTCAGCCCAGGCCATGCACCCCTATAACACTCAGCCATCACACCGTCATCATAGCTGGAGAAGGACACTACCTTCGGGGAGCGGGATTGCCGGATCGGCTAGGGGTGGAGCTGCTCACATAGCTCCAAACAGCGCCCCTCAGGAGACGGCCTATTGCCGCTCCCGCCCTTACCAGACAGCCTATTGCCGCTCCAAAGGAGCCCCTCCAGAGATGGCCTATTGCTGCTCCCACCCTCGCCAGACGGCCTATTGCCGCTCCGAAGGTGCCCCTCCAGAGACGGCCTATTGCCGCTCCGAAGGTGCTCCTCCTGAGACGGCCTATTGCCGCTCCTCCCTCCTGCAGAAGGAGACGGCCTACTGCCGCTCCCGCCTTCGCCAGATGGCCTATTGCTGCTCCTCCCTCCTGCAGAAGGAGACGGCCTACTGCCGCTCCCGCCTTCGCCAGATGGCCTATTGCCGCTCCGAAGGTGCTCCTCCAGAGACGGCCTATTGCCACTCCTCCCTCCGGCAGAAGGAGACGGTCTATTGCCGCTCCCGCCTTCGTCAGACGGCCAATTGCCGCTCCGAAGACGTTGCCCCAGAGACGGCTTACTGCCGCTCCTCCCTCCTGCAGAAGGAGATGGCCTACTGCCGCTCCCACCTTCGTCAGATGGCCAATTGCCGCTCCGAAGGTGAACAGAGGTGCACTGACTCCCCCACTCAGGACACGGCCAATTGCTGGGCCTTGGCGCTTGATAGCTGCGCCCCTGGGCAGCCACGGCCAATTGCCAGACCCCAGGGCAAAAGGAGGTGTTGAGTGAGTCATCGCCCCAGCAGGAGACAAGAGCCCGGACCTCCCGTACCGGAGTGCCCCAGCCAGGCCCTACAGTCTCTCCTGGCCTCCGCTCCCTGCGCCTGGCTCTGGAGAAGACTCACCTGACGGACCCTGGTTCAGGTCGGTGCCGCAGTTCCTTCCTGTCGATGTCCCTCGACTCTGGGGACCGCAGTTCTCAGTCCCTCCAGACCCTTCCCAGGACGCCCGGGCGTGATCTCCCCACGCCCACGAGGAGGTGTAAAACCTCCACCTCTGGCCGAGACCTGGGCCAGAGATTTCTGGATCTGTTTGGCCCCAGTCCTGAGGGCCACACCCCTAAGCCTAGCCCGGAGACTGCGGGCCCCTTCGCCACCTGCATCCCTGGACGCGAGAGGACGCCCCTGCAAGTTGTCTCGTGCTCTCTCAGCACGGCTCCCCTTAGCGGTGCCCCTATCCCGGCCGAGTTGTCGCCGGCGTGTCTCCCCGCCGCCCCCACGATGACTGACTCATGATAAGTGTGGTGTTGCCCCAGAAATAGTGAACTGTTTTAGGTTAAGTGTGACGTTGCCCAAACTAGTGTAACAATGGTACAGTGACTTAATACGTGTTGAATATCGGGGCAAGTGAAATCACGGTGGATGAGTAAAGGATGAGTGTATAAACTTAGTTCTGGCAAATCAGACTCATGAAAACCAGTCAGACTATTCCTCCCGAGAAATCCTCTGTAGTAAGATATTCCAACATCTTCGGCTCTAAGAAAATAATGGAGAGTGTTAATAATATTTCCCCACTTGTATTACCAGTGAATTCCCAATGCCATTCCCTCTCCCCAGTAACTAGCGTAAACGTAAACAAGAAATAGAATCAATTGCCAAAACCCTTTTGCTATCAGGAAATATTAAGTTCAAATTAATAATACTCTTCCCCCGTAATACTATAACTCTGTTCTGACCCGCTGCGAGTCACTCCCCTCACCCTTCCCCCCCCGCCTCCCTGCGAGTCTCACTCCCCGTGCGCGCCTGTATTTTCTGTACACCTATGCACTAGAATTAATTGTGTTGGCATCAGTATCAGTTAAGCCAGTATCCTGCGAGATACTAATATCCTAGTTGAGGTTTTATTTCTTTGCTAAATATTGTGTTGTAATATCTGCTGTCTTTGTCCTGTGTCTGACTATGGTAATATACGTGTAAAGGTTATTGCCTGGAGTTTTTGTCCTGCCTCTCTTCATTGCATTAAGCCTCGGTCTCGAAAGAGGACCCTGCTACACGTTAGGTGTTCTAGGACCGAGAAGTCGAGCCTTTTTCACCTAGCATTACAATTACCTTGGCAAGCGTATCCAGAATGAGTTGATTCAGCTGATGGGTAACACAGTCCAGAAGACCATTATTGACCATATAAAGGCCTCAAAATACTTTGCTGTTATACTTTATTGTACTACAGATGTTACTTACAAAGAGCAGTTGTCTATGACAATTAGATATGTATCTGATGGCTCCACTGTTCCTGTTGGAATATATGAGCATTTTATTGAATTAATTGAGGTGAAAGAAAATACAGGAAAGTGTCTCCTGGATGTTCTTATTGACAAGTTAGTGACACTGGGTTTAAATTTACACATGATATCAGAGGCCAAGGCTATGATAATGGTGCTAACATGAGAGGCAATAAGTCTGGTGTTCAAGCTCGTATTTTGAAAAGGAACCCAAGAGCTTTCTTTTCACCCTGTGCATGCCACAGTTACTGAAATACGTAAAATCCAGCATAGTGCCCCCAGAAACTCCCCGACACCCACACCAGGACCCCACAGAGGAGCAGCAGCAGCACAGCGAGACTCAGCGCGACAACGGCACAAGCCGGCCCAGGCCGTATGCCCCTATGACGCACAGCCGCCTCACTGTCGCCATAGCATGAATCCTGCACTACCTTCCGGGAAAGGTTCCACCAAATCAGATTGGGGTGGAGCTGTCTGTCCAGCTCCGATCAGCGCCCCTCAGGAGTTGGCCTGTAGCCACTCCTGCCTTCCTAAGGAGTGTGCCAGTAGCCTCTCCGAAGGTGTCTTCCCTTTAGGGAAGGCCTGTAGCCGCCCGCCCCTCGTAAAGGAATCGGCGCACCACCGACCTGAGGGTAATCAGGAGACGGCCTCTAGTTGCTCCTGCCTTCGTCAGAAGGTGTTCTTCCGGGGACGGCCGGTAGCCACCCCACACTCCCTCCTGACGGAGTCAGCCTGTAGCCACTCCCACCTTCGTCAGACGGCCTGTAGCCACTCCAAAGGCGTTGCCCCCGAGTTGGCCTGTAGCCGCTCCTCACCCCTCCTCCAGGAGTCGGCCTGTAGCCGCTCCCACCTTCGTCAGACGGCCTGTAGCTGCTCTGAAGGCGTTGCCCCTGAGTCAGCCTGTAGCTGCTCCTCACACCAGCAGAAGGAGACGGCCTGCAGTCGCTCCCGCCTTCGTCAGACGGCCGGTAGCCACACCGAAGGTGTTGCCCTTGAGTCGGCCTGTAGCCGCTCCCCATCCCTCCTGCAGGAGTCGGCCTGTAGCCGCTCCCCATCCCTCCTGCAGGAGTCGGCCTGTAGCCGCTCCCGCCTTCGTCAGACGGCCGGTAGCCGCTCCAAAGTGTGTCCAGAGGTGCGCTGGTATTGATTCCCCCTCTCAGGCCATAGCCAGTAGCCAGGCCTCAGCGCCTTATGGTCGTGCCCCTGGGAAGCCACGGCAAGTAGCCAGGCCCCATGACCAGAAGCAGTCGAGAGCAGCCCTGCCGCCCCACCGTGAGACGAGTATCCCGATGCCCAATGTAGAGGACGTAAGAGAATACTGGAGATGCCCTATCGCCTCCCCCGGCCTCTGTTTCCTATGCCAGGACCTGGAGAAGACCCACCTGATGGACCCTGATTCAGGTCGGTGCCGCAGTCCCTCCCTGATGGCTCTGCTTGGCTCTAGGGGCTGCAGCCCTTGGGAGCTCCAGGCCCTCCCCAGAATGCCCGGGTGGGACCTCCCTATGCCCTGATGGGGGAGGACCTCCACCTCCGGCCGAGACCTGAGCCAGAGACTCCTGGCATTATTCGGCCCCAGTCCTGAGGGCCACACGCCTGTTCCCAGCCTGGAAAGCATGGGCCCCTTCGCCACCTGCAGCCCCGGACGAGAGAAGACGCCCCTGCGTGTCGTCCAGTGTCCTCTCGGCATGACCTCCCCTGGCAGTGCCCCAGTCCAGGCAGAATTGTCACTGGCGTGTCTCCCCGCCGCCCCAACTGTATAGTGACTCATGACGTTGCGATTATGCCCTAAAGTATAGTGTAACAGTGACGGGGTGATATAGTGCACTCCGAGTACCAGGTCAAGTGTTACGTGAAGTTGGACTAATAGTCTAATATACTACGGGGCAGAATAGTAAACAACAAGTGCAGAATTCAAGTGTTGGTGAACCAAACTCATAGTATGACGCCCTTTATATTATATCGGTGAAACACTCAAGCCGTGGAATTCATATTAGTAAAATATCCAAATATCCCTTGCTATCAGAAAATAGTACAGCGACCGTGCTATCAATAACCTTCACTATATATTACTATAAATATAACTCGACCCCCAGTGCCTTACACCCTCCCTTAGTGAACCTCTTCCCAAATTTCCCCACGTACGCAGAAACCTTGATTCGTATTATGATTAAATACGAAACCCCCTTGCTATCAGAAAATAATATGTTGAACTCACTAACCATAATCTCCCCTTTGTATTACTATAAATACAATTGGACCCCCAGTGCTTCACCACCTCCCCCGTGAGACCCATCTCCAACTTCCCCACGTGCACGGAGACCCTGGATGATATTAATCCTGTACGCTACACCTAGATTGTTCTTACCAGTGCACATTGAACTAGTATCCTGCGAGATACTGATTTTCTAGTCGTAAGAATTATAATTGATCAAATACTGTGTTGTGCTATCTGCTGTTTTGTCTTGTGTCTGACTAAGTAATATACGTGTAAAGGTTATTGCCTAATGTTTTTGTGTCCTGCCTCTCTCCTATTTGTACGAAGCCCCGGTCTTGAAAGAGGACCCCACTACACGTTAGGTGTTCTAGGACCGAGGAGTCGGGCCTTAAACGCCTAGCAGTACACTGGTGGACAGCGGTGGTTCTTGACCCGTGCATACAAGAGAGGTAGTGAAGAAATATCGGCAAAATGGCAACAAAACCACACGTGCAATTACCCAAGTTTGACCCCGACCAGTACGATATACACACGTATCTGGCGATTATCAAACCCTTACTAGATGTTGGTTTTGATAATGACCAGTAAAAAATCGCAGTCACACTCCCACTACTGGGCAAAGCTGCGGCGAACATAGCACCGAAAGTCGTCCTGGAGCTCACCTGGCAGAACTTTACAAAGTTCGTCATTCAAACCATCACCCCATCACTAGGGAAAATGGTGGCTCTCTCCCAGTTGGATAGTTTTACATTTGATGGGGATTTAAATAATACCCTGATTCAGGCAAGACGCCTAGTTACTGCTGCCTACCCGGAGGCAGATGAGGAAACCTAGGATCAGCATACTTTTAACACACTTCTCAGAGTGCTTCCGTGTGTTGTTAAGCAACACTTTACTATCCATGACCTAACTGGAGACATGGATAGAAATATCCAGCTCATACTTCGCCTCCTGACTGCCCGCCCTACACCCCAGCAAATTAATGTGGTGAAGAAATTTCCCACACAAAATCCGGCTCCCCCAATCATGCCACGTCCACCCTTGCCCCACACCAACCCCACTTCGGTGCCGAGCCTGCCTAGAGCACACCCCTTGCCCCAGTGCCCCGCCCACCAGGAAAACCCTAACCTGATCCTGGTAAATCCATGGGAATTCACAGCCTGCAGCTCCTGGTGTCCCCTACATGACATACGGGACCAGCTTAAAGCTACACTCCGCAAGCCTACGGCCCCAGGTTCACGTAAAGTGTCCTCTCTGAAGGGCGAGGCCCCTGAGGATGAACTGGCACCTGTAGAGGAGCCCCATCCTGGGGAACAGGAGCAGGAACAGGAAGAAGGAGGCCCCAGACAGCTGGATTTTTAGGCCCGCCCCTGCACCAACCCACGGTGGCGGGGGCCACTACCCCCAAATATCGCCCCCCAGTGTACCACAAGATGAAATCGAACGGCGTGAAGGCCAGACTGCTAGTCGATATGGGAGCGGCCAGATCCTGCCTTTACAGCCACTATTTCTCCCACCATAGATCGACCTTTGGCCCAATCCACCCCATAGCCACTCACCTTGTGGACACGGGGGATGGCCCCCTGCCCATCCGTAGGGAGACACCCACCATCCGGTGTCAACCCAACACCAATTTCTCACATTTGACTCCTCCTGCCGGAGCTATGACGGGTACTTGGGACTGGACCTACTCCAGAAGTTCGGAGCTACCATAGACTGCTGCTACAGGCAGCTCCAGTTCCATGCCCCACCCAGGCCATTTGCACCTGTACGCCCCGGCCTCGTCCAGAAGATTCCCCCCCTCCTCCCTTCCCCCACCCCCCTAAGCCTCCCCCTGTGCTCCCTCCCACCACCCCTCCTCCCTTTTTCCCCGCCACCATCTCTGCCGCCGTTACCATCCCCCCCCAAACAGACCTCCTACAGCAATGACACCGCAAGAAGCGACCCCCGTGGATCCCTTCCCGCGTGTTCAAAAAGCTATACCGGCAAGGCGACCATCTCCTAACCCCCTCCAGTCATATCCTCCTGGCCCTGAAACCGCTCTTGACACCTTACACCACCTTCACGCCCATAATGGCATCCATCTGGGCACCAAAAAGCTACTACAGGTCTTCAGCGACACATACTGGGCACCAAACCCCTCCACCCTTGCAAGGAAATTATTCAAAATTGCCGCACCTGTGCACTGGGGAAAGACATCACATGAAGCGCAGGAGCCTCAGCCCCAGTGCTGCCCCCCCTTCCACATACGAGTGCTACATTTCTTCCTTACCCTCTCCCCCCCCCTCCACTTCAGACTCCCCGGTCGCCACCCCACACCTCACCTGCTACACCAACCTCCCACTGCTCTCCCTCACCACCTCCCGCCACCCCATCCTCTCCACCCAGCTCCATGTGTCCCGACCACGCCACCACACCACCACTACACCCGACCCCCACCACCACACCACCACTACACCCGACCCCCACCACCCCTACATATGCCCACTCCAGCCTCATCACACTCTACCTCACCCACCCCAGGCCCAGCGGCACGTACTGCCTGCCCTCGCCCGCCCCGCACACCCACCTCTCCACCCACACCCACCCTCAAAACCACAACCACCCGCTCGAGCTGCATCTCACGCCCACCCGCCCGATACACCCACTCTCCCACTCCCCCTGCCTCCCTGCAACTTCACACTGTCATGCTACACCAGGCCCAAATCCCGACCACCTGTACTCCCCAGAGACCCTATGCCGCATTACCAAGGCACAAAACCTGACTCCTACCCTTGGTGTCTAGCATTCAGCACCACACCACACCAGCAACAACATCCACCATGATGAGAGTAAGATGGGCAATATGGGCACCTACTCTCAGCAGAAACAGCGGGCTCCAAGGGCCACACCACCTACTCCACCTCCTCCGCTCCTCCCCCACCACCTCCACGCTTTTCCTCACCTGTGATGCGGAGCAGGATGAGAACCTCGCCACAACTACCTGGCAAGCCCTCCTCAGGAATCTCCAACCAGTCTATGACACCCATGACTCTCACGTCTATCACCTCCAGTCACAGGGACGTGACTTTTTCCAGGAGGACGGTGGTGAAATACGTGAAATCCAGCATAGTGCCCCCGGAAACTCCCCAACACCCACACCAGGACCCTGCAGAGGAGCAGCAGTAGCACAGTGAGACTCAGCGCAACAATGGCACAAGCCAGCCCAGGCCATACGCCCGTATGATGCTCAGCTGCCTCACCGTTGCCATAACAGGAATCCTGCACTACCTTCCGGGTTAGGTTCCACCAAATCAGATCGGGGTGGAGCTGTCTGTCCAGCTTCGATCAGCGCCCCTCAGGAGTTGGCCTGTAGCCACTCCTGCCTTCCTAAGGAGTATGCCAGTAGCCTCTCCGAAGGTGTCTTCCCTTTAGGGACGGCCTGTAACCGCCCACCCCTCGTAAAGGAATCGGCACACCACCGACCCGAGGGTAATCAGGAGACAGCCTGTAGTCGCTCCCGCCTTCATCAGAAGGTGTTCTTCCGGGGATGGCCGGTAGCCTCTCCACACTCCCTCCTGACGGAGTCGGCCTGTAGCTGCTCTGAAGGCGTTGCCCCCAAGTCGGCCTGTAGTCGCTCCTCATCACTCCTCCAGGAGTCGGCCTGTAGCCGCTCCGAAGGCATTGCCCCCGAGTCGGCCTGTAGCCGCTCCTCACCACTCCTCCAGGAGCCAGCCTATAACTGCACCCACCTTCGTCAGAAGGCCTGTAGCCACTCCGAAGGCGTTGCCCCCGAGTCGGCTTGTAGCCACTCCTCACACCAGCAGAAGGAGACGGCCTGTAGTTGCTCCCGCCTTTGTCAGACGGCCGGTAGCTGCTCCGAAGGTGTTGCCCTCGAGTTGGCCTGTAGCCGCTCTCCATCCCTCCTGCAGGAGTCGGCCTGTAGCTGCTTCTGCCTTCTCAGACGGCCGGTAGCCGCTCCGAAAGTGTCCAGAGGTGCGGTGGTATTGATTCCCCCTCTCAGGCCACGGCCAGTAGCTGGGCCTTGGCGCCTTATGGTCGCACCCCTGGGAAGTTACGGCCAGAAGCCAGACCCCACAACCGGAAGCAGTCGAGAGCAGCCCCACCGCCCCAGCGTGAGACGAGTATCCCGACCCCTGATGTAGAGACGTAAGAGAATACTGGAGAGGCCCTATCGCCTCCCCCGGCCTCTGCTCCCTACACCAGGCCATGGAGAAGCAGTGGTGGGCAGCGCAAATGAAGAAGGACCTTGCGCAAGCGCAAAGTGCAAATCACAGTTCACTACCTTGTGCAAGCGCAAATGCGCAATCTGACAAATATTTAGCTTGTGCAATGTCGCAAAGCGCAAGCGCAAACGATTTGCATATATTTTTGGGAATTACCGAAAAATATTGAGATATTTAAATAATACAGCATACCTACTTACTTTTATTTTTTATTATTATTTTCTATTATTTGTACTTTGCGCAAGTGCGCAATCTAATATTTAGCTTGTGCAATGTCGTAAAGCGCCAGCGCAAATCATTTGCATATATTTGTGGGAATTACTGTAAAATATACATTGGTATAATTAAATAATTTACTAAAGTAGCAACCTGCCCACCACCCGCGGTGACTGAGGTAGTGTAGGTCATTGTCCGGGAAAAATATTTACCAAGGCATTGGGAAAGATCACGTGATTACTGTATCATCAACTCTCTCTCCGACAGAGGAGGGAGGGAATGGAGAATAAGAGAGAGAGGAGGGAAGGAATGGAGAATAAGAGAGAGAAGAGGGACGAAGTTTATGCCTTATCTCCTCACTCAAAGGGACGCTCCTTCGCCATTCCCGCATATTTATTCTCTCTCTCTCTCTCTCTCTCTCTCTCTCTCTCTCTCTCTCTCTCTCTCTCTCTCTCTCTCTCTCTCTCTCTCTCTCTCTCTCTCTCTCTCTCTCTCTCTCTCTCTCAGAATAATGCTCTTTATCTCTCTCTTGTCAAGACAATTTATTTAATAATTCAATATAGATATACAATAGCATATGTAATTCGTTACAAAAAATAAAAAATCATGAAACATTTATTCTCTCTCTCTCTCTCTCTCTCTCTCTCTCTCTCTCTCTCTCTCTCTCAGAATAATGCTCTTTATCTCTCTCTCTCTTGGTATTTATTCTCTCTCTCTCTCTCTCTCTCTCTCTCTCTCTCTCTCTCTCTCTCTCTCTCTCTCAGAATAATGCTCTTTATCTCCCTCTCTCTCTCTTGTCTTGCCAAGATAATTTATTTAATAATTCAAAATAGATATACAATAGCATATGTAATTCATTACAAAAAATAAAAAATCATGAAAACAGAGTATTTAAATCAAATATCCACAGCCTAATAAATTATTAGGCTGTGGATATGTGATTTAAATAATATGTTTTAATGGTTTTTGTAAGGCATTGCATATGCTAATCTTAATAAATAATGTATATTTATCACTTACTAATAATAATAATTTAAAAATATTAAAAATACATTATCTGTTGAAGCATATTAATGCTACTACCCCCTTCCCTCCTGCCTCCCCCCACCAAGCACCAATCCACCCTCGCGACCCGCCCCAGCCTCCCCCATCCCTTGTCCAGCCATGTGGGAAGCTCTCACCACGTGTCCCCTGGAAGACCACGTGTCCCTTGGATTGCGCAGTGCGCAATCCACAGGGCAGGTGCGCAAGGAAGGTGCGCAAGCGCAAATTTAGTTGTGCAAGCGCAACTAAGTTTGCGTTTGCGCACCTGCCTTTTCATGTGCGCAAGCACAAAATTGCGCATGGTCTCGTGCAGTGTGCAATGCCCAAGCGATATCACCAGAGCGCAAGGGTGCGCAATTGCGCTTTGCGCATGTATTTGTGCACCTGCCCAGCACTGTGGAGAAGACCCACCTGATGGACCCTGAGTCAGGTCGGTGTTGCAGCCCCTCCCTGACGGCGCCGCTTGGCTCTGGGGGCCACAGCCCTCGGGAGCTCCAGGCCCTCCCCAGAACGCACGGGCGGGACCTCCCTACGTCCCAACGGCGGAGGACCTCCACCTTCGGCCGAGACCTGAGCCAGAGACTCCTGGCATTATTCGGCCCCAGTCCTGAGGGCCACACGCCTGTTCCCAGCCCGGAAAGCATGGGCCCCTTCGCCACCTGCAGCCCCGGACGAGAGAAGACGCCCCTGCGTGTCGTCCAGTGTCCTCTCGGCACGACCTCCTCTGGCGGTGCCCCAGTCCAGGCAGAATTGTTGTCGGCTTGTCTCCCCGCCGCCCCAACTGTATAGTGACTCATGACGTTGCGATTATGCCCCAAAGTATAGTGTAACAGTGACGGGGTGATATAGTGCACTCCGAGTACCAGGTCAAGTGTTACGTGAAGTTGAACTAATAGTCTAATATACTACGGGGCGGAATAGTAAACAACAAGTGCAGAATTCAAGTGTTGGTGAACCAGACTCATAGTGTGACGCCCTTTTTATTATATCGGTGAAACACTCAAGCCGTGGAATTCATATTAGTAAAATATCCAAATATCCCTTGCTATCAGAAAATTGTAAAACGACCGTGCTACCAATAACCTCCACTTTATATTACTATAAAGATAACGCGACCCCCAGTGCCTTACACCCTCCCTTAGTGAACCTCTTCCCTAATTTCCCCACGTAGGCAGAAACCTTGATTCGTGTTGTGATAAATTACCAAAACCCCCTTGCTATCAGAAAATAGTAAGTTGAACTCACTAACCATAATCTCCACTTTATATTACCATAAAAACAATTGGACCCCCAGCGCTTCACTACCTTCCCCGTGAGACCCACCTCCAACTTCCCCACGTGCACGGAGACCCTGGACGATATTAATCCTGTACACTACACCTGGAGTATTCTTACCAGTGCACATTGAACTAGTATCCTGCGAGATACTGATTACCTAGTTGTAAGAGTTATAATTGATTAAATACTGTGTTGTATTATCTGCTGTTTTGTCTAGTGTCTGACTAAGTAATATACGTGTAAAGGTTATTGCCTAGAGTTTTTGTGTCCTGCCTTTCTCCTATTTATACTTAGCCCCGGTTTCGAAAGAGGACCCCGCTACACGTTAGGTGTTCTAGGACCGAGGAGTCGGGCCTTAAACACCTAGCATTACAGTTACAATTTATTACTGGGGGATATAGCCAAGACGTGTCTAGAGGGAATGACCTTCATTGGTGTCCTTCAAAGGCTGTATGTCTTGTTTTCTGCTTCAACTCAGAGATGGGCAATTTTCACAAGACATGTTAAGGACTTGACTGTGAAACTTCCCAGTGAAACCTATGGGAATGTCGTATTGACAGTGTCCAAGCTGTGACGTACCAAAGTGTTCAGTTTTACGATGCGTTAGTGGATAATGCTGAGGAAACAAAGGACCCCAAAGCTCTCAGTGAGGCTGTCACTATGCAGTGAGCTTCAAATTTCAAGTTGTTTCCATAGCATTTTGGTGTGCTATCCTCTTTCAGGTCAATCAGGTCAGTAAACAGCTACAAGTTGGGGCAGTTGAACTTTCTTTTGCAGTCAAAAGCATGGAGAGAACTATTGCATGGCTGCAAAAATACAGAACTGATGGATTTGACAATGCTCTTGCAGATGCAAAGGAGATAGCCAATGATATGGACATTGAACTTGTCTTTAATGATACAGAATTCGTAGAAAGAAACGAACATTTCAAAATGAAGCTCAAGATGAGCCAGTTCAAAGTCCACAAGAAAGTTTCAGAATTGGATGTTTCAGTCTCATCCTTGATAGAGCAATTTCATCCATGGAACAAAGATTACAGTAGTTGAAGTCACGTGATGCTTTGTTTGGTTTCATATTTTCTTTCCACAACCATACCAAAGCAGAAATGAGAGTGCATGCAGCCAACTTGACGGTTACATGTTAGCAGAAGAAATGGATGCTCTAAAGTCTGTTATTCCAGAGGAGATTGCTTCCCAGCCCTCCGAAATCTTAAGTTTCCTTTCTAAAAGGAACAGCTATGTAGAATTCACAAATTTTTTGGATTGCCCTGAGGATATTGCTGACAATTCCTGTTACTGTGGCATCAGGTGAAAGAAGTTTTTCCAGGTTGAAGCTTATTAAGACATATCTGAGGTCAACAATGACACAAGATCGTCTAAATGGCCTAGCCATACTTTCAATTGAAAATGAAGTCTCATCTCAGCTAGACTACAATGAAATAATCAGAGACTTTGCAGGCATTAAGTCCCGCAAGATAATTCTCTGAGGGTTCAGTTACATAACAATAGTTTAAACTGCACTGGAGCAGTGAATGATGTCAAACCGCACAATGAATCTCTTAATCTTAAAGATGAAGGCAAAAACGATGAATATGATTCAGAACATGCTCACTGTCTGTTTATCACTGTATTGGCTGTATATATCTATTGTATCTATCTTGCATATTATATTGTATCTTGTATTTTATATTGTATCTTGTATCTTGTATATTATATTGTATCTTGTATCTTGTATACTATATTGTATCTTGTATCTTGTAGGTATTGTATATATCTATGATATGGTGGTTTAGGAATCTTTGTTTTACATTTCTAATTCATAACGAATCATTTGCATTAATATCTGAGTCCTTGCATTAAGCATAACCATAAAATTGTGTTATTTTGGGAGGCTTTGGGTTTGACATTCAAAATCAGAGGGGCCCCGCCCCTACTCCTTGCACTGGGCCCCGCACCTGCTTAGGCTGGCCCTGCGGAAACATGTACAGTATACACTGCTTGCAAATATGAGAACAGCATTCACATACATAAATGAAGACATGCTAAGAGAGATAATAACATCAATCATCAGACCAACTCTGGAGTATGCGTCAGTAGTCTGGAGTCCTTATCTCAAAAAATACATAGATTAGATTGAAAAAGTTCAAAGGGCCGCTACAAGATGGGTACCAAGCTTAATGGATCTAAGCTACGAAGAAAGACTAGAAAAACCGAATCTACCTACATTACAGGAGAGAAGGAAAAGAGGAGACATGATTATGCTATATAAATGCATATCAAGGAAGGAGAAAATAGACATAAATGATTACATAACCTATGGGGATGCATCAGCAAGAGGACACTGCAAAAAAAAAAAAAAAAAAAAAAAAATGCATAAAAAGAGTGGCAATAAAGACGTAAGGAAATTTAGTTTCCCAAATAGGGCAATTGGTCAATGGAATGCACTACCGAATGAAATTGTGTGTGCCAAAATAATTCATAAATTTAAGGATATGTGTGATAAAAATGGTTTAAGACACGGGACAATACCGGTACGAGCTTGACTCATTCCTGTAAAGTTACAATTAGGTAAGAACACACACACACACACACACACACACACACACACACACACACATGTAATCAAGTTTGGTAAAAGTGGAAAAAGACCTGACTGGGATTATAAGTTAGGAAATAAAACCCTATACACATCAGAAAGAGAGAAAGACCTAGGTGTGATTATTAATAACAGACTATCTCCGGCTGACCACATCAGCGAGAAGGTACGGAACATGTATACACTGCTTGCAAATATGAGAATAGCATTCACATACATAAATGAAGACATGCTAAGAAGGATAATAACATCATTCATTAGACCAACCCTGGAATATGCATCAGTAGTCTGGAGTCCTCATCTCAAAAAGCATATAGGCAAGATTGAAAAAGTTCAAAGGGCCGCTACAAGATGGATACCAAGCTTGAGGGACCTAAGCTACGAAGAAAGACTAAATAAACTGAATCTACCAACACTACAGGAGAGAAGGAAAAGAGGTGACATGATAATGCTATATAAGTGCATATCAGGAAAGGAGAAAATAGACATAAATGATTACTTAACATATGGAGAAGCATCAGCAAGAGGACACTGCAAAAAACTGCATAAGAAGAAAGGTGATAAAGACGTAAGGAAATTCAGTTTCCCAAACAGAGCAATTGATCAATGGAATGCACTACCGAATGAAATAGTGTGTGCCAAAACAATTCACAAATTTAAGGATATGTACGATAAATATGGTTTAAGACACGGGACAGTACGAGCTTGACTTATTCCTGTAAAGATACAATTAGGTAAGAACAATTAGGTAAGGTAAGAACACACACACACACACACACACACACACACACACACACACACACACACACACACACAAATGATCACATTCTTAGTAAAGCAAATTTGGAAAAGAAAAGGGATAAAGGTAGAAAGCAGGATGATTTCTACCAAGAACTGGTTGAAATGGAGACTCACAACAAACTGGTTGAAAGAGTACATAGGTTGGAGACGGCTTTTCAGAATGAGATTGGTGAAATTAAGAAACAGATGCACTTGCAAAAGGAAGAAATAGAAAAATTAGGAAAGGAAGTCAACAAGAAAAAAACAATCATAAATGAGCTAACAGTTGAAGTGGGTATACTTAGGAGGAAAATTAGTGAAATGGCAAGTACAGTAGTCAACCACGAGAGTATTATGGAAGAGTTCAAAAATGATACAGAGACAATTAGGCAAGTAAGCAGTCTGATAGATCAGAGCAGTGATACTGAGGAGAAGATAACACTGGTGAATGAAGCTGTGCAAAGCTACAAAAATGATGTGGAAACCACTTATGCTGAAATGGTGAAAGTAAAGAAAGACTTGGAAACAAGGGTGGAAGAAAAAAGCATTTAAAAGGATGTGAAAATAATCCAAAACAATCTTAAGTTAGTCAGAGATTCAGTAGATATTAACAAATCAATAGTAATCACTGGTATAGAAGAGGAAGAAGTAAACAACAAGATCTCAAGAGACAAAAAGGAGAGAGGAAATGTAATGGGCATATTGAAAGAAGTATCAGAGGAAATCTGTAGTAAAGACATAGAGGAACACAAAAGGTTAGGGAAATACGAGAAAAGCAAGTCAAGACCCCTAAAGGTAACCTTCCAGAGTGTAAACACTGTGGAGGAGATACTAAAAAATGCCAAGAACCTTATGGAAAAAGAGGAGTTCAAAAATGTATGAATAAAAAGATGCCTAACACAAGTGGAACTAGAATTACTGAAAGAGGAGAGGGAGGAAGCAAAAAAAAAAAAAAATGAGGGAAGATCAGAGGAGGAGAAGAATACATTTTTTTTTTTACAAAGAAATTGGATTGCAGGTACGAAAGTGGTACATAAACAGGAGGGAATAAAAAGGACGAAGGTAGTAGAACCAAATCATGCTAAGTATATAAACAAGATGATTAAGTTGATGTACTCAAATGTGGATGGAATGGTATCTAAATTATTAGAGATGAATAATTATGTCAGAGAAAATGAACCACATATAATATGCCTAACTGAAACAAAATTAACACCAAGGATATCGAATGACATCCTAAACTTAGAGGAATATAATATATGGAGAAGAGATAGGAACTTAAAAAAAGGAGGAGGAATTATAATATTAACTAAGAAAAATCTAAAAGTCAATGATATAGAATTAGATATTAAAATGCCCGCCATGCCCGCCGCCGGACCTCCCACCTCACCACCCCCCATCCCACCACCGGGCCGCCACCGCACCACCACCCCAGGAGGACACAACGGTGGGGTTAGTGGCCCCGATCAAGAGGGTCACCAGGACATCACGGTCCTGGGCCCTTGTTCCTCGCAATTGCCCCAACCCCAGGTGACCAGGGAAAGGCAACTACATTGCGGGCGGAGCAATGGTCGTCAGAATAGGGGTGGGACTGAACAAGATTCAGTCCCAGGTAACACCGTATTGATGGCTTTGTTACACCCTCTAGGGCAGGAGGCCCAAGGCTACGGCCTAACAAAGTGTACAAAGGGTAAGGCGACCCAAGGCTCCGGCCTTAGTACACCAGAAAGAGAGAGTTGCCCCAGTGCATCCCTCTCTTGCTGTTCTCCCCTTCACGAGCAACACCGCGCCCATGGTCTTTATACGTGGCGGGGAAGGAGCGGCCTTGTACACCCTTCAGTTGTTTCTGATCGGACAGATCAGTTTCTGGCTACGGCCAGAGTACAGACCAGGGTAAAGAGCCCCTGCTACCGTACGTGTAGCTCTTCCCTATTACGGGAGCAACACCACGCCGACAGTCTTTATTCGTGGCGTGGAAGGAGCGGCCTTGTACGCCCTTCAGTTGCTCTCAGTAAAATGGGTAGGCACTCGGCTCCGGCCGGGGCACGTACCAGGGTAGAGAAGCCCCTGAAGGTAGTTTCAGTTCGTACTGGAGAGAGTGTGGCCTCTGTGCCCCTCACTCCAGCTTGTCCCCTATTACGGGAGCAACACCGCACCGACGGTCTTTATACGTGGCGGGGAAGGAGCGGCCTTGTACGCCCTTCAGTTGTTCCTCGTACGCCGGGCAAGTTCACGGCTACAGCCAACGTACGTACCAGGGTAGGGCGACCCAAGGCTCCGGCCTCAGGACGTACTAGAGAGGACACGAGTGACGTGAGTCCTTCTCCAGCCTCTTTCCCTTGTGGAAGCCCTTCGTCACCACCCGGGAATATAGCCCTGGAGGAGACACTAGAGTGGTGGCAAGGCCTGATATCGGACTTACCGCCCACGCCCGGGAGTTCCTTGTTCTTGCCCGAGTCCCGAAGGAGAAGTTGCCGCAGCCCAGTCCTGACGGCGCCTCTCCTCCTTGGTGCCCGCAGTCCCAGGACACCCGGGCCAGACTCTCCAGCTCCTGAGAAAGGCGACCCTGGCTCCCTTACTCCACAGAGCCAAAGACGACAGGCCCGACTACTCCGGCTGTTCGGTCCCAGTCCCGAGGGCCACCTATCAGGTTGAGGCCCCCAGACGAGAGGGCCTCCTGCACCAGACCGACGTGGCCCCAACACGAGGGCCGCCTATCAGGTCGAGGCCCCCAGACGGGAGAGCCTCCCTACACCCCACCTATGAGTGTGACCCAGAGTGAACGTTACCCAGGAGATATGGGAAAATAGTGACTCTCCCCCCTGTGTCAAGAACAAGTCAGGAAAAAGAACAGTGAGCAGTGACTAAGTGAAGAACAGTGTAGTTGATGATAGTCCACAAGAACTCAGTGTTGGCAGGGCAGAGAATGAACTCTATTGTAATTATCCAAGTCCCCCCATATAAGAGCACTTTCTGTGACCACCTAAGGTAAGGGTGCGCGGGCCCGTAAAAAGCCCGTGTGTGAGTGTCGCCATGACAAGGTGACTGTGTCAAGTGTCGCTATCTGCACCCTACCTTATGTATAGTAATAATTTCCCTACAGACTCCCAATCTTGTTTATTCCCTTTGTGAACCATTCCATATATATCCTGCCTAAAAGTGACACATAAACAATACCATATATAATTCAAGATCTCCTTCTATGAACATTGTAGTGTGTGCTGAGTGTAACTCTATTTTGTGGTGCTGGATATCAACTCTGTGTCTCTGTTCCCCTGTATCTCAAATATCACTCTGCGTTGTATTGTTATGGTTAGAATTAAGGTAATAGATCTGTTAAGGTATACTGCCTGGTTTTTATGTCCTGTTCCTTTGTTGGTGCTTTACTTCCGGTCTAGAAAGAGGACCCCGCTTCAGTCGCTAGTGTTTTTACGACGAGAAGTCGCCTTAAAAACACCAGCATAACACTGGTGGTAAGCGGTGGTTCTGGATCCGAGTAAAAGCACGGAGGAATGATAAAAAGGAAACTTGCACAATGGCAGCCAAACCGCACATCCAATTACCGAGATTCAACCCGGACCAATGTGACATAGAAGTATATTTAGATATGGTCAAACCCCTCCTAGACATAGGGTTCGACTCAGACAGAGAAAAAATTGCAGTCACATTGCCTAACCTGGGAAAAATAATTGCAAATGTCGCACCAAAATTCGTCCCAGAACTGTCATGGGATCAATTCTCACAAATAGTGAGACAGGCTTTCACGCCATCAATAGGCAGAGTTGTTGCCCTCTCTCAACTCGACGCCCTCACCTACGACTGGAACCTGAACGACACATTCGTCCAGGCTCGGCGCCTCGTCAGCGTCGCTTATTCCGAGGCACCTACAAATGCTTGAGATATACATACATTTAATGCCCTGCTGAGGATTCTCCCTAGCACAGTCAGGGAGCATTTCTATGATCCCTCAGGGGACATGGAAAACGACCTGCAACTCGTCAGACGTCTCCTCGCCGCCCGTCCCTTACCACAACCACTCCACGCGGTGACAAGATTACCGACGAACCACAACCCTCCACCCAAACCTAAGCTGCCGCCTCACCAGCCAACTACAGAGACGACTCCTACTGTGCCCAGGGCTTACCCGCAGAAAAAACGCCCCAACCCCAAGAAACAAGGCAATCTCATTACCATTAATCCTTGGGAGTTCACGGCCTGCAGTCGCACCTGCCCCATGCACGACATAAGAGAACAGCTAAAGGCTAGCAGGCACAGAAACTTTCACCAAGGGCGCAAGAAAGTCTCCTCCCTAGACGACGACGCCTCGGAAGACAACGCACCGCCAACACTCTTTTTTTTTTTTTTATGCGAGGAAGAAGGAACCAAAGGCCATAGGCCCGCAGTAACAGTTCCCTCCAAGAGAAAAACAAAATACAATAGAAAGCCAAATTCAAGATCCGATCATTTTGAGATGCCTGGACACACTACGTTTGAAAGACTGGAGATCATAGGCAGCAGGAAATACAGACAGAAGGAGACAGTTCCAGAGCTGACCTGTTGCATAAATGAAAGACTGGGAGTAACGGTTAACTCTTGCATTAGAGAGCTGGACAGAAAAGGGATGAGAGTTTGCTGCCAGACAGGTGCTACGCGCCCGTCGTAGAGGTGGAGGAATGCAAGCAGACAGTTCAGAGGAGCAGTGACCATTAAAGTAGCGATAGAAAAGAGATAAAGATGCAACAGTGCGGCGAAGAGACAGAGGTTGAAGGGAGTCAGTAAGAGGAGGAGAGTTAATGAGACGAAAAGCCTTTGACTCCACCCTATTGAGAAGAGCTGTATGTGGGGAGCCTCCTCACACATGAGAGTTGTACTCCACACAGGGGCGGATAAAACCCCTGTGTAGAGTCAACAATTGTGCAGGGGTAAAGAAAGAGCGGAGTCAGCTTAGCACACCCAATCTCTTGGAAGCAGATTTTACAAGAGATGTAATATGATCTTTCCAAGATAAGTCCCGAGTAAATGAAACCCCAAGCATGTTCAAGGATGATGCAGGATTCAGCTGAATATTATTAAACATTAGTGGGTATACCTGTGGAAGATTTTGTCGGGTTGATAGGTGTAAGAACTTAGTCTTAGATGCATTAAAGACAACCATATTATTTTTACCCCAGTCAGAGATATAAGCCAAGTCAGACATTAGGTGTGCTATAGCCTCATCCCTTGTTTCTTGAAGTAACTGTTGAGATGGGCGTTGCGGGAACCGAATGGAAAGGTGAAGGGTGGAGTCATTAGCGTATGAGTGGATAGGGTTAGAGGTACAGCTTAGAAGATCATTGATGAATAAAAGGAAGAGAGTTGGTGATAGGACAGAGCCCTGAGGAACACCACTGTTGATAGATCTAGGAGAAGAACGATGGCCGTCTACAACAGCGGCTATAGAACGACCAGAAAGGAAGCTAGCGATGAAGGCACAGATAGGATAGAAACAGTAGGAGGGCAGTTTGGAAATTAAAGATTTATGCCAGACTCGATTGAAAGCCTTTGAGATGTCAAGTACAATGGCAAAGCTTTCGCCAAAGTCCCGAAAGGTGGATGACCAGGAGTCCGAAAGGTAGGTGAGAAGATCGCCAGTGGAGCGTCCCTGACGGAACCCATACTGACGATCGGAAAGAAGGTTGTGATAGGAAAGATGTCTTAAAATTTTTCTATTAAGAATTGACTCGAAAACTTTTGATACAGGACGTTAAAGCAATTGGACGATAGTTGGAGGGTTGGGAGTGGTCACCCTTCTTTGGGACTGGCAGAATGAGGGCAAACTTCCAGCAAGAAGGAAAGGCACAAGTTGACAGACAAAGGCGAAATAGTTTGCCTAGGCAGGGTGTAAGCACAGATCTTGAGAACAACAGGAGGGACCCCATCAGGCCCATATGCCTTGTTAGTACTGAGGCCAGTGATGGCAGAAAATACATCAACTGAAGAAATTTTAATGTCAGCCATGAGGAAGTCAGAGGGGGGAAGTGATGGAGGAACAGCACCGGAATCGTCTAAGGTGGAATTGGAGGAGAAAGTCTGTGAGAAGAGATCTGCTTTATCAGTAGAAGAAATAGCTACAGAACCATCAGAGTAGAAAAGAGGAGGGAAGGATGATGAGGTAAAGTTGTTAGAAAGATTTTTGGCAAGGTGCCAGAAGGAGCGGGAAGAATTCGAGTTGGAGAGTTGAGAGCATTTAGTATGGATGAAATTATTTTTAGTAGAGCGAAGAATAGACTTAGCACGATTCCGGGCAGAAACGTAAAGATTATGTGATTCAGGGGTGGGTTGGCTCCGGTACCTTTTGTAGGCCTTCCCTTGTTGCGGACAGCATTAGAACAAGCGTGATTAAACCAAGGCTTTCTTGCGTTAGTCGAAGGATATGAGAAAGGAATGTATGCTTCCATGCCCGAGAGAATAACCTCCGTAATGTGCAAGGCACACTCAGATGGCTCACGGCCATGGAAGCAATAATCATTCCAGGGAAAATCAAAGAAGTACTGCCTGAGGGCCTCCCAGTCCGCGACTCCAAAATGCCACAGACGACGTTTCCCTGGAGGGTCTACAGGCCGTACCGGAGTGATAGGACAGGTTAAGGTAATAAGGTTGTGATCGGAGGAGCCCAAAGGAGAGAAAAGATTAACAGAGTAAGCAGAAGGATTAGTTGTGAGGAAGAGGTCAAGTATGTTGGAGCTCTCTCCAAGGCGGTCAGGGATACGGGTAGGGTGCTGTACAAGCTGCTCTAGGTCATTAAGGATAGAAAAGATGTAGGCTTGTTCACCAGGTGGATCCGTGAAAGGAGAGGAGAGCCAAAGGTGGTGGTGAACATTGAAATCTCCAAGAATGGAGATTTCAGAGAAAGGAGAAATGGACAGAATGTGTTCCATCGTAGAAGTAAGATAGTCGAAGAATTTTTGATAGTCAGTAGAATTAGGGGATAAGTAAACAGCACAGATATATTTAGTCAGAGAATGACAGGAAAGCCGAAGCCAGAATGTGGAGAATTCAGAAGAATCAAGTTCGGGAAAACGAGAGCAAAATAAGTCGTTGCGTATGTATACACAACAGCCACCTTTGGCTTTGAAATGAGTATAGAGAAAGTAGGAGGATACAGAAAAGGGTTTGCTGTCAGTTGCCTCAGACAGCTGAGTCTCCGTTAGAAAAAGAAGGTGAGGTTTAGAGGAGGAGAGGTGGTGCTCAACAGAGCGAAAGTTAGATGAAAGGCCGCGAATGTTGCAGAAATGAAGAAGAAGAGAGTCAGACAGTGGTTCCAGGCACCTCGAGTCGTCACCGGGAGAGGGGCAGATGGCGGGGGCATTTATGGTCCCCCCCCCCGGGGACTCCGAGGCTGGGTGAATTGACGCCATTTTTGGTGAATTTTGAATAGGAAGTGTAGTGTGTACTGTGCATGTAGTTTGGTGAAGATAGTTAGAGAAATTTGTACTGGAGAGCATGCTGGCCTACTCTCTGTGTAACTGAGACACTGAAAAAGTTCAGCAAAGGGGGATGGTCAGGAACTAGTCCTGAGGGCTGATGAAACGGGAGCTCCAGCACTCCCTGTCATCAGCTTCCCATCCACCTCGGGAGTACTGCCCAGTCTACCCGGGAACGGACGACAACGACCACACTCCTCAGCAGATGGATTTCTAGGCCCGCCCCCGCACCTCCCCACGGTGGCGGGGGCCACCTCCCATAGCTACAGACCCCCAGTCTACAACAAGATTTGGCTGAACGGGGTCAAGGCACAATTACTGGTAGATACAGGAGCAGCCAGATCGTGCCTCTACTCCCACTTCTAATCCCGCCACACCTCAGCTTTTGGCCCCCTTCTCCCCACTTCAGGCAACCTCGTCGACGCGGGGGATGGCCCCCTGCCTATCCGTGGGGAAACACGGGCCCTTCAAACCAACACCCACCAACGAGTATCCACTAGCCACCCATTCATCATATTCGACTTGACATGCAATCAATATGATGGATATCTTGGGCTGGACCTTCTCCAAAAACTCCACGCTACCATTGACTGCCATCAGCGCTGCCTCCACTTCAGTCCAGCCCGCCCCAACCAAGCATCAATCAACAAGAAAAAAAAATCTCATCGAAGAAAAAGCAAGAACACCACCCCCCCTCACCAAGCAAACACACACAACCCCAGAACACTCACCTGCCCCAACCCACCTGTACATCTGACCCCAACCCAACCTCATGCAACGCCTCATTTCATCCCCCTCCATCACCACCCCCCACTACACATCATCTGGACCCCTCCCCATCTTTTCCTGCCACTATCGCCTCCTCAATCACCATTCCACCCCACCATGAAGCTTGGGTAAAACTGAACAGACCTTCAGGTACCTCCGTACTCTTCTCACCATCCATCCCCACCGGACCACTCTCCTCCTGTTTAGTATCCCCCACCTTCCTTCCCTCACATGCCCATGAAATCCGTATTGCCAACCTCGCCACAACCCCCCTAACCCTACCACGAGGACTCATCATCGGCGACACGGAAGAAGCAGAACCATGCCAAACACCACCCCCCGACCATCCCACCCTCTCCGACCTACCATCACACCTATCCCCTTCCCAAACCAACAACCTCTGACAACTCCTCCTGGACTTTCAGGACCTGTTCTCCTCCGGCCCAACCGACCTTGGCCACACTACCTATCTCAGCCACGAGATACACACGACCGGACCTCCAATTCGCCAACCATCACGACGAAAAAATCCAAAACAACGGGCAGAAGAAGACCGGCAGGTCCAGGATATGCTCGATGCCAGCGTTATCTCCAACTCCACTAGCCCATGGTCCTCACCTGTTGTACTCGTGCGGAAGAAAGATGGGACTATGCGCTTTTGCGTAGACTACCGCAGAGTCAACGACGTCACTATCAAAGACGCTACGCCCCTACCCAGAATCGACGACTCGCTTGACTCCCTACATGGGTCGACCTGGTTCTCGACCCTAGACCTGCAATCGGGTTATTGGCAAGTCCCTGTACACCCCGATGACAAACACAAAACCGCCTTCTCAACATCAAACGGGAAGCATTATGAATTCAACGTTCTTCCCTTCGGACTCTGCAACGCACCTGCCACATTCTCCCGCCTAATGGAGTCAGTTCTCAGCGGACTAACCTGGGAGACTTGTTTGGCGTATCTGGACGACGTCATCGTTTTCAGTCATACCTGGGCCAACCACCTCCACCGCCTCAAACAAGTGTTCCACCGTATACGCCAGGCAGGACTAAAACTGAAACCAACAAAGTGCGTTTTGGCCGAGAGATCAGTCTCTTTCCTTGGACACCTAATTAACGCTGAAGGCATCTCCCCGAACCCAGAAAAACTACGTGCAATCGCCGACATTCCCCTACCTCGTGACGTGCACGAAACTAGAGGCTTCCTAGGCCTAACATCATACTACAGGCGGTTCGTCATAGGATTTGCAGATATCGCCAAACCCCTACATGACCTAACAAAAAAAGGTGAGCCGTTCGTATGGACCGAACCAAGAAAAACTGCATTCACCACCCTCAAGTCCAAGTTAACCTCTGCCCCAGTAGTCGCTTTCCCAGATTACAACCTCCCATTCCGTCTGTATACCGACGTATCACTCATTGCCATAGGGGCTGTCCTTGCACAAGTACAAGATGGCCGTGAACATATCATCGCCTGTGCCAGCTGCACCCTAAATCCTGCAGAAAGAAACTACGCGGCCACCAAACGCGAGTGCCTGGGAATCATCTGGTCCCTCGACTACTTCTGCTCCTACATCTCAGGCACCCATGTGATAGTCATTACGGACCACCAATCCCTGCAATGGTTACGTCAGTCAAACACCACCAACGCACAACTCATACGATGGCGAGAAACACTCGAGGAATATGATTTCAAGATCTCATACCGACCAGGCAAACTCCACACAAATGCCGACGCCCTGTCCCGTCTACCAATCAATGCAATCTCAACAGAGCCAGACCTAGTCCAAATGTGGCACAACAAACAACGCCCTACCTGCTACCTGGATCCCACCGAACACATTCGCTAAACTCCACCCACATGGCGAACACCTGTTCGATCCAAACGGACACCTTGTCCTAAGCCCCACCACTGCCCACGACACCATGCTCCACCTCCACGCCCATAACGGCATCCACCTGGGAACTAAAAGACTCCTACAAGTCTTTACCGACATGTACTGGACACCTAACCCATCCACCATCGCCAAGAACATTATACAATTCTGCCGAGCCTGTGCTTTAGGAAAGGACATCACCCGTACACCTGGTCCTTCAGGAAAATTAACAGCACAGAAAGCGTGGCAACTACTTTCCTTAGACGTCGTCGGCCCCCTCACACCCGAAGCAGGGTACAAATACATAATCACATTTGTGGATGTGTATTCAAAGTTTATCATCGCATGCCCCGCCAAAGATCACAGTGCAGTATCAGTTGCCGATGCCTCACCCGCCATGTCTTCCCATATTTTGGTATTCCCCAAGCACTGCACTCAGATAATGCCCCAGAATTTACTGGAAAGGTCTGGGAAGAACTGGCGAACATATTTGGATACCACATCTCCCACTCATCCCCCTACTGGCCCCAAGGTAACAGCATCTGCGAGAGGAGCCATCGCTCCCTCATGAACCAGGTCCGCACACGCATTATGCAAACAGGGAAAGAAGACTGGCCTGCCCACGTCAAGATTATCCAATGGGGCTTAAACACATGCCCACGAGAAGACGGCATAACTCCACATGAAAGAGTTTTGGGGGAATCGCCACTATGCCTGCCACTGCGTCACCACCTACAGCCACCCACCCCACCCTCCACTACCAACCCTCTCCACCACCTCAAACACCACCTCCACCACCTACACTCTCAACAAGACCTGGCGCCCGACACGACCCACTCCAACCCATACAAACCTGGTCAGTCCGTAGTTGTTGCACACCTGCCCACCCCTCCAAAACCTCCCCCCGATTTAATGGACCCTTCAAAATTGTTCGAGTACCCAACCCATACCAAGTCATTATAGATCAACAGGGACAACACCGCACATACAGAAATCACCACGTGTGACCCTTCCACCCACCCACCACTGACCACCCACGCGCCCGGCCAACCTGCACCCCTTCCCGCACACCTGTCCATCCCGACCTTTCTCAGAATTACCCCCCAGACTCCTACTCCTACTCCTTCTCACCCCCTCCCTCCACCTCACCAACAACCAGCCCACCCCCCGACACCCCACCACCACTGGCCGAGACCGCCACCCTTTACAACTCACAACTCACCTCCCTAACACCTGTCCACCCACCACCTCACGACCCACACTGCCCCTACCGCCCACATCACCACCACCGCCCAAAGACTTCACCACTCACCACCTCCACACCCACCACCCTCCTCCTCCTTGACTATTCTCATTATACGCACCACACCGCACCCCCACCCGCCTCCCCCCCTAACAGCCGCACGCCCTCACCACCACCACGTGCACAACCACCATCGCCACCCACACCCACCATCACTACCACCACCACCAGATCAGGACGCCTCTCACGCCCACCCTTGAGGTACACCCCAACACCTCCGCCCATCACATGCCCATCCCAACACCCACCACCACCACATACCCCCCCCGCCCCAAACACCTCCCCCATAACCCTCCCCCTCCACCAAGCACGATGGAATCTTCCCAAGTCCCAATTCCCCAAAGGACAACGCTCCTCCCACCGAATCATCCCCCATAAAACCACCAATCTCCCGTCACTCTCCAGCATTCAGCTTTCATCTCTCCACCAGGCACCTTTCCCCGAGATGAAGGTGACGAGAGTGCACTGGATATCCCACGACTGCCCACATGCCAGAATCCGGGACACCCACCACCTGCTCCGACTCCTACGCCGGACCGACCATCCGTCCTCCCTCCGGCTCACTCTCAGCCCCCATCAGGAGCCCAACACCTTCACCACCCACTGGGTCAGCCTGACCCAACACCTCACCCTGACCCACCAGACATCCACCTCCACCACCTACCACCTCCAGTCACGGGGTCGTGACTTCTACAATGCGGAGGGTGGTAAAATGCCCGCCGTGCCCACTGCCGGACCTCCCACCTCACCACCCCCCACCCCACCACCGGGCCGCCACCGCACCACCACCCCAGGAGGACACAACAGTGGGGTTAGTGGCCCCGATCAAGAAGGTCACCAGGACATCACGATCCTGGGCCCTTGTTCCCCTCAATTGCCCCAACCCCAGGTGACCAGGGAAAGGCAACTACATTGCAGGCGGAGCAATGGTCGTCAGAATAGGGGTGGGACTGAACAAGATTCAGTCCCAAGTAACACCATATTGATGGCTTTGTTACACCCTCTAGGGCAGGAGGCCCAAGGGCAGGAGGCCCAAGGCTATGGCCTAACAAAGTGTACAAAGGGTAAGGCGACCCAAGGCTCCGGCCTTACTACACCAGAAAGAGAGAGTTGCCCCAGTGCATCCCTCTCTTGCTATTCTCCCCTTCACGAGCAACACCGCGCCGACGGTCTTTATACGTGGCGGGGAAGGAGCGGCCTTGTACGCCCTTCAGTTGTTTCTGATCGGACAGATCAGCTTCCGGCTACGGCCAGAGTATGGACCAGGGTAAAGAGCCTCTGCTACCGTACGTGTAGCTCTTCCCTATTACGGGAGCAACACCGTGCCGACAGTCTTTATACGTGGCGGGGAAGGAGCGGCCTTGTACGCCCTTCAGTTGCTCTCAGTAAAACAGGTAGGCACTCGGCTCCGGCCAGGGCACGTACCAGGGTAGAGAAGCCCCTGAAGGTAGTTTCAGTTCGTACTGGAAAGAGTGTGGCCTCTGTGCCCCTCACTCCGGCTTGTCCCCTACTACGGGAGCAACACCGCGCCGACGGTCTTTATACGTGGCGGGGAAGGAGCGGCCTTGTATGCCCTTCAGTTGTTCCTCGTACGCCGGGCAAGTTCATGGCTACAGCCAACGTATGTACCAGGGTAAGGCGACCCAAGGCTCCGGCCTCAGGACGTACTAGAGAGGACACGAGTGATGTGAGTCCTTCTCCAGCCTCTTTCCCTTGTGGAAGCCCTTCGTCACCACCCGGGAATATAGCCCCGGGGGAGACACTAGAGTGGTGGCAAGGCCCGATATCGGACTTACTGCCCACGCCCGGGAGTTCCTTGTTCCTGCCCGAGTCCCGAAGGAGAAGCTGCCGCAGCCCAGTCCTGACGGCGCCTCTCCCCCTTGGTGCCCGCAGTCCCAGGACACCTGGGCCAGACTCTCCAGCTCCTGACGAAGGCGATCCTGGCTCCCTCACTCCACGGAGCCAAAGACGACAGGCCTAACTACTCCAGCTGTTCGGTCCCAGTCCCGAGGGCCACATATCAGGTCAAGGCCCCCAGACGAGAGGGCCTCCCTGCACCACACCGACGCAGCCCCAACACGAGGGCCGCCTATCAGGTTGAGGCCCCCAGATGGGAGAGCCTCCCTGCACCCCACCTACGAGTGTGACCCAGAGTGAACGTTACTCAGGAGATATGGGAAAATAGTGACTCTCCCCCCTGTGTCAAGAACAAGTCGGGAAAAAGAACAGTGAACAGTGACTAAGTGAAGAACAGTGTAGTTGATAATAGTCTACAAGAACTCAGTGTTGGCAGGGCAGAGAATGAACTCTATTGTAATTATCCAAGTCCCCCCATATAAGAGCACTTTCTGTGAACACCTAAGGTAAGGGTGCACGGGCCCGTCAAAAGCCTGAGTGTGAGTGTCGCCGTGACAAGGTGACTGTATCAAGTGTCACTATCCGCACCCTACCTTATTTATAGTAATATTTTCCCTACAGACTCCCAATCCTGTTTATTCCCTTTGTGAACCATTCCATATATATCCTGCCTAAAAGTGACACATAAACAATACCATATATAATTCAAGATCTCCCTGTATGAACATTGTAGTGTGTGCTGAGTGTAACTCTATTTTGTGGTGCTGAATATCAACTTTGTCTCTGTTCCCCTGTATCTCAAATATCACTCTGCGTTGTATTGTTACGGTTAGAATTAAGGTAATAGATGTGTTAAGGTATACTGCCTGGTTTTTATGTCCTGTTCCTTTGTTGGTGCTTTACTTCCGGTCTAGAAAGAGGATCCCGCTTCAGTCGCTAGTGTTTTTACGACGAGAAGTCGCCTTAAAAACACAAGTAGAACTGATTGCAGGAGCGATAAATACATCTGAGGGGAAAGTAATTGTAGCCACTTTGTACATGCCACCCAGATCAAGCACACGGGAAAGAGACGACTATGAGGACCTGGCGGAAAGTACAATTCAGAGTTTAAGAGCATTACTACATAAAATGGAAAAGAAATCGAAAAGAATTATACTAACTGGAGATTTTAATACAAATATAAATTGGAATACTCTAGATATAATAAGCCAAGAAAGCTGTTGGGACCAAAAGCTCCTAGATCTTGTGAACGAGTTTTTCCTAATGCAACATGTAAGGGAAAGCACCTGAAGAAGAGGACTCGATGTGCCCTGAATGCTAGATCTTGTATTTACTAGGCAAGAAAACGATGTTGACAATTTAATATATCACCTTCCATTCGGCAAAAGCGACCATGCAGTACTAAATTGCAATTTCATGACTGCATATGACATAGATAACAACAATGAAAGTTACAAAAAGAGCCTAAACTATAAAAAGGGAAAGTATCATGACCTAAAGAAGTACTTCTTAGAAATTGCTTGGGAAAAGGAGCTTAGAGGACAAGATTTAAATGCTATATATGAAAAAGTCTGTGAACATTATATGAAATAGGAGTCCAGAAGTACATCCCACAACACAAAGAAACGAAAAGAAAAGAAAGAAATGGTTCAATACAGAATTTAAAAAATCAAAAGGAAAAAGAGATTTGTTGTGGAATAGATACAGAAGACACAATAGTGAAAGGGCATATAATAATTACAAATAGGCAAGAAACGATTATACAAGAATATGGAGGGAAGCCCAAAAACAGTTTGAGGAGGATATCATAAATAAAAGTAGTGATCAACTAAAGCTATTTTACAGCTCCATCAGAAGTAAAACCAAAGTAAAAGATAAAATACAATCCACTATGGACGATGGAACCACCTATACACAAGAGAAGGATATTTGTGAAGCACTAAACAAGAATTTCCAATCAGTTTTTACAGTGGAAAAAAATTTTGAGAGGGATTGTGGAACATGCATGCCCACACATACTACCAGATATACAAACATCAGAAACAGAAATACAGGAGGAGCTAAGTAAATTAGACAAAGGAAAAGCAAATGGTCCTGATGAAATTTCATGTTGGGTGGTTCATGAATGTGCAAAGGAGTCAAGTAAACCATTATTATTAAATTTCAAGATTTCCTTGAGTTAAGGTAAACTACCTGATATTTGGAAGAAAGCAAACATTGTTCCCTTATTCAAGAAAGGGAATAGACAAAATCCACTTAACTACCGACCAGTATCATTATAACCAGTGTTGTAAGCAAGGTATTAGAAAAGCTTATAAGAAAAGCTTGGGTAAATCACCTAGAAGAACACAGTATGATAACAGAAAGACAGTTTGGTTTCAGAAAAGGAAAATCATGTGTTACTAATCTTTTGAGCTACTATGACAGAGTAACAGACACATTACAGGAAAGAGAAGGATGGGTGGACAGTATCTATTTAGATTTCAAGAAAGCATTTGACACAGTACCTCACCTAAGACTTTTATGGAAACTGTACCATCAAGGAGGAATTCGAGGCAAACTGTATTGTTGGATGCAAGATTTTCTCATGAAAAGAAAAATGAGAACAGTACTAAGGGGAAATTACTCATCATGGAAAGAAGTGGCTAGTGGAGTACCACAGGGCTCAGTGCTGGCACCAATCATGTTTTTAGTGTATATAAATGATATAGACAGTAACACTCGAAATGAAAGCTATCTAAAAAATGTTTGCAGATGATGCAAAAATACAAAGGAGAATTACTAACACAGACTCTTGTAAAGAGCTACAAGAAGAATTAAATAAACTTCATGAATGGAGTAATACATGGCATATGGAATTCAATGTGGACAAGTGTCATGTAATCAAGTTTGGTAAAAGTGGAAAAAGACCTGATTGGGATTATACATTAGGAAATAAAATCCTACACACATCAGAAAGAGCGAAGGACCTAGGTGTGATTGTCAATAAGACTCTCTCTGGCTGACCACATCAGTGAGAAGGTACGGAACATGTATATACTGCTTGCCAATATGAGAATTGTGTTTACATACATAAATGAAGACATGCTAAGAAAGATAATATCATTCATCAGACCAACCCAGGAGTATGCATCAGTAGTCCGGAGTCCTCTTCTCAAAAAACACAGACAAGGTTGAAAAAGTTCAAAGGGCCGCTACAAGATGGGTATCAAGCTTAACCCGTCACGTCCCGAGGTTTTCTGCACCTCCGACATCCCCCAATCCCGAGTTATTTTCGAAAAAAATTTTTTTGGCTTAAATCTCCGCTTTTGGTGAGAAACATCGAAAATTCATAGAGAAATCGCTCACCTGAGGTTTAAAATACTCGATCTAGGTAGGAGTACCTCCTTACCTGACTGGGTTTTCTAATAGGCTGGCACCAAAGAAAACGAGTTGTATGGGAGGGTAACTATTTCACACAACTCATAAATGGTATTTATTTATTTACTTGGTACGAATTTATATGTAGTATGAGAGTATATTGGTTTTCAAGCAGTAATATAGGCATTATAAGCATTGTTCCACTCACTAACTAATCACCATACCTGACCTTCTTTTGCCACATTACCTGATCATTATTTCTGACTGTTTCTTCTTCTAATGCTATATAAACTTTGTCCTCCACATTGTCATCGATTGGGGAATCATTCTGGCCCTGAATATCTTTACTGGCCAGGTCACTGGTAACAGGTGAATTGCCGAGACAATGGCGTGAGGGGGGGAGGGGGGAGGTTATGCGGTGTGAGGCATTGTCCCTGCTTGGCATCTTGTAGAGGAATAGAGGAAGGTGTCCCGTGTATACGTACGAAAAATCACGTGCAAAAATTGAAAATTGTGCAAATTAGGGACCTTGCAATTGCACGACGTACCAGTACGTCGCTGGGACTGGCAAATGCAAAATGTTGCAACGTACCCATACGTCGACGGGATGGGGCGGGTTAAGGGATCTAAGCTACGAAGAAAGACTAAATAAACTGAATCTACCAACATTAGAGGAGAGAAGGAAAAGAGGTGACATGATTATGCTATATAAATGCATATCAGTGAAGGAGAAAATAGACATAAATGATTACTTAACGTATGGGGAAGCATCAGCAAGAGGACACTGCAAAAAACTGCATAAAAAGAGAGGTGATAAAGACGTAAGGAAATTTAGTGTCCCAAATAGAGCAATTGATCAGTGGAATGCACTATCGAATGAAATAGTGTGTGCCAAAACAATTAGCAAATTTAAGGATATGTACGATAAATATGGTTTAAGACACGGGACAGTACGAGCTTGACTCATTCCTTTAAAAATACAATTAGGTAAGAACAATTAGGTAAGGTAAGAACACACACACACACACACACACACAGAGGAATACAATATATGGAGAAGAGATGGGGAAAAAAAAAAAAGAGATAATATTAACAAAGAAAAATCTACAAGTCAGAGAAATAAAACCAGATATACCCTCACAAGTAGAACTGATTGCAGTAGAGATTAATACATCTGAAGGGAGTTATTTGTGGCAAATATATACATGTCACCCAGAGCAAACACTTGGGAAGTAGGTGAATATGAGGACCTAGCAGAGAGTACAATTCAGAGTTTACGAGCAGTACTACATAGAATGGAAGAGAAAACTGAAAGAATTATATTAACTGGAGATTTCAATACAAATATAAATTGGAACACTCTAGATGTAAAAAGCCATGAAAGCTGTTGGGATCAAAAGCTCCTCGATCTTGTGCAGGAGTTTTTCCTAACAACATGTAAAGGAAAACACCAGAAAAAGAGGACTTGATGACCCATTAGTACTAGGTCCTGTATTAACTAGGGAAAAAATGATATTGACAATATAATGTCTCACCCTCCATTCAGCAAAAGTGACCATGCAGTATTAAATTAAGCTTCAGGATTGTATATGACACAGTTAACACTAATGAGAGTTACAAGAAGAGTCTAAACTACAAAAAGGGCAACTATATGACCTAAAGAAATACTTCTTAGCAATAGATTGGGAAAAGGAGCTTACCCAGCAAAACATGATTGTGTTGGATCAGAAGCATACCGATGCTGGCTTGCGATGGCACGTGGTGTTGGAATGGTACAGGCAAGCCAGATGACCTGAACCGTCCCAATGCAAGTGCCGACAACCGTTTGCACATAGATCCAGATTCGGTTCTGTTTTGGCCCAACATCATGTCTGTATCGGATGCCAGTAATCAAATCTGAATCGGGTGTAAGTAATCGGGCCAATTTACAAGTAAGTGTGTCTGGATAGCTCGAAATTAACATATCTTGAAATTTACTTCTTCTTCCTTTGAGGGAATTGTTATGCTAGGTGTTTTAAGGCCAACTTCTCGTCCCTAAAGCACCTGACAATTGAGCCAGAGTCCTCTTTTCGTAAGGTGACTAAAGTCCCGCTTTCAGGCGGGACAGTCCCGCTTTTTTGACATCTCTCATTCCTTTTTAACTATGACTTAAATGTCCCGCTTTTTAAGCAAATTATCTTAAATGTCCCGCTTTTAGAAAATTACTAAGCTACTTTTATAAAATTATGATGAAACAGTAAAATAGGGCATAATCTAAACTAATTGAAATACCGAATTGTTAATATACAGTGTGTAATACTAACCGGTAGGCGGTAACTTTGGTCGGCCTAGTCACCGTACCGCACGTGTGAGTGAGACGTTAGTGTTTGATGTGCAGCTTCTAGGTATGGTGCAGTGTTGTATATACATAAACACTTTTTTTGTGTGTATATATATATATATATATATATATATATATATACACGTGGCAGTATCCCGCTTTTAGCTCCAATAAGTCTGGTCACCTTATCTTCTCGAGACCGGAGCTAAAATACACAAGGGGAAAAGCAGGACACAAAAACTCTAGGCAACAACATTACACATATATTAACCAAATCACAACCTCTACACAATACAGTGTGGATTGCACACAATACACTATTCATGATCACTTAGGCTAGATGGACTATAGGGTCCTGACTGGTATATGAGTATCATGGAGGATACTGGACGGACACTGTGTGGTACAGAATAGTAACTTAACACACCAGTCTGAGTGCCTTATTAGTTATTACACAGTGATACAGGCACTAACACAACATTATCCTACATCTGGGCACAAGAGTAGGCCTATGTTGGGTTGTCTGTTAGAGCACAAGTACTGCACTGCATGTGAGTTCTATAGGCACGGTAATCACTTTTATCTGAGCAGTCACTATTGCACTTGGTAGGGCGAGGGGGGTCTGGTTATATTATGGGGACCAGGTGAGCCCCAGGTGTCGGCCAGGTGTAGGAGGGTTCCCGTCAGATGTCCCTTCTCTCGAGGGCCACGGGACAACCCTCAATTGTGATGATGTCGGTCAGGGGCTGTGGTCAGGCGTGGAGAGAGGCCCTTTGCTCGTGGTGCTTGCCGGGGTGGTCTGGTCCTCCAAGCTGGAACCAAACAGGCTGAGCAGGTGCTCTTGCTTGTGCCTACTCTGTGGAGAGGGTTGCCTGGAGTTGGAGAGGGAGTGCCCCACAGGAGCATGGGCATCTTGGGGAGTCTGGCATCTTTGGTTTCCCTCCTGCTGGGCTGCTGTCAGGATAGGGCTGCGTCGTCGCCTCAGACAGGAGTCTGTTGGGTGGTTGCCTCCCACAGGTGCCGGCTGGATAGCACACACTCCCAGGGGCAGCATGGGGTCATGCCACACTGTCTCCAGGCAGAGGGGATCTCCTGGAGGCTGCATCAGGGAAAAAGAGCAGGGGGAGGCCGGCTGGCAGCCGTCGCAGGTGCTCTGCAAGGGGAGTGATGTACAGTCGAGGTGTGGGTGGAGGCTGTCACCTGCCTACTGGTGCAGCTGGAGGCCGTCACCAGTGTCGTACTCCTGTGGGCAGCTACAGGAGGAGAGGAGATGTACCCTTTTCTCCCCAGATGCAGCTGGAGGCCGTTCTTGGTTTCTGTAGGAGGGGAGGGGGAAGGAGCAGCACCCGAGCAGCTGGAGGCTATCTCTGTTTGGGAGCAGCTGAGGCCGTCTCTGTTCGTGAGCGGCTGTGGCTGTCTCTTTTTTTCAGTGAGCAGCGGAGGCCATCTACCTTTTGTGAGTGGCTGAGGCCATCTCCTTTTGTGTGCGGCTGGAGGCCATCATAGGGGTGGTGCTCGGGACTAGGACTTTAGTCCGACCCCGAACCTGTTGAGGGCTAGTCTGGTTTAGTAGTGCTCCTGGACTGAAACCTTCCCTCTGGGTCTGTTGCAGGCAGTATGGGTGCAGGATCGTAGGGGGTATATGTCCCTCCAGCCGGGACAACCCGCGCTCCATACCAACCCCTCCGTGGTTTCCTCCTGGGGTGGGGATTGCAACATCTTGGTGGTGGTTCGCCACGGTGGGTATTTCACCACCACCTTCAGGGGAAAAGCCACCTCCCCGTGGCTGGAGGTAGTAAGTGTCGGTCATGGCGGTGCTGTGGGCGGGGGTCAGGTGCTGGAGGAGGGTGGTCCAGTGTGAGGTGAGTAGATTCGGGTCCTGGTGAGGGGCATAGGTGATGTAGAGGGTGGAGGCTTGATAGGTTGTGTGGAGGAGTCCAAGGAGATTTTGTGGTCCACAGATGCGTTGTCTCCTCCCGTAGCCGGGGATCCAGGTGGCTCACCAATACTTTCATGACTGGTGGTGGTTGCTGTCTGGTGGAACTTTGCTGAATGCTGGTGATTGGTGAGGTGGTGGGGGTTTTATGGGGCCGACGAGGGTAGGTGCGGTGGTTTTCCCTGGGGATAGGGGCAGGTGGAGTTTTCCACTGGACTTGGTGTATTCTGAGTGTTATGGGGGTGGTGTTGGGTGTGTGATGGGTTGGGGTGGTTTGGTCCGTGGGTGGGGGCGAGGTGGGGGGAGTGGGGGATGGCATGATGGAGTATCTGGCTGGTGGACGTGAAAGGCGGCCGAAACGGGTGATGGTAGTTTTTAGTGTGGGCGTGGATGGTGAGGTGGAAGTGCGGCTTAGCGGTGCAGGAGTCAGGCGAGGTGTTTGAGGGCGTGGAGAGGGTGTTGCTGGGAGGGGGAAGTGCTGCCACGTGGCGTTTGGGACGAGTGTGGTTTCTGGATGTTCCGTGGGGGTTTGGTGTGGGTGTGAGCGGCGGGTTGTGTCTGAGGTGTAGGATGGGTTGGGGGTTATAAGCGAGGAGAGGAGGGTGCGGGTGTGGGGGCCACAGCGCAGGGGTCAGGCGAGGTGTTTGAGGGCATGGAGAGGGTGTTGCTGGGGAGGGGGAAGTGCTGCCATGTGGTGTTTGGGACGAGTGTGGTTTCTGGATGTTCCGTGGGGGTTTGGTGTGGGTGTGAGCGGCGGGTTGTGTCTGAGGTGTAGGATGGGTTGGGGGTTGTAAGCGAGGAGAGGAGGGTGTGGGGGCCACAGTGGGTGTTGGTGAGGGCGGTGTGTGTGCTATGGAGGGGGGTGGATTTAGGCTTCCTGGGTCGGGTGGGTGGATCTGCGGTGGTGGTGAGGTGGTGGCCGGGGGTGCGTGAGGTGCAGTGGGGGAGTGGGCTGGTGAAGAAGCGAGTGAGGGAAGAGGGTAGGGAGGAGGAGGGTGTAATGTAGCAATCATATGAATCGGATGGGGAATTTGGGGTGGTGGGTGGTGGTGAAGTGGTGCTGGGGATGGGAGGAGCGGGGTCGTGGCTTTGGGTAGGGGGTGAGAATGGGCACAAGTGTTGGTTGTGGAACGTGCATGGTGTGTTGTGATAATCTATTATGACTTGGTAGGGGTTGGGGATGCAGATGATTGTATATGGGCCCATGAAGCATGGGGAGATATTGTTGGGTGTGGGTAGCTTTGCCACTACTACTGAGTTACCCAGTTTGTAAGGGCTGGTGGGAGCCATGTCTGGTTGTAGATCTAGGCTCTTTTGCAGGTGGTGCAACCGCCTCTCGAGGTGGTGGAGAGGGTCGGACGTGGGGAACATTGTGGAGGGCTGTACATGCTGTCGCAGTGGCAGGAGGAGGGGGCCTCCCCAAAGATTCTTTGGGGTGATATACCGTCTTCTCGGGGACAGGAGTTGATCCCCCACTGTACAATTTTGACTGTGGCCGGCCAGTCCTCGTTCTTGGTCTCCTCTATTCAGGCTCACACCTGGTTCATGAGGGTGCGGTGGTTCCTCTCGCAGATGCTGTTGCCTTGGCGCCAGTGTGAGGAGGAATGAGACAGGCGGTAGCCAAAGATGGTTGCGAGTTCCTGCCATATGGTGCTGGTGAACTCGGGGGCATTGCCGGAGTGTAGGGCCTGTGGAATCCCGAAGTAGGGGAAGACGTGGCAGGCGAGTGCATCAGCCACAGCTATGGCGTGGTGTTCCTTGGCTGGACAAGTTATGAGGAACTTAGAGTATCTACAAAAGTGATGATATACTTGTAGCCGGATTTGGGTGGTTGGGGGCCCACTACATCGACGGATAGTAGTTGCCATGGTTTATGAGCAGAGATGTTCCCTGATGGGCCTGGTGTGCGGGTGGCATCTTTGCCTAGTGCACAAACTTGGCAGGACTGGGTGACTTGCCTGGCTAGGTTGGATGGGTTAGGGGTCCAGTATGCATCATTAAACATCTGTAGCAGTTTCTTGATGCCTAGGTGAATCCCATTGTTGGAGTGGAGGTGGTTCATGGTGACTAAGGCAATGCTGGGGTCGAGCACAATGTGTCCTGATGGGGTGAATAGATGGTCGCCCTACCGGTGGAGCTTTGAGAACAGATGGGGTGGTAACCTTTGTGGGTGCTCTCCTTTGTGCCACTGTTGTAGGAATTCAGAATCGCTGCAGAGGGAGCTGACTGGTAGTTGGGATAGGGAGTCGGCATTAGTGTGTAGCTTGCCAGGGCAGTAGGAAATCTCGTAGTTAAATTCCTCTACTGTTTCCCTCCATCTAATGAGCTGGGCATTATGTGTGTCAGATTGCTGGAGCCACTGAAGTGATTGGTGGTCGGTGATAATGGTGATGTTCGTACTCAACAAGTAGGCTCTGAAGTTTCCGAGGGCCCAGATGATGCCTAGGCATTCTCTTTTCATAGTGGCATAATTTCTTTTGGCCTGGTTGAGGGTGCGGCTGGCACAAGCAGTGATGTGTTCTCACCTCTGTTGTACCTGGGCAAGGACAGCGCCGATTGCCACAAGGGGTACATCTGTGCATAGACAGAGGGGCAAGGTATAGTCGGGCAAGGCAACGATTGGGGCAGTGATTAGCTTGTTCTCCAGTTCCTGGAAAGCAGCTCTAAGCTTGTTTGTCCAAGTGAAAGGCTCGCCCTTCTTGGTTAAGTCATGGAGGGGTTTGATGATGTCAGCAAACCCATTTACAAAGTGCCAATAATATGAGGTGAGGCCCAGGAAGGCACGGACTTTGTGAAAGTCTCATGGCAGTAGGAGGTCTGAGATGGCCCGCAGTTTGTCAGGGTTGGGTTAGATGCCATCCTTTGAGATGACTTATCTGAGGAAGGCAACAGTTCGGGCTGCAAGGACACACTTCGAGGGCCTGAGTTTGAGGCCTGCCTGCCGGATATGCAGAAAGACTTTCTTCAGGCATTGGAGATGATCGGGCCATGTTTTGCTGAAGATAATGATGTCGTCCAGGTAGGCCAGACAGATTTTCCAGGTGACGCCGCTGAAGACAGACTCCATCAGCCTAGAAAAAATGGTGGGGGCATTGCAGAGTCCAAGGGGTAGAACATTGAAACCAATGTGTTTCCCATTGCTAGTGGAAAACGCCATCTTTCCCTGTCCGTGGGGTGCACGGGGACCTGCCAATATCCCGACTGGAGGTCCAGGGTCGAGAACCATGAGGCTCCATGTAGGGAGTCAAGGGAATCATCTATTCTGGGGAGGGGCATGGTGTCCTTGGTGGTCATGTTGTTCAACCAGCAATAGTCCATGCAAAAATGCACGGTGCCATCTTTCTTTCTGACAAGGATGATGGGGGAGGACCACGGGCTGGTGGAGGGTGACACAACACCAGCATTGAGCATGTCCTGGACCTGCCAGTCTTCCTCAGCCCATTTATTTATTTATTTTTCGCCAGGATGGTTGGCGTATGGGCGGTACACTCGTATTTCGTGCATCAGGTAGGTGGTGTGGCCGATGTCTGTAGGGTCTGACGCGAAGAGGTCTTGGAAGTCCAGGAGAAGGCAACAGAGGCTTTCCACCTGATGGGGGGAGAGATGATTAGGCAAGGGTGGTAGGGTGGTGAGGGAGGGAAGAGGGGAGGGCGGTGCAAGGCTCAGCTTCTTCCACCTCTCCTACCACTAATCCCCTGGGTAGTGTGAGGGTGGTGGTGGAGATGTTGGCTATTCTGACTGGCGACGTGGCGGGGGGAGGAAGGTGGGGGACAGCAGACAGGCCGAGAGGGTCCCAGGTGGTAGGTCGGGGGAAAACAGGACAGAGGCACCAGCAGGCCTGTTTAGGTGGAGCCAGGCCTCATGGTGGGGAGGGATTGTTAGGGCGGATGCCATGGTTGCCAGGAAGGTGGGGTGTGGGGGCTGGGGGATGGGCTGAGGGGGGGCAGGGGGGAAGGAGGGGAGGGTGAGGGGGGTGGGAGGGGTCTCCATGTGCACATGGCTTGGGGGAAGGGGGAGGGGAATCCGGGTGATTCTGGAATTGGAGCTGCCAATTGTGGCACTCAATGTTTACGTGTAGCTTCTGCAGGGGGTCCAATCCCAGGTACCTATCATACACATGGCAGGTAGAGTCGAACACAATAAATTTGTGTTGGGTGGAAACTCGTTGGTGGGTGTCGGCACATAGGGCCCGGGTTTCCCCACGGATGGGTAGGGGGCCATCCCCTGCCTCCACGAGATGAGCTGACATAGGGAAAAGCGGGCCAAAAGCCAACTTGTTACGGAAGAAGAAGTGACTAGAGGCAGGATCTGGCCACTCCTTTGTTGACCAGTAGCCTTGCTTTTACCCCGTTCAGTCTCATCTTGTAGACTGGAGGGCGGTATTTCTGAGAGGTGGCCCCCGCCACTGTGGGGATGTGTGGGGCGGGCCTAAAAATTCAGCTGCTGCGGGATTTCGTCCTCCTCTGGTTCCACTTCCCCGGGGTCAGTGTCCTCTGTGGGTGTGGTGTCGTCCTCAGGGTCCTCATTGTCAAGGGAGGACACTTTTCGTCATCCCTGGGTGGCAGGTCTCCGTCTGGCAGCTTTTAATTGCTCTCTGATGTTGTGGAGTGGACACCAGTGGCTGTAGGCGGTAAATTCCCACGGGTTAATGGAAATTAGGTTTTGGTTCTCCTTGGGGTTGGGGTGCTTGTTAGTGGGGTGCACCCTGGGTAGGCTGGACGTTTGCATGGGGTTGGTGTGGGCTGAGGTTTGATGGGAAGCACTGGTCTCTGAATAGGGAATTTGCTGACTGCGTTGATTTGTTGATGGGTGGAGTGGAAGGCTAGGAGGAGCCGTATGAACTGGAGGTCTTGATCCAGGTCTCCCGTGGGTCGTGTATAGTGAAATGTTCTTTGACCATGCTGGGGAGAACCCGTAGTAGCATGTTGAATGTGTGTTGTTCCCAGGTTAGCATATCTGTTTCCAGGCATGTGGCAGTGATGAGCCGCCTGGCCTGGATGACTGTCTTCCAGGTTTCTGTCATAAGTTAAACTATCGAGTTGTGAGAGTGCCACAACTCTTCCTAGTGATGGCATGATAGCCTGTATTACTATTTTGGTAAAGTTTGCCCATGTTAGCTCGGGAACGACTTTGGGTGCGATGCTGGCCGCTGCTTTGCCAAGAAGGGGTAGGGTGACCGCGATTTTTTGTTTGTAGTCCTCAAACCCTATGTCCTGCAGTGGTTTGATTATAGATAGGTATGTGTGTATGTCATATTGTTCTTGGTCAAACTTGGGTAACTGTGCGTGAAGTTTCGTTACCATTTTGCTGTTGTCCCTTTTTGCTCCTCCCTGTATTCTGCCCAGGTCAAGAACCACCGCTGGCCACCAGTGTTATGTTAGGTGTTTTAAGGTCGACTTTTCATGCCTAAAGCACCTTGTGATTGAGCCGGGGTCCTCTTTTCGAGACCGGAGCTAAAATACACAACGAGAAAAGCAGGACACAAAAACTCTAGGCAACAACATTACACGTATATTAGCCAAATCACAACCTTTACACAGTACAGTGTGGATTGCACACAATACACTATTTATGATCACTTGGGCTGGATGGACTATAGGGTCCTGACTGGTTAATAAGTATCACGCAGGATACTGGACAGACACTGTGTGGTACAAAATGGTAACTTAACACACCAGACTGAGTGCCTTATTAGTTATTACACAATGATACAAGCACTAACACAACGTTGTCTTACATCTGGGCACAAGAATATGTTGAGTTGTCTGGTAGGGTACAAGTACTGCACTGCAAGTGAGTTCTATAGGCACGGTAATCACTTTTACCTGAGCAGTCTCTATTGCACTTGGTAGGGCAAGGAGCCCCAGGTGTCGGCCAGGTGTAGGAGGGTTCCTGTCAGGTGTCCCTTCTCCCGAGGGCCACGGGACGACCCTCAGTGGTGATGTCGTCGGTCAGGGGCTGTGGTCGGGCGTGGAGAGAGGCCCTTTGCTTGTGGGGCCTACCGTGGTGGTCTGGTCCTTCGAGTTGGAACCAGACAGGCTGAGCAGGGACTCTTGCTTGTGCCTACTCTGGGGAGAGGGTTGCCTGGAGCTGGAGAGGGTGCGCCCCGGGGGAGCAGGGGGGCCCCGGGATGTCTGGCGTCTGTGGTCTCCCTCCCACTGGGCTGCCATCAGGGTAGGGCTGCAGCATCACCTCTGGCAGGAGTCCGTCAGGTGGTTGCCTCCCATGGGCACCGCCTGAATAACACACACTCCCAGGGGCAGCATTGGGCCGTGCCACGCTGTCTCCAGGCCGAGGGGATCCTCCTGGAAGCTGTATCGGCGAAGAAGAGCAGGGGGAGGGCGGCTGGGGGCCGTCCCTCTTCTGGAAGCACAGCTGGGGGCCATCACCAGTGCCCTGCAAGGGGAGTGACATGCAGTCAAGATGCAGGCAGACACCGTCACCTGCCTGCTGGTGCGGCTGGAGACCGTCACCTGTGTCGTGCACAGCTTAGAAGGTCATTGACGAATAAAAGGAAGAGAGTTGGTGATAGGACAGAGCCCTGAGGAACTCCACTGTTGATAGATCTAGGAGAAGAACGATGGCCGTCTACAACAACGGCTATAGAACGACCAGAAAGGAAGCTAGTGATGAAGGCACAGATAGAAGGATAGAAACCGTAAGAGGACAGTTTGGAAATTAAAGATTTATGCCAGACTCGATCGAAAGCCTTTGAGATGTCAGGTGCAATGGCAAAGCTTTCGCCAAAGTTCCGAAAGGAGGATGACCAGGAGTCTGAAAGGTAGGTGAGAAGATCGCCAGTGGAGCGTCCCTGACGGAACCTGTACTGACGATCAGAAAGAAGGTTGTGATAGGAAAGATGCCTTAAAATTTTTCTATTGAGAATTGACTCGAAAACTTTTGAAATACAGGATGTTAAAGCAATTGGACGATAGTTGGAGGGTTGGGAGTGGTCACCCTTCTTTGGGACTGGCAGAATGAGAGCAAACTTCCAGCAAGAAGGAAAGGTACAAGTTGACAGACAAAGGCGAAAGAGTTTGCCTAGGCAGGGTGTAAGCACAGAAGCACAGTTCTTGAGAACAACAGGAGGGACTCCATCAGACCTATATGCCTTGTTAGTATTGAGGCCAGTGATGACAGAAAATACATCACTTGAAGAAATTTTAATGTCAGCCATGAGGAAGTCAGAGGCAGGAAATGATGGAGGAACAGCACCAGAATCGTCTAAGGTTGAATTGGAAGAGAAAGTCTGTGCGAAGAGATCTGTTTTATCAGTAGAAGAAATAGCTACAGACCTATCAGAGTAGAAAAGAGGAGGGAAGGATGATGAGGTACAGTTGTTAGAAAGGTTTTTGGCAAGGTTCCAGAAGGAGCGGTAAGAATTCGAGTTGGAGAGTTGAGAGCATTTAGAACGGTTGAAATTATTTTTAGCAGAGCGAAGAACAGACTTAGCACGATTCGGGGCAGAAACGTAAAGATGATGTGATTCAGTGGTGGGTTGGCTCAGGTACTTTTTGTAGGCCCCCTCCCTGTTGTAGACAGGATTAGAACAAGCGTGATTAAACCAAGGCTTTCTTGCATTAGTCAAAGGATATAAGAAAGGAATGTATGCTTCGATGCCCGAAAGAATAACCTCTGTAATGTGCAAGGCACACTCAGATGGCTCCCGGCCATGGAAGCAATAATCATTCCAGGGAAAATCAAAGAAGTACTGCCTGAGGGCCTCCCAATCCGCGGCTCCAAAATGCCACAGATGATGTTTCCCAAGAGGGTCCACAGGCCGTACCGGAGCAATAGGACAGGTTAAGGTGATAAGGTTGTGATCACATGAGCCCAACGAAGAGAAAAGATTAACAGTGTAAGGAGAAGGATTAGTTGTAAGGAAGAGGTCAGGTATGTTGGAGCTCTCTCCAAGGCGGTCTGGGATACAGGTAGGGTGCTATGCGAGCTGCTCTAGGTCATTAAGGATAGAAAAGATGTAGGCTTGTTCACCAGGTGGATCAGTGAAAGGAGAGGAGAGCCAAAGGTGATGGTGAACATTGAAATCTCCTAGAATGGAGATTTCAGAGAAAGGAGAAATGGATAGAATGTGTTCCATCGTAGAAGTTAGACAAATAATTTTTGATAGTAGAATTAGGGGATAAGTAAACAGCACAGATATATTTAGTCAGAGAATGACAGGAAAGCCGAAGCCAGAGTGTAGAGAATTCAGAAGAATCGAGTTCAGGAACACGAGAGCAAGATAAGTTGTTGCGTATGTATACACAACAGCCACCTTTGGCTTTGAAATGAGTATAGAGAAAGTAGGAGGATACAGATAAGGGTTTGCTGTCAGTTGCCTCAGACAGCTGAGTCTTAGTCAGAAAAAGAAGGTGAGGTTTAGAGGAGGAGAGGTTGTGCACAGAGTGAAAGTTAGAGGAAAGGCCGCAAATGTTGCAGAAATGAAGAAGAAGAGAGTCAGACAGTGGTTCCAGGCACCTCGAGTCATCACCGGGAGAGGGGAGGAAGGTGGGGGCATTTATGGCCCCCCCCCCACTGGGGACTCCGAGGCTGGGTGATGAGACGCCATGATTTTTTTTTTTTGGGGGGGGGAAAGAAAATGTAGTGTGTACTGTGCATGTAGTTTGGTGTAGATAGTTAGAGAAATTTGTGTTGGAGAGCATGCTGGCCTACTCTCTGTGTAACTGAGACACTGAAAAAGTTCAGCAAAGGGGGATGGTCAGGAACTAGTCCTGAGGGCTGATGAAACGGGAGCTCCAGCACTCCCTGTCATCAGCTTCCCATCCACCTCGGGAGTACTGCCCTGCTCAACTGGTGCTACAGTCTAGTCCTGGTTGTTTTGTAGGTGGTGTAGTCGGCTCTTGAGCTGGTGAAGGGGGTTGGACGTGGGGGAGGTGGCGGGTGGTTGTAGGTGGTGGTGGAGTAGCAAGAGGAGTGGTGTTTCTCAGAATACTCGTTCATGAGGGGTAATGCCATCTTCGCGGGGGGCAGATGTTCATTCCCCATTCCACAATTATTACGTGGGCTGGCCAGTCTTCGTTCTGCATTTCTTATATCCTGGTTGGTACTTGGTTGAGTAGAGTGCTGTGGCTTCTCTCGCAGATGTCATTACCCTGTGGCCAGTATGGGGGGGAGGGTGAGAGTTTGTATCCAAAGATGGAGGCGAATTCCCTCCATACCTTGCTGGTGAATTCTGGGGTGTTGTCTGAGTGAAGGGCCTGGAGAATGTTGAAGTAGGGGAAAACGTGGCAGACGAGGGCGTTGGCCATGACGATGGCGTTGTGTTCTTTTGCTGGACAGGCAACCAAGAATTTCGAGTATGTGTCTACGAAAGTGATGATGTATTTGTAGCCTGATTTGGATGGAAGGGGTCCGACTATGTCCGTGGATAGGAATTGCCAAGGCTTATTGGCGGTGATGTTGCCGGATGGGCTGGGTGTCCTTGTGGCATCCTTACCGAGTGTACAAGCCTGGCAGCCTGGACAACTTGTTTGGCTAAGTGAGGGGGACTTGGTGTCCAATACATATTGTTGAAAACTTGCAATAGTTTCTTAGTTCCGAGATGTATTCCGTTGTCTGAGTGTACATGGGTTGTGGTGTCCAGGGCGGTGACTGGATTGAGCGCTATGTGCCCCAAGTGTGTGAACAGGTGGTCGCCATGCCGGTGGAGGTTAGAGAATATCTGGTGTGGAATCCACCTGGGCTGATCTTTGTTTTGCCATTGCTGTAGGAGGCTGGGGGCAACACTGATGGCATTGATGGGTAGTCTGGATACAGCGTCGGCATTTGTGTGTGGTTTTCCTGGCTGGTATGCTATATTGAAGTTGAACTCTTCAAGTGCTTCTCTCGAACTGATTAGTTGGGCATTGTGGGTCTCTGCCTGGCGTAGCCACTGAAGGGACTGGTGGTCCATAATTATGGTGACGTGGATGTTGGACAGGTAGGCACGGAAGTGGTCCAAAGCCCAGATGATGTCCAGGCATTCCCATTTGATAGTGGCATAGTTCTTTTCTGCTTGGTTGAGGGTATGGCTGGTGCAGGCGATGATGTGTTGCTGTCCTTCTTGGACTTGGGCCAGGATGGCACTGATCACTACTAAGGATACGTCTGTGTATAGGCGAAAGGGCAGGGTGTAGTTGCGGAATGTGATGATCGGGGCAGTGATAAGTTGGGTTTTGAGGTTGTGAAAAACTTGCACATGATCTTCTGTCCAGGTAAAAGGTTCGCCCTTTCTTGTCCTGTCGTGTAGGGAATTTGCTATGTTGGCGAAGCCCTTCACAAAGCGCCGGTAGTAATGTGCGAGGCCAATGAAGGCATGGACCTCATGGACGTCTCAGGGTAGGGGGAGGTCTGCAAGAGCATGCAGCTTATCCGGTTGAGGTGCTATGCCTTCCTTGGAGGTGACGTGTCCCAGGACAGAGACAGACCATTGAGCTAGGACGCATTTTGACGGCCTGAGCTTGAGCCCTGCCTGCCGGATCCTGATGAAGACTTGTTGAAGGCATTGGAGGTGGTCGGCCATGTCCGGCTGAAAATAACGATGTAGTCAAGATATGCCAGGCATATCTCCCAGGTTAGGCCGCTGAGAATTGATCGTCTTTCTTTTTATCCAAGACAACTGGGGAGGACCAAGAGCTGGTGGATGGAGATATGATGCTGGCACTGAGCATTTTAAGAAATTAGAATTCAGAGTGCAAAGGATTAAGTGTAGAGTGAAAACTGGCGGTTGTAACTGGCATGGCACAAGTAAGAACAGAATGTGCAGTGTTAAACAATTATAATTCACAGTGCAAAGGATTAAGTGCAACACAACACCGGATTACTATATGTGCTTCAAGAGAATTTTCACCACTGCCAGAGCCTTAGAGGAGTTGGGTTAATCTTCATAACGGTCATGGACGTGTTGTAAGTACCCTGTACACTGCCAAATATTTTCCATACTCACTTCTAATTCCCCATTCACTGGTTCCTTTTCATTTATTTCATGCTTTCTTATTTGTGTGAATAGGGTCTTAAATAGGTGCACTGCATGTCTGGTAAGGAGTTATGTAGGTGGTTTTCTGAGTTAGGCTGGGTTAGGGTCCATAAGTACCAGTCCAGGAGGCAGGGTCCCAGTATCCGGATGATCCCACTTCCCGAACATGCCTTTGGCTGAATTACATTAGATATTGGAGAGATTACTGTACTTCTCCAGACCATGATAGTTCCCTTTTTTGTAGTTTAGACTCTTTTTGTAACTCATTGCTGGTAACATCATATGCAATCCTAAAGTTAAAATTTAATACTGCATGATCGCTTTTGCCGAGTGGAGGGTGATACATGCTGTGTTTGGAAAAACTCATGCACAAGATCAAGGAGCTTTTGTTCCCAACATCTTTAATGGCTTTTTACATCTAGATTATTCCAGTTTATATCTGTATTGAAATCTCCAGTTAATATAATTCTTTCTTATTTCTCTTCCATTCTATGTAGTAATTGGAACACCCACCCCAAGGGGAGACCACAGAGAGGCGCACGGATAGGATGAAGAAACACTCACCCCAGGAGGGGACCATGGGAGGCGTGTAAGGGCCCAGAGCCAGATGGACCCACATCCCTCGTCACCATGTGCCTCTCTTCCCCTCAATGGAGCCAGAGGGGAGTACACTGCCCTGCCGCACTACATTCCAGCTGGACCAACACTCACCAGAATTGGGGTGGGACTAGTGCTCGCACAGTCCCCAGTAAAACCACGGCAACATCCACTGGACTTGCTGGAGAGCAAACGTCCACCAGATTTCCCTCACCTACAGACCACGTAGGGAGCAGAACAACAGCAACGTCCACTGGCCTTGCTGGGGAGGGAACGTCCACCAGACTTCCCTCACCTGCCACCCCAGGGCAAAGCAGAACTGCAGCAACGTCCACTGGACTTGCTGGGGAGAGAACATCCACCTGACTTCCCTCATCTGCAGCCCCACCGGGAGCAGGACCGTGGCAATGTCTTCCGGACTTGCTGGGGGGGGAACGTCCACCAGACTTCCCTCACCTGCCACCCCAGGGACTAGTGGAACTGCAGCAACGTCCACCGGACTTCCCTCATCCACTATCCCTGAGTCTCCCATCGAGGGTAGCATCCCTTGCTTGCCTCACCCCTCCAACATACTTGACCTCTTCCGTACAACTAATCCTTCTGCTTACACCGTTAATCTTTTCTATCTATTGGGCTCCTCCGATCACAACCTCATCACCTTAACCTGTCCTATCACTCTGGTACGGCCTGTGAACCCTCCAGGGAAACGTCGCCTGTGGCATTTTGGAGCTGCGGATTGGGAGGCCCTCAGGCAGTACTTCTTTGATTTTCCCTGGAATGATTATTGCTTCCATGGCCGGAAGCCATCTGAGTGTGCCTTGCGCATTACAGAGGTTATTCTCTTGGGCATGGAAGCATACATTCCTTTCTTGTATCCTTTGTCTAATGCAAGAAAGCCTTGGTTTAATCACATTTGTTCTAATGCTGTCCGCAACAACGAGAGGGCCTATAAAAGGTACCAGAGCCAACCCATCCCTGAATCACATCTTTACTTTTCTGCCCGGAATCGTGCAAAGTCTGTTCTTCGCACTGCTAAAAATAATTTCATCCGTATTAAATGCTCTCAGCTCTCCAACTCGAATTCTTTCTGCTCTTTCTGGCAACTTGCCAAAAACTTTTCTAACAACTTTACCTCATCATCCTTCCCTCCTCTTTTCTAGTCTGATGGTTCTGTAGCTATTTCTTCTACTGATAAAGCAGATCTCTTCACACAGACTTTCTCCTCCAATTCCACCTTAGACGATTTCGGTGCTGTTCCTCCATCACTTCCCGCCTCTGACTTCCTCATGGCTGGCATTAACATTTCTTCAGCTTATGTATTTTCTGCCATCACTGGCCTCAATACGAACAAGGCATATGGGCCTGATGGAGTCCCTCCTGTTGTTCTGAAGAACTGTGCTTCTGTGCTTACACCCTGTCTAGGCAAACTCTTTTGCCTTTGTCTATCAACTTGTACCTTTCCTTCTTGCTGGAAGTTTGCTCTCATTCTGCCAGTCCCAAAGAAGGGTGACCATTCCCAACCCTACAACTATCGTCCAGTTGCTTTAACGTCCTGTATTTCAAAAGTTTTTGAGTCAATTCTCAATAGAAAAATTTTAAAGGCATCTTTCCTATCACAACCTTCTTTCTGATCGTCAGTACAGGTTCCGTCAGGGACGCTCCACTGGCGATCTTCTCACCTACCTTTCAGACTCCTGGTCATCCTCCTTTTTGGGACTTTGGCGAAAGCTTTGCCATTGCACCTGACATCTCAAAGGCTTTCGATCGAGTCTGGCATAAATCTTTAATTTCCAAACTGCCCTCTTACGGTTTCTATCCTTCTTTCTGTGCCTTCATCGCTAGCTTCCTTTCTGGTCGTTCTATAGCTGTTGTTGTAGACGGCCATCGTTCTTCTCCTAGATCTATCAACAGTGGTGTTCCTCAGGGCTCTGTCCTATCACCAACTCTCTTCCTTTTATTCGTCAATGACCTTCTAAGCTGTCCATCTAACCCTATCCACTCATACGCTAATGACTCCACCCTTCACCTTTCCATTCGGTTCCCGTAACACCCATCTCAGCAGTTACTTGAACAAACAAGGGACAAGGCTATGTCACACCTAATATCTGACTTGGCTCGTATCTCTGACTGGGGTAAAAATAATCTTGTTGTTTTTAATGCATCTAAGACTCAGTTCTTACACCTATCAACCCGACAAAATCTTCCACAGGTATACCCACGAATGTTTAATAATTTTCAGCTTAATCCTGCATCATCCTTGAACATGCTTGGGGTTTCATTTACTCGGGACTTATCTTGGAAAGATCATATTACATCTCTTGTAAAATCTGCTTCCAAGAGATTAGGTGTGCTAAGCCGACTCCGTTCTTTCTTTACCCCTGCACAATTGTTGACTCTATACAGGAGTTTTATCTGCCCCTGTGTGGAGTACAACTCTCATGTGTGGGGTGGCTCCCCACATACAGCTCTTCTCAATAGGGTGGAGTCAAAGGCTTTTCATCTCATTAACTCTCCTCCTCTTACTGACTCCCTTCAACCTCTGTCTCTTCGTCGCACTGTTGCATCTTTATCTCTTTTCTATCGCTACTTCAATAGTCACTTCTCCTCTGAACTGTCTGCATGCATTCCTCCACCACTACGACAGGCGTCTAGCAGCAAACTCTCATCCCTTTTCTTTCCAACTCCCTAATGCAAGAGTTAACCGTTACTCCCAGTCCTTCATTTATGCAACAGGTCAACTCTGGAACTGTGTCCCTCTGTCTGTATTTCCTGCTACCTATGATCTCCAGTCTTTCAAACGCAGTGTGTCCAGGCATCTCGAAATGATCGGATCTTGAATTTGGCTCTCTATTGTATATATTTTTTTTTCTTGGAGGGAACTGTTATTGCATGCTCATGGCCTTTGGTTCCTTCCTCCTCATATAAAAAAAGAGGCCGAGTGGGATGCCCCTCACACTCCTCCCACACCCCAAGGGGTGGAGTCTGCTCCCCAGCGGAGTCCCTGTTGGACAGTGTCTGGAGCGGCCACATCATGAGCCTGGGATTGTGCTCACTGCAGCCAGCACCTCGACATCACCAACCGCTGTCAGATACCCCGAGTACAAGAGACCACAGGCAGACCCTGACGGCCCCCTCATGTTGGCAAGACTGCAGCCCCCAGCCGTTGAGGGTTGCCCCAAGGACTCCAGGCCGGGACCTACCTAGACTCCTTGTTGAGATGCCCACCTCCTCCAATGGCAGGTGCAGAGCCGTGCGCCTGCTTGCCCTGTTCAGCCCCAGTCTCAAGGGCCACCACACACACCGAGGCCCCACCAGAAGGGAGCCTCCCATGATGCCGCCCCACAGTCCACACTGGACGATCCACCACACGTCCAGAGACCTGTGCCTCTCACGAGAGCACACTCCTGATGGGCCACCTCCCACTCCTTGCCGCCACCTGCAACTACCTGGTCTCCCATAGTCCATCCCCTGTTTTTATGTACTAATATTGTATTTGTATTGTGCCATATGTACTGCATCCTGCACTGTATCTTGTTGTGGTAATATACATGTAAGACTGGTTAGCCTGTGTTTGAGCCCTGTTCCTTTTGTTGCATGCTCTAGACCCGGTCTTGAAAAAGAACCCAAGTCAGTTGCTGATGCTTGAGGACAAGGAGTTGAACTCAAGAGGATGCAGCAGAACACTGGTGGCAGTGGTGGGATTGTAGGGGGGTAGGGTGGAAGACATGGTGGGGGGGGAAGTGGGATGGGGGTGTGTGCACGTGCAGTGTGGCTGAGTCCCTAAAGTGGAGGCGCCGCTTGTGGCAATCAATGCTGGTGTGCAACTTCTGCAGGAGGTCCAGTCCCAGGTTGAGTTGAAGATAATGAACTGGTGTAGAGCAGACACATTCTGATGGGTGTCGGCACGTAGGGCCTGGGTCTCCCCATGTATGGGAAGGGGGCCATCCCCCACGTCTATGAGATGAGCTGAAGTGGGGAGGAGTAGGCCAAAAGCCGAGGTATGGTGGGAGTAGAAGTGGTGGTACAGGCCGGACCTGGCTGCTCCCCTATCGATCAATAGCCTCACTTTCACCCCATTCAGTCTCATCTTGCCGTAAACTGGGGGGCAGTATTTTTGTGAGATGGCCACCGCCACCATGGGGAAGTGCAGGGGCAGTCCTAAAAATTCAGCTGTTGTGGGGCATGTTCCTCATCGAGCTCTGTTTCCCCTGGATCGAAGTAGTCGGCGGTGGGGGCATCATCCTCGATGCAGTCATCCTCTATGGATGAGACTTTGCAGTGCCCCTGGGTGTTTGATCTGCACCGGGTGGCCTTCAGCTGTTCTCATATGTCATGGATAGGGCACCGATGACTACAAGTGGAGAACTCCCAGGGGTTATGGAGATGAGGTTGGTGTTCTCTTTAGGGGTGGGACACCTCTTTGTGGGGAGTGCCCTTGGCATGTGGGTGGTGCTGAAGGAACAGTATTGCTGGGGGGTGTCCGGGGTTTGGGCAGTGATAGTTTACGGGTTGGGACTCTGCTAACAGCCCCGATGTGTTGCGGGGTGGTGCGGGTGGTAAGGAGGCGCCTGATCAGCTGGAGGTCTTTATCGAGGTCCCCCGTTGGGTCATTAGATCGTGAAATGCTCTCTGGTGGCACTGGGGAGGATCCTTAGCAAGGTATTGAAGGTGTGTTTGTCTCAGGTGGCAGCAACGGCTTCCGGGTCGGTGGTGGTGACGAATCACCTAGCCTGGATAAAGGTGTCATCCAGGTTACCAACGTAGGTGAGAGTGTTGAGTTGGGAAGAGGCAACGACGTTCTCTAGTGATGGCATGACCGCTTGGGTCACGACTTGTTTAAACTGTGCTCATGTTAGCTCAGGAACGATCTTCATAGCGATGCTGGAGACTGCTTCACCCAGGCGGTGTAAGGTCACTGTAACCTTCTCCCTGTCGTGCTCAAATCCTATGTCTAATAAAAGTTGATCATGCACATGTACGTGTCTGTTTGGGGTCATATTTTGGTAACTATGAGTGGTTTGGTCGCCATTTTGTTAACTTTCCCTTCATTCCTTCTTGCTCTCTGACAGGATCTATCACGACTGCTAGCCACCAGTGTTATGCTGCATCCTCTGAGTTCAACTCCTTGTCCTCAGAGCACAGGCAACTGACTTGGAATCTTTTTCAGGACCGGGTCCAGAGCATGCAACAAAAGGAACAGGGCTCAAACACAGGCTAACCAGTCTTACACGTACATTACCACAAAAAGATACAGTGCAAGACGCAGTACGTATGGCACAATACAAGTACAATATTAGTACATAAGTATAAGGGGTGGACTACAGGAGACCAGGTAGTTGCAGGTGGTGGCCAGGTGTGAGAGGCGGCCCGTCAGGTGTGCACTCCCATGAAAGGCACAGGTCTCTGGTCATGTGGTGGATCATCCGGTATGGACTGTCGGGCGGCATTGTGGGAGGTTCCCTTCTGGTGGGGCCTCGGTGCGTGTGGCGGCCCTCGGGACTGGGGCCGAACAGGGCAAGCAGGTGAACAGCTTTGTGCCTGCCCTTGGAGGAGGAGGGTGTCTCACCGGGGGGTCTGGGTAGGTCCTGGCCTGGAGTTCTTGGGGCATTCCTCAACAGCTGGGTGCTCCAGTCTTGCCAGCGTGAGGAGGCCGTCAGGGTCTGCCTGCGGCCTCTCGTACTCACGGTGTCCAACAGCGACTGGTGTCATAGAGGTGCCAGCTGCAGTGAGCACACGCCCAGGCTCATGATGGGGCCGCTCCAGACACTATCCAACAGGGACTACAGCGGGGAGCAGATTCCGCCCCTAGAGGTGTAGGGGGAGCGTGAGGGGCATCCTGCTTGGCCTCTGGAGGGGTGAGGCAAGCTAGGGATGCTACTCTCAATGGGAGCCTCAGGGGTAGTGGATGAGGGAAGTCCGGTGGATGTTCCCTCCCCGGCAAGTCCAGTGGACGTTGCGGCAGTTCCACTAGTCATTGGGGCGGCAGGGGAGAGAAGTCTGGTGGACGTTCCCTCCCCAGCAAGTCCGGTGGACGTTGCCGCAGTCCTGCTCCCGGTGGGGCTGCAGATGAGGGAAGTCAGGTGGACGTTCCCTCCTTGGCAAGTCCTGTGCATATTGCCATGGTTCTGCTTTGCCCAGGGGTGGCAGGTGAGGGAAATCTGGTTGATGTTCCCTCTCCAGCAAGTCCAGTGGACGTTGCCACGGTCCTGCTCCCAGTGGGGTTGCAGATGAAGGAAGTCAGGTGGACGTTCCCTCCCCAGCAAGTCTGATGGACATTGTCACGGTTCTGCTTTGCCCTGGGGTGGCAGGTGAGGGAGGTCTGGTGGACGTTCCCTCCCCAGCAAGTCCAGTGGACATTGCCACGGTCCTGCTCCTGGTGGTGGGCTGCAGATGAAGTCTGGTGAACGTTCCCTCCCTGGCAAGTCCAGCAGACACTGCTACTGTTCTGCTCCCTGCGGGATCTGTAGGTGAGGAAAGTTTGGTGGAGGTTCCTTCTCCAGCAAGTCCAGTGGACATTGCCATGGTCCTACTGGGGACTGTGTGAGCAACAGTCCCACCCTGATGCTGGCGAATGTTGGTCTGGCTGGAGTGTAGTGCAGTGGGGCAGTGTACTCCCCTCTGGCTCCGTTGAGGGGAAGAGAGGCGCATGGTGGCAGGGGATGTGGGTCCATCTGGCTCGGGGCCCTTACACGCCTCCCATGGTCCCCTCCTGGGGTGAGTGTTTCTTCATCCTATCCGTGCGCCTCTCTGTGGTCTCCCCTTGGGGTGGGTGTTCCAATTACTACATAGAATGGAAGAGAAATAAGAAAGAATTATATTAACTGGAGATTTCAATACAGATATAAACTGGAATAATCTAGATGTAAAAAGCCATTAAAGATGTTGGGAACAAAAGCTCCTTGATCTTGTGCATGAGTTTTTCCAAACACAGCATGTATCACCCTCCACTCGGCAAAAGCGATCATGCAGTATTAAATTTTAACTTTAGGATTGCATATGATGTTACCAGCAATGAGTTACAAAAAGAGTCTAAACTACAAAAAAGGGAACTATCATGGTCTGGAGAAGTACAGTAATCTCTCCAATATCTAATGTAATTCAGCCAAAGGCATGTTCGGGAAGTGGGATCGTCTGGATACTGGGACCCTGCCTCCTGGACTGGTACTTATGGACCCTAACCCAGCCTAACTCAGAAAACCACCTACATAACTCCTTACCAGACATGCAGTGCACCTATTTAAGACCCTATTCACACAAATAAGAAAGCATGAAATAAATGAAAAGGAACCAGTGAATGGGGAATTAGAAGTGAGTATGGAAAATATTTAGCAGTGTACAGCGTACTTACAACACGTTCATGGCCTTTAAGAAGATTAACCTGCCTCCTCTACTGTAAGGCTCTGGCAGTGATGAAAATGCTCTTGAAGCACATACAGTTAACCAGTGTTGTGCTGCACTTCATCCTTGGCACTGTGAATTATACTGTAATTGTGTAACACTGCACATTCTGTTCTTACTTGCACCATGCCAGTTACAACGTCCAGTTTGCACTCTACACTTAATCCTTTGCACTCTGAATTCTAATTTCATAACACTGCACAACACTGTAAATTCCCATGTGGTCTAGTGGTGAGGTACTGCAGTTTATTCCCTGTTTAATCACAAAAACGAGCACGTGCGGCATCCATTACAATGAGCACGTCACGATGGTGGTTTAGTTAGGCGGTAACTGGGGGAGAGGAAGAAGCAAGGGGTGAATGGGCCACGTGTAAACACAGCTGGTCGGCGCTGCGCACCACGTTCAAATTAAGGTTGAAAAACATCTTTTTTTTTTTTTTTTTTTTTACGTTTTTTTTTTTGGCCATTTTTGGGTTCCGAAGGCCCGGGCCCAAAAGGGCCAGACATTGGGGTGTCCAGTTACTGGGCATCTGGATATTAAAGAGATTAATTTACGTCTTAGAAATACATTAGGAAAAGGAGCTTTATGAAATAAGAGTCCAAAATTACATCCCACAGCACAAAGAAATAAATATGAAAATAAAGAAATGGTTTAACACAATGTAAAAAAAAAAAGAGAGAGAGAGAGAAAGAGACTTGCTGTGAAATAGATACAGAAAACACAATAGTGAGAGGGCGTATAACAACTATCGACACGCAAGAAATGATTATACAAAGATAAAGAGGAGGCTCAGAGACAGTTTGAGGAAGACATTATAAATATAGTGATCAACCTAAGCTATTTTATAGTTATATCTGAAGTAGAACCAAAGTTAAAAATAAAATACAGTCCATTACAGATAAGGGGATCATCTATACACAAGAGAAAGATATTTGTGAAGCACTGAATAAAAATTTCCAATCAGTTTTTACAAAAGAAAATAATTTTGAAAGAGATGCTATGGAACATGCATGCTGACACGTATTACCAGATATACAAATATCAGAAAAAGACGTAAAGGAAGAGTTAAGCAAGACAGAGGAAAAGCAAATGGTCCTGACGATCTTTCAGGTTGGGTGCTATAAATGTGCAGACGAGTTAACAGGGCCGGATTTACTTGCTTGTGGGCCCTAGGCCAAATCTCATCAGTGCCCCCCCCCCCGCCAAAAAAAATTATATATATATATATATATATATATATATACTCTACACACCCCCACACACACACACACACACACACATATATATATATATATATATATATATATATATATATATATATATATATATATATATATATATATATATATTCAAATTTTTATTTTGTGCAGAACCTATTCTTACACAGAGGAATAATGGAAAAATACAGTTAAACTGAAGCAGAATAAATTTTACACTAAGAATTACAGTACAACGTAACACATCAATAATTTTTAATCAAATTAGTTCCATATCAGGTGCATCAAAGCAGATTAAAGTAAATCAAGTTCTATATCAAGTACATCAAAGTACAGTACATCAAAGTAAATCAGGTTCCATATGCAGTACATGTTACACATTGGAATAATGGAAAAAAATACAATGAAAACGAAGAAAAATAAATTTGGAAGCACAACTGTGTGAAGTTCAGAATGACTTTTTCCTGCTTTTTTCCAAGGCAAATTTGTCAATGATACTGTTTGTGTCAAGGGATTGTAAGAGGTCAGATTCAATGCATAGTAGTGAAAGTGAGTTTAGTCTGGTTTGTCCCAAAGTTGATCTTAGGTGATTTTTCACCCTAGATAGAGTAGAAAAAGACCTCTCTCCCTGACAGTTTGTAATGGGGATGGTAAGGAAAATTCTCAACAAGATACTAATGTTTGGAAAGGCAGCTGTCAAAACACCATCTTTGGACCTCAGCAAAGTGGAAATGTTTGTCACTGACCTGTCAGATTCAGAGGACAAAATGTCTTTAAACTGCAAAAATTCATCTAAAATAGATGCTTCCAGGTCACTCGAATAGGTACTGACAAGGAGCTCCAGTTGAGCTTTGAGGTCATCATACTTCATACTGTCATACTCTGTTAAGAAGCTAAACAGCTTCTTTAATTCTGAATAGGCATTCACTCTATGCTCTAATTCATTCCTAAGGCAGTCTAATATTGTGTAGAAATTGTCCACCTTGAACTTCTGGCGTGGATCAAGATGGGTTTCATTCCCAACTGATTCATCAAAGAATTTTTTTCTCTTTTTTGCTCTTTTTGTTGTATCTATGTAGACAGGATCAGCAAAAGTCCTAGCCTGATCTTCTATTTCATCAAACTGACCCTGTCTCATTTCAGAGATGAAGGAGATTAAACTCTCATACAGTTTCACAACTGACAGAGGGTCGGTCTCAACTTTCTGAAGTGATAAGCTGGTTGCATTAAACCTTGTTAAAATCTTGTACCATATTACAGTAAGAAGTGCTGTTTCAAATGATTCCATTTGTTTTCTGAGATCTTCACCTTCAAGCTTTGTAGCCACAGTTTGTCTGCTGTCAGAACATATGTTCTCCAGTGCTGACTTTATCTCATCGTAATGTAAATACACTGCTTTAACAGCATCAGCCCTTGCACTCCAGCGAGTATCTGATAGGGATTTCACTACAATCCCTTCAGCGGATAGTGCAGCTTTCAAGTGATCCCATCTATATGTGGAGGCTGAGAAGAAGTTATATAAGGCTTGCAAAAAACTGAAATATGAAGCAGACCCTGGGCAACTGCTGGTAGCTGATGTTCCAACAAGGTTTGAGGAATGACCTGCACAAGGGACATAATATGTCAGGGGATTCCTAGCCTTTATTCTGGCTTGGAGACCAGTGTAAATGACTGACATATTGGCAGCATTGTCATAACTCTGGCCTCTCATGTCACCCAAATCAAGACCAACATCCTCGATTATTTGTACAACAGTTGAGGCTATGCTCGCTGCACCATGGTCATGTATGTCTATGAACTTCAGAAATCGCTCAACGGGTTTACCATCAGGTTTTACATATCGAACTATGAATGTAAGCTGGTCAGTGTGACTAACATCTGGTGTTGAATCTACACTAACTGAATAATATTTTGCTTGTTTCGCTTCCCTTATGATAACTGAGTGAATTTCTTCAGCCATCAGATTGATCATGTCATCAGAAATCGTTTTTGAGAGATATGAAGTGTTTCCACTACCTACAGCACCGTACATATCCAGATGCTGTGCAAGAAGAGGGTCAAATTTTGATAAGAGTTCTAATACTCCAAGGTAATTACCATTGATGTTAGAGCCGATTCTTTCATCACTACCTCTGAGAGGAAGACCTCTTGAAGTTAAAAATTTTAGTGTTTCAGCTATGCGCAACAGAACCTTTCTCCAGTATTTTCTCTCTGCATCTACTTGCAAAGCCAAAGTGGAATCAATTCGCCTTGCTGCAACTGCCCTTACGCCCCAAGCAATAACGGACTTTTTATGCTCTTTACTACTTTCATGTTCAGCAACTCTACGCTGGCAGTTTTTCCAGTCACTAAACCCACTTGTAAACAATGAGACTTGCTTGCTGAACAGCTTGCATGGAACACAAAATACATCGCCAGTTTGTGGAGAATACACAAGCCATTCCCTTTTAATTTTTTCACCATTTGCCAATTTACGAGTAAACAAGGATTTGGGTACATATCGAACTCTTTCCTTTTCACCCACACTTACACTTCTTGCAGATTTTGAAAAGTCACCTTGATCTTGTTCACAATTTTGATTAAGAGGATGATTTACTAAATATTCAATCACTTTATCATCAATTACCTGCCAGTCAGCTGGATCACTCGACACACACAAATCAACATTAACATCTTGTTCCACAGAATGATTCTTATCAGTCAATTGAGATGAACTGGGTGAAGCTTCAGTCACAGGTGGTACTAATACTTCTATTGCTGATTCACTCAATATCTGTGGTTGTGACTCAGCTGACCTTGCATCGTCGTCTTTATCACAAAAGTGAACATCTGTTGTATCATCGCCTGGGAGTTTACCGTCACTGGTACACCCGGCAACAGTTCCGCCTGGGCCCCCCAGTAGCGAGATATAGTAGATGTGGCAGCAGTGTGTGTGTTCGTTTGTACATGCTCGAAAAATGTTCGGATCGTCAACTCTCTCACTCCATTGTGAACGTGAATCGGCCTTTGTCAGCAGTTTTAATTAAAAGACAAATCCTCTTTAATCTGTGCTGATAATGCTATATACTGATTACTTAATGACCTGAGAGAGAGAGAGAGAGAGAGAGGGGGGGGGGAAGAATAAGTTATGGAGGATATCCAATCATCGTGGAATATATTGTAACGGGTAGCAATGCAACAATATTACAATTTTTTTTTATTGTTAGGAATACAAAGTGTCAGTAACCTGAAACGATACACAATAATGACTGGGAAAACTATTATCATGTCCAATACAAACAGCCTAGCTGTTCGTCCCCCTCAACTCCGACCCACCTACCGTCCTGACCTCCCGTCTCTCCACCATAACCACACACCGCCATCTATGGAGTGAACTCAAAGGCCGATTCACGTTCACAATGGACTGAGAGAGTTGACGATCCGAACATTTTTCGAGCATGTACAGACGAACAAACACACACTTCTGCCACATCTACTATATTTCTCTACTGGGGGGCCCAGGCGGAACTGTTGCCGGGTGTACTAGGCTCTGAATCTCCTTGTGGTTTAAAAAAGGTGGTCAGCTTTGGAAGTGACTGCAGTTGTTCAGCTTTTCTTTCTTTTAACTTTCTCTTTTGTGAGCCACTCATATATTTCTTCAGGGACGACATAATCTATCTCTTGAGAATCTCCAAGAATAATCTGTAAGGATAAATTAGTTCATCTTGTGTAAGAGATCAATTTGGCATCAAATTTTTGGTATATGTTATGCTGTTTTGAATAGCAAAGCGAATGATTGGGAAAAACTCAGAACATGAAAATTTATTCACAATCGAAATTAGGTAGCGTAGTTAAGGGGCCGAGAAAAATACGTAGGTAGCAGAAAGTCGTCACGTACACAATCGATGGGATGTTATTGAAATAAATATTCACAAAAGAAAACAGAACACTAAGCTGTATTCATATGCAAACAATAAAACAATGTATACATCTGAAAATAACACAACTTATGTGTAATTCGCTGAGTTCAGGTCTCTGTTTAAAGCTCACTATTTTCGTATTTTGACACTTTATTCTGGCTGCATATTGCAATTTCGTACCATTGCACATTGCTTTTGTAATTATTTACATACTCAGCTTAACTCTCACCTTGAGAGGGTTAAATGCAAGGCTAGTACAAACAGTAAACACAGTCACTTCAGTCAGGGTTGCTGGATGAAGCACTACACGGTCAGCTGACTGCCGCTGCCTGACGCGATCTGTACCTGTCCACACAGTACTGAGTCTGGTGACGGCGGCAGTTTCAAAAGAGCAACCGGTGTTGTGACTCAGTAAATTTCATTTTTGTGGAATGAATATGTCACACAAAAGTTGATGAAAGTGGATTTTTGGTCAAGGTGCTGAAGGTTAACGAACATTATTCTCTCTCTCTCTCTCTCTCTCTCTCTCTCTCTCTCTCTCTCTCTCTCTCTCTCTCTCTCTCTCAAATATAATCTATAGACCATTGGGCCACCACAACTTAAGTCCCCAGGACCCCAGTGGGCCCTCAGTTACCAGTGGGCCCTAGGCCAATGGCCTATGTTGCCTATCGGAAAATCCGGCCCTGCGAGTTAAGCAGACCATTGTATTTAATATTCAAGGAATCCTTAGGTCATGATAAACTACCTGATATTTGGAAGAAAGTAAACATTGTTCCCCTCTTCAAGAAAGGGAATAGACAGAATCCGTTCAACTACCGACCAGTATCCATGACCAGTGTTGTAAGATACTAGAAAAGCTGATAAGAAAAGTTTGGGTAAACCATTTAGAAGAATACAGTATGATAACAGAAAGGCAGATCACTTTTAGAAAGGGAAAATCATGTGTTACTAACCTATTAAGCTACTGTGATAGTTCCATAAACATTACAGAGAAGAGAAAGATGAGTGGACAGTATCTCGATTTCATGAAGCATTTGACAGAACACCGCACCAAAGACTTTTATGGAAACTGTACCATCAAGGAGGTATCCAAGGCAATCTGTACTGTTGGATGCTGGATTTTTTCAGAAACAGGGAAATGAGAACAGTATCAAGGGGAAATTCCTCTTCATGGAGGGAAGTGACTAGCGGAGTTCCACAGGGCTCAGTGCTGACACCAATTACGTTTTTAGTATATATAAATAACATAAACAGTAACACTGGAAATGGAAGATATCTAAATATGTTTGCGGATGATGCAAAAATACCAAGGAAAATTACTAACAGATTCTTGCAAGGAGCTGCAAAAAGAAGTAAAAAGGCTTTATGAACGGAGCAGTAAATGGCAAATGGAATTTAATGTCAACAAGTGTCATGTTCTTAAGTTTGGTAAAGTGAGAAAAGACCAGACTGGTATCATAAGTCAGAAAGATCAACCCTACACATATCAGAAAAGGAGAGGGACCTTCGAGTGATTATCAGTAACAGACTATCTCCAGCTGACCACATCAGTGAGAGGGTACGTAACATGTATACATTGCTTGCTGGTATGAGAATAGCATTCACATACATAAATGAAGACATGCTAAGAAAGATTATAACATCAATCATCAGAACCCTGGAGTATGCATCAGAAGTCTGGAATCCTCATCTCAAAAAAATGCATAGATAAGATTGAAAAATTACAAAGGGCAGCTACAAGATGGGTACCAAGCTTAAGGGAAGATAGACTAGAAAAATTGAATCTACGAACACTACAGGAGAGCAGGAAAAAGAGGATACATGATTATGCTATATAAATGCATCTCAGGGAAAGAGAAAATGGACATATATGAATACAGTATATAACCTATGGGACAACATCAGCAAGAGGACACTGCAAAAAACTACATAAAAAGAGCGGTGATAAAGACGTAAGGAAATTCAGTTTCCCAAATAGGGAAACTGATTAGTGGAATGCACTACTGAATGAAATAGTATGTGCCAAAACTAGTCATTGAAATACCCACATCCACCCAGGGAAGTGACCCAGGGGAGAGCGTGACACCCACCCCAAGAGGAGGCCACAGGGAGATGCACAGGGGCCCTGAGCCATACTGGCCCACATCTCCCACTACCATATGCCTCTCTTCCACCCAGCCAGACCAGCAGGAAGTGCATCACACACGTGCATTACCCTCCAACCAGGACAGCACTCACCAGACTCAGATTGGGACTTGTTATACAGTCCACCGGACCTACTGTAAGGGGAGAGTCCATCTGACCTCCCTCTTCTGCCACCCACATTCGGGAGCAGGGGCACTGGAACGTCCATCGGACTTTCCCCACCGGTAGTTGGGAAGGGAGCAGAGCCTTGGTAGAGTCCACTGGACATGCCATAGAGGGGGAATCCACCGGATACCCTTTGGCTGCAACTTTCCCCTGGCAGCAGGACCACAATAGAGTCCACCGGACCTGCTGCAGGAGTTGGAACATCCATTAGACTTCCTCTTCCTGCTGTCCCCAGGATGAGTGGTGACCCAGCAATGTCCATTGAATATGCCGGGCGGGAGGAAAGTCCACCGGGCTTCCTTCCTGCACTACCCCAGGAGGGAGCCTTGGTAAAGTCCACCGGACTTATCAGGCGGAGGGAGAATCCACCAGATCTCCTTCTACTGCCCCAGATTGGAGTTCTGGCAGAGTCCACCGGACCTGCCAAGCCAAGGGAAAGACCACCGCTCGTCCCTCCTCCACTACTCCAGAGGCTCCCACCAAAGGTGACATCCCTGGCACAGCCCGCCCCTCCAGAGGCTGAGTGAGATGCCCCTCACACTCACCCTGTACCACTAAGGGTGGAGATTGCTCCCCTACAGAGTTCGTGCAAGAGAATGCCTGGAGCAGACCCGTTGTGAGCCTGGGTGTCCTGTCCCTGCAGCTGAGCCCTCAACACCTCCAGCAGCTGTTGGACTCCACAGGAGCAAGCAGCCACAGACGAATCCTGACAGCCTCCCCCTCCCGACAAGACCACAGCCCCCAACCCTTGAGGGGCGCCCTGACCACCCTGGGCCCGGACCAGCCCGGACCCTCCACCAGGCCTCCCACCACAGCCAAGGACAGGCGCTGAGCAGAGCTCCTACTGGCCTCAGTCCCGAGGGCCACCACACCCCTAAGACCCCCACCAAGAAAGGGCCTCCCACGCCGCCGTCCTTCAGCCTACATCGGGCACCCGACCAAGCAGCCCGAGACAGCGCCTCTCCCAAGAGCGCATCCCAAACGGCCCCCCTCCCACACCTGACCCCCACGTGCACCTACCTGTGATCTAGAGTCAGTTTCCCTTGTATACCATATAGTGTTTGATTGTGTTCTATCTATTGTGCAAGTCCACTGTATTTTTGTAAGGGAATATACGTGTAAGACTGGTTAGCCTTTGTTTGAGCCCTATTCCTTTGTTGCATGCTCTGGCCTGGTCCTGAACAAAAGAACCCAAGTCCATGCATGTATGCTGAGTTCAAGAAGTTGAACCCAGAATGTGCTGCATAACATTAATAAATTTAAGGATATGTATGATAAAAATGGTTTAATACGCGGGACAGTACGAGCTTGACTCTTTCCTGTAAAGATACAATTAGGTAAGAACACGCAGGAACCACTACCTAAAACAATTCTCACTCTTGTTCCTCGAGCACAGGTTAAATGAATTACACCTCCACATCTTCTAAAATTGCTTATGACTTACTGCTTACTGTGTGATTAATGCTTGATATCCCATAATAAGTGAGGGGATAAGACTGTGCAAAAAACTGATGTGAACTATAGAAAAAAAAAAAAAAACATTTAAAGCTTCCAGCATTCGTTCTGTTATGCAGTATATGCTGGGTTCGACTTCTTGAACTCAGATATGGGCATGGACTTGGGTTCTTTTGTTCAGGACCGGGACAGAGCATGCAAACAAGGGATATGGCTCAAACACAGGCTAACCAGTCTTACATAGTGGACTTGCACAATACAGGACACGGTACAAGTATATTTAGGGCACAAGCATTAAACAAAGTTTATATCACAACACTATATATGGGGCACAAGTATGACACAAAATTTAGATCACAGGTAGGTGCAAGTGGCGGTCGGGTGTGGGAGGAGGGCCATTAGGGGTGCACTCTCGGTAGAGGCGCTGGCCTCGGGCTGCACATTCAGGGGTCCAGTGTAGGCTGGAGGGTGGCGAAGTGGGTGGCCTCTCCCTGGCAGGGGCCTTAGGAGTGTGGTGGCCCTCAGGACTGGGGCCAAATAGGGCTAGGAGGCACACTGTCCGGCGCCTGCCCTTGGCTGTGGTGGGAGTCCTAGCGGAGGGTCTGGGTCGGTCCGGGCCCGGGGTCATCTGTGTGGCGCCCCTCGAAGTCCGGGGGCTGCAGTCTTGCCAGGAGGGGGAGGCCGTCAGGGGTCATCTGCGTCTGCTCGCCCTCGGAGAGTCCGTCAGCTGCTGAGGACATCAGGGGCTCGGCTGCAGGGACAGGACACCCAGGCTCATGACAGTTCCACTCCAGACACTCTCCAACAGGAGTCCTGTAGGGGAGCAATCTCCACCCTTTGTAGTGTAGGGGGAGCATGAGGGGCATCTCACTTGGCCTCTGGAAGGGCGGGCCAAGCCAGGGACGTTGCCTTTGCAGGGAGCCTCTGAGGTAGTGGAGGAAATGGAGAAATGAATTCCCCGAGCTAGGCATCAAAGGCCATATAGCCCCGCTAGGTTACAGGAGGGAGCTACCCCTCCCGGCAACGGTAACCACGGGCGAGGCTCGAACTTGCGACCCCCCGGCCACGAGCTCGATGCTCTACCACTGAGCTACCGCACCCCCAGGTAGTGGAGGAGGGACGACCAGTGGTCTCTCCCTCAGCTTGGCAGGTCCAATGGACTCTGCCAGAACTCCACTTTGGGACAGCGGAAGGAGGTCCGGTGGACTCTCCTTCTGCCTGGTAGGTCTGTTGGACTCTACCCAGGCTCCCTCCTGGGGTAGTGGAAGAAGGAGGTCCAGTGGACTCTGTCGGGGCACTACCCATCCCGGGGACAGCAGGAGAAGGAGGTCCAGCAGACTTTCTGGCTCCCATGGCAGGTCTGGTGGACTCTACTGCTCTCCTGCTGCTGGAGGAAAGTTGCAGCTGAGGGACAACAGGTGGTCTCTCCCTCTGTGGCAGGTCCGGTGGAGTCTACCATGGCTCTGCTCCCTTCCCTGGGACTGCAGATGAGGGTTGTCTGGTAGACGGTCCGAGATCCCTGCTCCCAAAGGTGAGTGGCAGAAGGAGGTCTGGTGGACGCTCCTCCTACAGTAGGTCCGGTGGACTCTACTGCGCCGCTGCTCCCCTAGGGGTGTGTAGGTCTAAGAGGACTGATGGTCTCTCCTCTTGTGATGGCAGGTCTGGTGGACTCTGCTACACTTGGGACTGTATCCAAACAAGTCCCACCCTGAGTCTGGTGAGTGCCGTCCTCGTTGAAGGATAATGCATCTGGACAATGCACTTCCCGTGAGTCTGGCTGGGTGGAAGAGGGGCGTAAGGTAACTGGGAACATGGGCCGGTGTGGCTTGGGGCCCCTGTAAGCCTCCCTGTGGCCTCCTCTTGGGATGGGTGTCACCTCCCCATGTCCTTCTCTTGGGGTGGGTGTGCTGGGGTCATTCCATTGAATGGGTATTTCACGTTCTTTCATTTCAGCATCAGTAATGTACTGTAGAGTGCCCAAGGCTGCGCTATTTCGTCCTGATATTTAAGGACAGACCTGTTTTTTCCCCTGAGTGGTATTATGTGAGCAATAAACCCCAGTCATCCCACAGATGACTACATACTGTCTACACTTGTTTGGAAAACCGTAACCCACTAGACAGACAGGCATCTTTTTGGTATATGGTTACCACCCAGCACTGTAAATGGTTCAGTGGTTTACAGGATACCTTTGGATTTGACTCAGTGTTTGATCACCAGAATGTAAAACTATATCAAGTGAACAGATAGTGGGTGCACCCACTGAAATAGCAACCATGGCGTACAGGGACTTGACAACACCCCCAGGAGGCAACCACAGAGGGGCTTTGAGGGCGCTCACACCACCCGAGCAGTATGAATATATGTCCCATACGGCCGTGCACCCTTATTCCCTGGAATGTGCCCGACAGAAACACCGCAGTCTGGGTACATTACCCTCTTACCAAACCAGCCCTCGACAGGATTGGGGTGGAACTGAAAATACAGTTCCAGGCAGCACCCCGGTGATGGCCTGTAGCAGCACTCAAGATGTGATGGCCTGTAGCCACACAGAGAAAGCGACAGCCTGTAGTCGTGCAATAAACATGACGGCCTGTAGCTGCGTGAAAACAGTGACAGCCTATAGCCACACAAAAACAAAGATGGCCTGTAGCCGCTCAGGTGCTGCCTACACCCCTCTTCCCGCAGAACCAGTGACGACCTGTAGCCACACCTGGCAAGAGAGCGGTACACCTCCTCTCCTTCTGCAGCTGCCTCAGGGAGCAAAACACCAGTGACACCCTGTAGCCACACCAGCAAGCAGGTGATGGCCTGTAGCCACATCTTGCTTACACGTTGCTCCCCATGCAGGACACTGGTGACGGCCTGTACCTGCACCTCACCCACAGTCCTGTCAGGAAGTTCGGCCCCGGTGACAGCCTGTAGCCGCACTGACAGGGAAAGGACGGCCTGTAGCCACCCTATCCCTGTTGCCCACAGCATCTCAGCAATGGCCTGGAGTCACACCAGGGAGAGGTGCCACCCAAGAAGTCTCTTGCCCACTGTGACTTCCCAGCTAGAGGACAACGTTTGCTCAGCCCACCCTTCCTGTGGCCGAGTGGGCCGTCCTTCTATCTCTCCCCACAGAGGCAAGCCCCCAAGAGGAGTCTCTGCCTGGAGGAAGTGTGGCAAGGACCTATGATATCCCCGGGAGTGTGTGCCATTTAGCCGGTGCCCCTAGGAGACGAGCAACTGACAGACTCCTGCCAGAGGTGATGCTGCAGTACGATCCTGACGGCCACCCGACGGGAGGGGGACTGCAGACGCTGGACTCTCAGTGGCACCCCTAGAACCCTGGGGGATGACCTCTCCAGCTGCAGGCGATGGCAACCACCTCCCCAGGGCACGTGCAGACAAGAGTGCCTGCTTGAGTTGTTCGGCCCAAGCCCCATGGGCCAGACCCCTCAGCCAAGCCCCACAAGTGCAGGGCCATTTACCACACCCGACCGCAGTCCACAGCAGGCGATGTCACCACTATGGGTAGTCCCGTGGCCCTTGAGAGAAGGGACACCTGACAGGACTCCACCAATACCTGGGAGTTCCTGGGCCTTCACAGCCCGGCCAGACACCCCGGGCCTGCCCTGTATAATCAGCGACTGTTATTCCCATGAGAGTGACCATAGTGCCCATGTACTATACAGTGACAGAACATATGCTCTGTTGACCACATTGTGAACTGTGTGTGTGCATACCCACCAGGTGTACTATGCTGAACTTGAGTCTCGGCCACTAGAGAGTGAGTGTTAAAGATAGTGTTCCAATGACTACATCTTAAACTGTGTATATGCATACCCATCCGGTATACTGTGTTGAAATAGTGCCTCTATCACCACTTACTGTACGACAGGACACTCGGATCCAGATTGTGTATGTTCAGCCCTATATTTAGATTGTGTAGAAACTCCTCTCACCTGATACACAGTGTCCATCTGACATCCTCGCGACTGGGAAGTATCCTGCGTGATACTGACATCTCACAAGCCAGTCTGAGCCCCTAGTCAGTCTAGTATCTATTGATACTGAATAGTGTATCGTGTGACTCCTGCTCATATTGTATTCTGGAAATTATAGTTAATATACATGTAAGGTTGTTGCCCAGAGTTTTTATGCCCTGCACTTCTCGTTGTGTGTTCTATCTCCGGTCTTGATAAAGGACCCTGGCTCCATACCGGGCGTTTCTAGAATGGGAAGCCAACCTAAAAACACCTAGCATAACACTGGTGGCCAGTGGTCATTCTTGACCCGGGCAGAATACAAAGAGAAGCAAAACAGGGACAACAGCAAAATGGCAACAAAACCTCACATATAATTACCTAAATTTGACCAGGAACAACATGACATCCACACATACCTATCCATAATCAAACCGCTACTAGACATAGGTACGAGGATGACAAACAAAAGATGGCAGTCACCCTACCCCTCTTGGGCAAAGCAGCGGCCAGCATTGCACCCAAAATCGTCCCTGAGCTGACATGGACGAACTTTACCAAAATAATGATACAAACCATCACATCTTCTCTGGGAAAAGTTGTAGCACTGTCACAACTTGACAGCTTAACCTACAATGGGAACCTTGATGACACTCTCATCCAGGCCAGGCGACTCATCACCACCGCATACCCGGAAACTGATGTAGTGACCCAGGAACAACATATGTTCAACACGCTGCTGAGTCTTCCCAGTATGGTCAAGGAACACTTCACAATACATGACCCTATGGGAGATCTAGACAAGGATATCCAGCTCATACGACGACTCCTAACTTCCTGCTCCACTCCTCAACAAATCAACATTGTCAATATATTCCCCACAAACAGACCAGCACCACACAACAAGCCACGACCGCCCCCAACCCATACCAACCCCAAGCCAACACCTAACCTACCCAGGGCACACCCGACCAACAAGCGCCCTAAACCCAAGGAGAACCAGAATCTAATTTCCATCAACCCTTGGGAATTCTCCTCATGCAGCCACCAATGTCCACTCCACGACATCTGGGAACAACTAAGGCTGCTCGGTGCAGACTAGCCACCCAAGGCTGGCATAAAGTGTCACCCCTAGAAAACGAGGGCCCCGAGGACGAGACCACACCAGCCAGAGACATCAACCCTGGGGAAACAGAGCCAGAGGAAGATGATATCCCGCAACAGCTGGATTTTTAGGCCCACCCCCACACCTCCCCACGGTGGCGGGGGCCACCTCTCAGAAATATCGCCCCCCAGTCTACAACAGGATGAGACTGAATGGGGTAAAAACGAAGCTACTGGTCGACACGGGAGCAGCCAGATCCTGCCTCTATAGTCATTTCTACTCCCGCCATAAGTCGGCTTTTGGCCTGCTTTTCTCTATGTCAGCTCATCTCGAAGATGCAGGGGACAGCCTCCTACCCATCCGTGGGGAAATCCAGGCCCTATGCACCGACACACACCAGCAAGTCTCAACTCAACACAAGTTCATCACATTCGACTCAACCTGTCATACCTACAATGGATATCTGGGACTGGATCTCCTGCAGAAGCTACAAGCAAACATCGATTGCCACAAGCGGCGACTCCAGTTTCAGAAGCCCCCGGACCCCGTCCCAACTCCCCCCAACCCCTGTGCACCTGCAAGCCCTTTTCTTCCCATCATCACTCCCCCACCCCTCCCTTCCCCAATCCCCTTTCCATCCCTCCTCACCCACCCCACCTTCCCAGCCATTGCTGCCACTGCCATTACGATTCCCCTTCAACACGAAGCTACATTTGAACAGGCCTACTGGCGCCTCAGTCATGTTTTCCCCTTACCTGCCACCTGGGACCCTCTCGGCCTGTCTGCTGTCCACCACCTTCCTCCCTCCCCCCACATTGCACGAGTCAGAATAGCCAACTTCTCCACAACCCCCCTCACGCCACCCAAGGGACTGGTGGTAGGAGAGATGGAAGAGGCTGAACCTTGCACCTCCACCCCTCCTCTTCCCCACCCCCTTACCCCCCATACCTGAGCATCTTTCACCCCACCCCACCAGGCAAACACCTTCCACCACTTTCTCCTGGACTTTCAGGACCTCTTTGCGTCAGGCCCTACCGACATCAGCCACACCACCTACCTGATGCATGAGACACATACCACAGGACCACCCATCTCGACGAAAAAAACAAATCAACTGACCAAGGAAGACTGGCAGGTCCAGGAAATGCTTAATGCCGGCATTGTATCACCCTCCAACAGCCCCTGGTCCTCCTCCATTGTCCTTGTCAAGAAGAAAAACGGCACCATGCGATTTTGCATGGACTATCACTGCCTAAACAACATAACCACCAAAGATACCACCCCCTTCCCAGGATAGATGACTTCCTTGACTCCCTGTATGAAGCCTCCTGGTTCTCTACCCTAGCTCTCCAATCGGGCTATTGCAAGCCCCCGTACACCCCGAGGACAGAGGAAAAACCGTGTTTTCCACTAGCAATGGAAAACGTTATGAATTAAACATCCTGCCATTCGGACTATGCAACCCCCCCCCACCTTCTCCTGATTGATGGGGCCCGTCCTGAATGGCCTCACCTGAGAAATCTGCCTGGCATACCTGGACAACATAATCATATTCAGCAAGACATGAGCCAATCACCTCCAGCGTCTCAGGAAAGTCCTTCTACACATCCGCCAGGCCGGCCTCAAGCTGAGGCCCTCCAAGTGCTTCCTGGCTCCATGAACCATTGCTTTCCTGGGGCATATTATCTCAAAAGACGGAATATCACCCGACCCTGACAAGCTGCATGCCATCGCAGACCTCCCCCTGCCACAAGACGTCCACGAGGTCCGTGCCTTCCTGGGCCTTACCTCGTACTATTGGCGCTTCATGAAAGGATTTGCTGACATCACCAAACCCCTCCACGACTTGACCAAAAAAGGCCAGCCTTTCAACTGGACCAACGAACGGAGAGCCACTTTTCACGAACTAAAAAGCAAACTCATCACCACCTCGGTCGTCACCCTCCCCGACTACACCCTGTCCTTACATCTATATACCGATGTATCCCTGATAGTGATTGGCACTGTCCTCGCCCAAGTACAGGATGGGCGAGAACACGTCATCACCTGCGCCAGCTGCACCCTCAACCAAGCTGAGAAAAACTATGCCACCACTAAACGAGAGTGCCTGGGTGTTGTCTGGGCCCTAGAAAACTTTTGGACCTACCTGTCGGGTACAATCGTCACCGTTATCACCAACCACCCATCGCGTCAATGGCTATGACAATCTAATACACACAGTGCCCAACTTATTAGATGGAGAGAGACATTAAAAGAATTCAACTATGATATTTCCTATCGCCCCAGCAAACTCCACACCAACGCCGACACTCTCTCTTGTCTGCCCATCAATTCGGTCCACAATGAACCAGAACTCCTCCAACAGTGGCACAACAAACACCACCCGCACTGGATGCCGCTCCACCTATGCACTAAACCCTACCAGCAGGGTGACCACCTGTTTACCCCATTGGGGCACATAGTACTCGGCTCTGAAACCACCTTGGACACCATGATGCACTTCCACTCTGACAACAGTATACACCTGGGCATCAAGAAGCTACTACAGGTGTTCAATGATGCTCCAACCTGGCCAAACAAGTTGCTCAGTCCTGCCTTGCCTGCGCACTGGGCAAAGATGCCACCCACACGCCAGGGAGCACAACTTCTCACAGGCCCTGGCAATTGCTATCTGTGAATGTAGTGGGGCCCCTACCAACCAAGTCTGGTTACCAGTACATCATCACCTTTGTAGATACATATTCCAAATTCCTCATTCCCTGTCTGGCCAAGGAACATCACACCGTCACCATGGCTGATGCTCTAGTCTGCCACGTTTTTCCCTATATCGGGATTCCCCAGGCCCTACACTTGGACAATGCCTCCGAGTTCACCAGCACCGTGTGGCGGGAGCTTGCCAACATATTTGGCTACCGCATCTCCCACTTCTTCCTGCACTGGCCCCAGAAGAACGGAGTATGCAAAGGAGCCACCACACCCTCATGAACCAGGTGCAAACTCGAGTAGAGGAGACTAAAAACAAAGACTGGCCAGCCCACGTCAAAATTGTTCAGTGGGGAATAAACTCCTGTCCCTCAGAAGATGGTATACCTCCCCACAAACGAGTATTCAGAGAGGCCCCCCTCCTTCTGCCCCTGTGTCAGCGTCTGCAGCCCCCCATGTCTGATCCAGTCCACCACCTTAAGAGGCAACTGCACCACCTGCAGAACAGCCTAAACCTCCAGCCCGACACTGCCCCTTCCAACCCCTACAAGCCAGGCAACTCGGTGATGGTATCAAAGCTATCCATACCTCACAAACTCTCCCCATGCTTTATGGGTCGATATAACATCACTCATGTCCCAAACCCCTACCAAGTAACAATAGACTACCACAACACAGTGTGCATGTATTGCTTTCGCTATGTGCGCCCGTTCTACACCACCACCACCTGTCTCCCTGACCCTGCTCCCCCCGCCACCCACATCACCTCACCCCCACCCACCACCCCGGATTCCCAATCCAACTCTACAGTTGCTACATCACACCCTCCTCTCTTCTATCATCCCCCATCTCCTCACCACTGGCTCACTCACCCGTTACACCTCACAGCACCTCACCCGCCACCTCACTGCCGCCGCAAACCCACCCTCCTGACCCAGGAACCCTGAACCCACCCCCAGCCATAGCCCACCCACACCCCCCACACGTCACCACTGCTGCCTCCACCTGCACACCATCCCCCCCGATCACCACACCACACTCCCCAACCACAACCCATCCCACACCTCAAACACCACCCCCCACCACTGCCCATCCCATCCCAACACTAAGCCCACAGAGATCACGTGCCACCCCGGCACCACACAGCCACACTCCCACCTCACCACCTACACCCACATTAAAAACCACCATCACCTGCCCTCCAGCCAGATACTCCACCACCTCCTCCCCTACTCCTCCCACCTCACCTCTACCACCAGATCAACTCACCCCAACCCCCCATGTCCCCAGCACAACCTCCATCACCCTCATGTTACACCAAGCCTAAGGGAGATGTCCACCTGCCCCTATCCCTAGGGAAAACACCTGCACCTATCCTCGGTGACCAAATAAAACCTCCATCACCTTACCAGTCGCCAACATTTAGCTGAGGTACTCTGAACATTGATCACTTCCAGCCATGAAGATACGATGAGCCAAATGGGCTCCAACCTATGGCAGGAAGCAGCGCGTCCATGGGCCCCATCACCTCCTTCAACTCCTCCGCACATCACCTCAAGCCCCCATCCTCTACATCACCTACACCCCTCACCACGACCAGAACCTAGCCATCTCACAATGGACCACCCTCCTCCAGCACCTGACACCAGCCCACAGCACCACCACTACCGAGACCTACTACCTCCAGCCACGGGGATGTGACATTTCCCATCAAGATGGTGGTGAAATACCAACCGTGGTGAACAGGGATGTGACAGCACCCCCAGGAGGTGATCACGGAGGGGCTTTGAGGGCATACACACCACCCAAGCAGTATGGGCATATGTCCCATACGGCCGTCTGCCTTATTCCCCGGAATGTGCCCAACGAAAACACCACAGTCTGGATACATTTCCCTCTTACCAAACCAGCCCTCGACAGGATTGGGGTGGAACCGAAAAGACAGTTCCAGGCAGCACCCCAGTGACAGCCTGTAGCTGCACTAAAGACATGATGGCCTGTAGCCACACAGAGAAAGCAACGGCCTGTAGCCACGCAATAAACGTGATGACCTGTAGCTGCATGAAAACAGTGACAGCCTGTAGCCGCACAAAAACATAGATGGCCTGTAGCTGCTCAGGTGCTGCCTACCCCTTCTCAACCCTGCAGAATCAGTGACAGCCTACAGCTGCACTTGGGGAGAGAATAGTATGCCTCCTCTCCTTCTGCAGCTGCCTCAGGGAGCAAGACACCAGTGACAGCCTGTAGCCGCACCAGTAAGTAGGTCGTTCCCCATTCAGGACACTGGCGATGACCTGTAGCCACACCCATGGTCAGGGGAGCCTGTAGCCCACAGTCCTGTCAGGAAGTCAGGCCCCGGTGACGGCCTGTAGCCACACCAAGGGAAGGGACAGCCCATAGCTGCCCTCCCCCTGTTGCCCACGGGACCTCAGCGACGGCTACAGAGGTGCCACCCAAAATGTCTCTTGCCCCCTGTGACTTACCAGCTAGAGGATGACCCTTGCTCAGCCCGCCCCTCCTGTGGCAGAGTGGGCCGTTCCTCTGTCCCTTCCCATTGAGGCAGCCTCAAAGAGAAGTCTTTCTACTTGGAGGAAGTATGGCGAAGATCTGTGATATTGCTGGGAGTGTGTGCCAATCAGCCGGCACCCGTGAGAAACGAGCAACTGATGGACTCCTGCCAGAGGCGATGCTGCACTACAATCATGACGGCTACCCGACAGGGGGGGTAGGCTGTAGATGCTGGACTCTCAGCAGCGCCCCTAGAACCCTGGGGTGCGACCTCTCCAGCCCTAGATGATGGCAACTGCCTCCCCAGGGCAGGCACAGACAAGAGTGCCTGCTCGAATTGTTAGGCCCAAGCCCCAAGGGCCAGACCCCTCAGCCAAGCCCCACGAGTGTGGAGCCATTCACCATGCCCGACCGCAGTCCACAGCAGACAACGTCACCACTACGGGTAGTCCCGTGGCCCTTGAGAGAAGGGACACCTGACGGGACTCCACCAACACCTGGCCGACACCTGGGAGTTTCCGGGCCTTCACAGCCCGGCCAGACACCCTGGGCCTGCCCTGTATAATCAGTGACTGTTATTCCCATGAGAGCGACCATAGTGCTCTAATGACCACATCATGAACCGTGTGTGTGCATACCCACCAGGTGTACTATGCTGAACTTGTGTCTTCGCCACTAGACAGTGAGTGTTAAAGATGGTGTTCCAGTGACTACACCTCGAACTGTGCATATGCATACCCATCTGGTATACTGTGTTGAAATAGTGCCTCTATCACCACCTACTGTACGACGGGACACTCAGATCCAGATTGTGTATGTTCAGCCCTATATTCAGATTGTGTAGAAATTCCTCTCACCTGATACACAGTGTCCGTCCAACATCCTCGCGACTGGGAAGTATCCTGTGTGATACTGATATCTCACAAGCCAGTCCGAGCTCCTAGTCTGTCTAGTATCTATTGATACTGAATAGTGTATTGTGTGACTCCTGCTTATATTGTATTCTGGAAATTATAATTATTATACGTGTAAGGTTGTTGCCCAGAGCTTTTATGCCGTGCTCTTCTCGTTGTGTTTTCTAGCTCCGGTCTTGATAAAGGACCCCAGCCCTATACCAGGCGTTTCTTGGACGGGAAGCCGACCTAAAAACACCTAGCATAACACCCACCTACCTTAAAACCCCTATCTTTAAACTAAGTAACATGTTATGAGTACCATATTAATATTTTTATTTTTCTAACACTCAATACCTCCTTTTCATAGCTTCATTTTGCTGCCTTCATATAATCACATATCTTCGTACATACTAAAGAAGGGAATTACGTAGTAAATAGATATGCATCTAAATAGTTTACTCACTAAAGGCGCGATTCCACCAAGGCAACATTTCGGCAACATGTGGCATGCTACATTGTCGCATAGGCCAAGTGTGTTGCAACCAGTTCACCACAAGGCAACATGTAGTATGCGACTGTGTGGCATGGAACAGGTGGAAACAAGTTACCCGTACAACGTGACGCATGCGACAGGATTTAGCCTGTTGCCTATTGTTGCCGGCCTTCCCGCCAGTCGAGGGAAGGATTCGATGTTGAAAGCAACAAGATGAATTGGTCTCAAGAAACAAACGAAAAATTTATAGAAGAATATAGAAAACTTGTTGTTCTAAGGTATATACGCTTGGAATAATACTAGAATAACCAGGCCAAACTAGATGCATTGCGGGGATTAGCCAAGAACACACACACACACACACACAGAGTCAGGGAATCATCAGATGCAGACGTCGGACATCGGCGCTCCGTACCAAAACAGTGGCAATTACCTAAATTAGTATCTTTGAATGAGTCAAGCTCTGTACCAGGTTAGACTAAATGATTTTTCATTATTAAAAGGTAAAGAAATAATAAGTTTAAATAAGACTGGTTAAAACAACAAAGAACCACGATGCGTTGAGTCAGCTGGGTTTGTTTATACTACAGAAAGACGGGGAAAGCGTGCACACTCTGTAAGTACTTACTCTGTTCATTTAGTATTACAAAATGGATACATACTTCAGTAAAACAAATTTGGAAAAGAAAAGGGATAAAAGTAAAAAGCAAAATGATGATTTCTACCAAGAACTGGTTGAAGTGGAGACTCACAATAGACTGGTTGAACGTGTACACAAACTAGAAATGGCTTTCAAAAATGAAATTGATGAAATAAAGAAGCAAATGCACTTGCAAAAGGAAGAGATAGAAAAACTAGGAAGGGAGGCCAATAAGAAAGACACAACCATCAGTGAACTAACAGTGGAATTGAATACGCTTAGGAAGAAAGTGAGTGAAATGGGAAGTACAGTAGTCAATCACAAGAGTGTTATGGAAGAGTTAAAAAATGACACAGAGACAATTAGACAAGCAAGCAGTCTTATGGACCAGAGCAGTGATATTGAGGAGAAGATAACACAGGTGAATGAAGCTGTGCAAAACTACAAAAATGATGTAGAAACCACGTATGCTGAAATGGTGAAAGTAAAGAAAGAATCAAGGGTGGAGGAAAAAAGTATTAAAAAGGAAGTGAAAAGAATAATCCAAAACAATCCAAAGTTAGTCAGAGATTCAGTAGAAATAAATAAATCAATAGTAATCACTGGTATAAAAGAGGAAGAAATTAAAAACAAGATCACTAGAGACAAAAAGGAGATGGCAAATGTAATGAGCTTACTGAAAGATGTATCAGAGGAAATCTGTAGTAAAGACATAGAGGAACACAAAAGGTTAGGGAAATACGAGAAAAGCAAGACAAGACCTCTAAAGGTGACTTTCCAGAGTGTAAACACTGTGGAAGAGATACTAAAAAATGCAAAGAATCTTATGGAAAAAGAGGAGTTCAAAAATGTATGGATAAAAAGATGCCTAACACAAGAGGAACTGGAATTACTGAAAGAGAAAAGGGAGGAAGCAAAAACAAAAAATGAGGGAAGATCAGAAGAGGACAAGAAGAAATTTTTTTACAAAGTAATAGGATTGCAGGTACGAAAGTGGTACACAAACAGGATGGAAGAAAAAGGAGGAAGTTAGTAGAACCATGTCATGACAAGTATATAAACAAGATAAAGTTGATGTACTCAAATGTGGATGGAATGGTATCTAAATTACTAGAGATGAATGATTATGTCAGAAAATGAACCACAAATAATATGCCTAACTGAGACAAAATTAACACCAAGGATATCCAATGACATACGAATACAATATATGGAGAAGAGATAGAAATTTAAAAAAAGGAGGAGGAATTATAATATTAACTAAGAAAAATCTAAAAGTCAAGGAAATAAACCTAGATATACCATCACAAGTAGAACTGATTGCACTAGAGATCGACACATTTGAAGGTAAAGTAATTGTAGCCAATTTGTATATGCCACCCAGATCAAACACATGGGAAAGAGACGAATATGAGGACCTGGCAGAGAGTACAATTCAAAGTATAAGATCCTTGCTACATAAAATGGAAGAGAAATCGGAAAGAATTATACTAACTGGGGACTTCAATACAAATATAAATTGGAATACTCTAGATATAAATAGCCAAGAAAGCTGTTGGGACCAAAAGCTCCTGGATCTCGTACAAGAGTATTTCTTAACGCAACATGTGAGGGAAACCACTAGAAAAAAAAAGAGGACTTGATGTACAGTCGCCAAACTTTCCACCTGGGCCACCTAGCCGCGAGAGGTTGGTATCGGGTGCTGGCAACAGTGTATCTGTTCGTGTGCTCGACGAAAGTTCGAATCATCAACTCTCTTCGTCCATAGTGAACCTCTGTCAGAGTCAGAGTTCACCCCATAGATGGCTGGGTACAGAGTTGGGTGGGGAGAAAAATGTCTCAGGAGTAAGGCGGCTCTCCCATCGGCTCAGCCAGGTGCATGAAACTGGTCGCACGGAAAAATGTTGTGTGCAACAAGTCGCGCTGACCAAGGCCAAATAGATATGACTATTTTAATTGTATAATAAGGTAATATATATATTATGATATAAATATATACTATTATATATATTACAATAATATTTATTATACTATACTTATCTGGCCTTGGTCCGTGCCACCTGTGGCACGTAACAATTCCATGCGAACGGTTTCCTGCAACTGGTCAAGCCGGTGGGAGAGCTGCTTAAGGGGGGAGCTTGACATAGTGAAGACCAGGGCAGGCCCCGGACAGGGGGGGGGTACGTTATTTATACCGCAAGCGATGATAAATGCAGAATTAGTTTTTCAGATCCATTAGCATTCTACTAAATATTTGCATTCTTAACGAAACATTTTTAATTTCTGTGTTGTTTTTACATTGTTACCATAACATGTTAATGCACTATATAGCTACTGGAATCGCTCCAAGCCTTTCTCTCTCTCATCTTCTCCTTATATCAGTAATTCCATATCATAGGGTTATCACTTGATACCATTATCAGTATAGGTTGAAGAGGAATGCATTTACCTAACATCTACGTCCATTTGCAAGTAAAATTACCTGCCATATTCACATCATGAATGACACTGACAAGTAAACATTAGAATGATGTTCAGACACTGTTAATGGTTACTTATTTCCTCATTAGTAGTACTTTAAGTAGTTTTTATGTGTTCTGTGATGCAACACGAAGAGGTAAGAAGTTAAAATACTGTCACCTCAACAAGCAGAGTTTATGCATACTGTTGTCGAATGTGGCTATTATATCAGCTATGGTAATGACTTACCGTATCATATTTCATATGACTATGGTCATTACAGCACACCTTTATAGTCCATTCATCTAACAAATGATTGAATTACACATTACAAGGATAATTGATTGTGACCGGTACCACTTACGTGTGAGGTCACACATTTGCCTCCGACATCTACAGTTCCTATCTCTCCTACTTAGTTTAAATTAATATCCGCCCAATGAGTAATCCTGTAACGATTAATGACCTAACTTATGTAATTATGTCTCGGATCAAGAATGGTATTTCAATAGGTTTAATTGAGACCGGCACAGGACTGGCGAAATGCAAAACGAACCGTCAGACTCTGGTATCTATTTTTCTACCATAAGGGCCGGTCACACGAAGGTTCTTCCCCCAGTATTCAGTCGACAATTTTTAGCCATGGGTTTATCATGTAATAATGAAAAAAAAAAAAAAAAAAGTTTATCAATATGTAATATATGTAAAGATGCGGTCTTTTAGATGATTTTATTGTTTTCAATACTCTCATTATCCAATACTTTCAACAAGTTCCTTTGAAATTCTGTCGGCTAAAAATTTTCGACTGAATAATGGGATGAACTCTGACTGAGGTTCACGATGGAAGACGAGAGTTGATGATCCGAACTTTCGTCGAGCATGTACACACAAACAGATACACTGTTGCCAGCACCCGTTACCCACCTCGCGCGGCTAGGTGGCCCAGGTGGAAAGTTTGGCGACTGTACAGTTCGCCGCACAAATGGCGTTCCTCACCCTCCAGGTCAAAACGTATATTCGGCAACATCGCACCTAGATCCCCAACCCCCTCCTCACCCCAACTGGTAGTACTACCAACCTGCCCCGCCTTCCACTGACTCATAGTTCTATCTCACGTGTATGAGATACGGGTTTCGTGAACCATCTACATCAGTTGCTAAGCTTTTATTTCCGTGTCTGATAAGTAAATTTTAAATTAAGAAAGGATGGAATCACGTTCCGTCGAGTTAAAAGTACAGTATGTATTCACTGTTCATAATACAAATGATGAATATGCTGTGCATGAAGCATATTACCGACAATGCAGACAGAGAGAGAGAGAGAGAGACTGGCATAGGTAGTGTTTAACACTAAGCCAGTGTTTGTTGACCAATGCGGTGCAGTGTCATAACAACTGAAATGCATCTTAGATTTCTGCAACGTTTCATATACAGGAGGAATCTATTATAATATCTTTCGAGAGCTAAGCAGTGTCGCTTGTGAAAATTCAACATCTTTATCTCACTCTGGCATCAAGCCTTGGGCCCATGGAAATGCAGGATTGGCGGAGTGGTTTGCGTTTTTACCTGCAATGCCATCATTTCTGGTCTCTGTACTCTGGTGGGGTGCGGGTGGTTAATTCAACGGTATTAATTAAAAGGGCAAAGAAACCACTTGTTTCGTTTATTCCCTATTTGGTATTTTAATTTTATTTGCTTGCAAATTATATACCCTGCCGTTAAGAAAGGCAAACTATTATGACAAATTTTTATGTGCAGAAACGTGAATAGACGTTATGTCGTCTTACTATGACAGTGCTAAAGGTCAAAATAAATTGATAGCTCTTAATGTAACAAGATATTATTTCCCAATACACCTACACATTCCAGTGCATCGTCAGTAACCTCAATATTTTGTCCAGCCCCCATCTGCATCTATGACACCCTGTAACCTTTCCCGCATATTCGCTAAATGATTATATATTACATTTTGGTTCCGTCGCAAATTCTTCCATTCGTGCCTTGTGTAGTCCAGTAGTTGCTGGGCTGTGCGTTCCTGGCCGGGCGTACACGTATTTACTATGGTCCCCCAAACGTTCTCCACGGGATTCAGGTCACACTCTTTACTGGGCCAGTCCAACAACTGCAAGTGACGCTGTTCTTCGAACCATCGCTTCACAATAAGGGCTGTATGAATTGGCGAGTTGTCCTGCAATTGTAAATACTGAACGTTAGCAATTTTTTATTGGGTATGCATCGCATAATATAACCACAACAATACTCATTTTTTTATAGTTAATGTTAGAAATCACATTATGCAACTCCTACAATGAATTTATTTTATAATGCAAGTCACCACAAGATTACTACCAACAAACTGTTATTATACGGGGAGGACCAGGACATCTATTGGTCATGGGCAGGACATAGGAAGGAGGAGCACTTGCACATGATTTAATATACAGGTGTCTATCATGCTTTGTAGGTCTCTGTGATCCATCTATCTATCTATCTGTCTATAAGCAAACCTGTATACTAACAGGTAACCAACCAGGATATTACAAATCATTACATTCTATTGGAGTTTGACACTTAACACACAGCTACAACATACAGTCTAACCTGCACAAAAACGATCTCCTCAGGGTAGGGCAAGGCATACTGGCGAACACTAGGCAGCATCACTTCTTCGAGAATTTTGATGTATTCTGCGTTGTATTGGCCTTGGAGCTCTGCTAGCTCGCCAGCGCCATTCAAATGTATCCAGCCCCAGACATTTGCGGTCACATGTCCACTTCTTGCTATTTCATAGATATTTCTTCTTTCATGTCTTGTTCCATCAGCTCTCGAACAATGAAGTTTCCCATGGGTTGTTGAACAACACTTTTTTTTTCATCGCTGAAGATCACTCTTCCCCAGTATGTATGATCAATATGGACATGTTGGCGGGCAAACTGCAACCTGGCTTCACGATGTCGTTCCTCAAGTTTTGGTTTTGTAGCAGGAGGATGATGGTGAATTCCGGATTCATGTAAACGCCTTCGGATAGTGTCAGCTGAGAGGTTCAAATTCAGTGCTTCATGAAGAGCACATGCATTGGTGTGTGGGTTGTTCCGAACTTCATTTAAAATCCTCTGCTCATCTGGGTGGTTTTTCTTGGGGCTCCACACCTGGGTAGATCTAAGAGATTGGCAGACTCCTGCCATCTCCTGACCCACCGTCGACCTGTGGGTTTGGATATACCCATCAGAGCTGCTATTTCTGCAACTCGAAAGGCAGCATACCACATGCCAATAATCTGCCCACGCTGGGCTACATTCCTTTGGATTCGGTATATTACTGGAACAGCTGATATGATCACCTCACTACCGGGGCGCACCCAGGGGGGGGGGCACCGGGCTCGGGGCCCCCCCTTAGCTCTCTGGATCCTTTAAAAATTTATATATATTTATTGTATTTCGATAACAGCAAAACATGAAAAATTGGCAAGTACAAACAATGAGTAACACATAAGCCAGCAGCTCCCTGATTCTAAACCTGCATGTGACCTTGTAATTATCGGATTACCTGACAGCTCACTACGGGCCCCCCTCCTTAGAAAATTCCTGGGTGCGCCCCTGCCTCAGTATGTCGAACTGAGGTGTGACCAGAGAACATGCCGGGATCTCGGCTACACAAATTAAGGTATTAAGGCCTCAATGCTTCAAGTGACAGCCTGTTAAGGCTTCAATGCTTCGAATGACTTAGCCTGTCTTATTACCTTCATCACGACTATCACCTGTTCTATTATTGTAGACTAGGTTGAAAGTGTATGAATGTGCTTCGAGAGCCTAATAATGTTACTGTTTTCATTGTTGTATTTCTCGCTTCAAATGGAAACGTCAATCTGGTAAACTTAAGGTGAATTGATGAATTACTATTCTCTCTCTCTCTCTCTCTCCACTGTCGGCAATATGCTTCATGTATAGCATATTCATGATTTGTATTATGAACAGTGAATACATACTGTACTTTTAACTCGACGGAACGTGATTCCATCCTTTTTTAATTTAAAATTTACTTATCAGACACGGAAATAAAAGCTTAGCAACTGATGTAGATGGTTCACGAAACCCGTATCTCATACACGTGGAAGGCGGGGCAGGTTGGTAGTACTACCAGTTGGGGTGAGGAGGGGGTTGGGGATCTGGGTGCGATGTTGCCGAATATACGTTTTGACCTGGAGGGTGAGGAACGCTATTTGTGCGGCGAACTGTACCTTCAGTGCTAGATCTAATATTTACTAGGCAAGAAAATGACATTGACAGTTTAATATATCACCCTCCACTCGGCAAAAGCGATCATGCAGTACTAAATTATAACTTCAGGATAGCATATGAGATAGTAAACAGCAATGACAGTTACAAAAAGAGCATAAACTATAAAAAGGGAAATTATCAAGACCTAAAGAAGTATTTCTTAGAAGTTGATTGGGAAAATGAGCTTAGAGGACAAGATTTAAATGCTGTATATAAAAATTTTTGTGAATTTTATGAAATAGGAGTCCAGAAGTACATCCCACAGCACAAAGAAGCAGATAAGAAAATACAGAAATGTTTCAATACAGAATGTAAAACATCAAAAGAAAGAAGAGATTTGTTGTGGAATAGATACAGAAGACACAATAGTGAAAGGGCGTATAATAATTACAAACAGGCAAGAAACGACTATACAAGAATAAGGAGGGAAGCCCAAAAACAGTTTGAGGAGGATATAATAAATAAAAGTAGTGATCAACCAAAGCTGTTTTACAGCTATATCAGAAGCAAAACCAAAGTAAAAGATATAATACAATCCATTACGGACGAGGGAATCACTTATACACAAGAGAAAGATATTTGTGAAGCACTAAATAAGAATTTCCAATTAGTTTTTACAGAAGAAAAAAATTTTGAGAGGGACTATGTGGAACACGCATGTCCACACATACTACCAGATATACAAATAGCAGAAAAAGTAATACAGGAGGAGTTAAGTAGATTAGACAGAGGAAAAGCAAGTGGTCCTGATGAAATTTCATGTTGGGTGTTACGAGAATGTGCAAAGGAGTTAAGTAAACCATTATTTTTAATTTTCAAGAAATCCTTGAGTCAAGGGAAACTACCTGATATTTGGAAAAAAGCAAATATAGTCCCCTTATTCAAGAAAGGAAATAGACAAAATCCTCTCAACTACCGACCAGTATCACTGACCAGTGTTGTAAGCAAGGTCTTAGAAAAACTTATAAGAAAAGCTTGGGTAAATCATCTAGAAGAACACAGTATGATAACAGAAAGACAGTTTGGTTTCAGAAAAGGAAAATCATGTGTTACTAATCTGTTGAGCTACTATGACAGAGTAACAAACACAATACAGGAAAGGGAAGGATGGGTGGACAGTATCTATTTAGATTTCAAGAAAGCTTTTGACACAGTACCACACCAAAGACTTTTATGGAAGCTGTACCATCAAGGAGGAATTCGAGGCAAACTGTTTTGTTGGATGCAAGACTTTCTCATAAAAAGAGAAATGAGGACAGTACTAAGAGGAAACTACTCATCATGGAAAGAAATGGCTAGTGGAGTACCACAGGGTTCGGTGCTGGCACCAATCATGTTTCTAGTGTACATAAATGATATAAACAGTAACACTGGAAATGAGAGCTATCTGAATATGTTTGCAGATGATGCAAAAATACAAAGGAGAATTACTAGCACAGACTCTTGTAGGGAGCTACAAGAAGAATTAAATAAACTTCATGAATGGAGTAGTACATGGCAAATGGAATTCAATGTGGACAAGTGTCATGTAATCAAGTTTGGTAAAAGTGGAAAAAGACCTGATTGGGATTATAAGTTAGGAAATAAAACCCTATACACATCAGAAAGAGAGAAAGACCTAGGTGTGATTATCAATAACAGACTATCTCCGGCTGACCACATCAGTGAGAAGGTACGGAACATGTATACACTGCTTGCAAATATGAGAATAGCATTCACATACATAAATGAAGACATGCTAAGAAGGATAATAACATCATTCATTAGACCAACCCTAGAATATGCATCAATAGTCTGGAGTCCTCATCTCAAAAAGCATGTAGACAAGATTGAAAAAGTTCAAAGGGCCGCTACAAGATGGATACCAAGCTTAAGGGACCTAAGCTACGAAGAAAGACTAAATAAACTGAATCTACCAACACTACAGGAGAGAAGGAAAAGAGGTGACATGATAATGCTATATAAGTGCATATCAAGAAAGGAGAAAATAGACATAAATGATTACTTAACATATGGAGAAGCATCAGCAAGAGGACACTGCAAAAAAACTGCATAAGAAGAGAGGTGATAAAGACGTAAGGAAATTCAGTTTCCCAAACAGAGCAACTGATCAATGGAATGCACTACCGAATGAAATAGTGTGTGCCAAAACAATTCACAAATTTAAGGATATGTACGATAAATATGGTCTAAGACACGGGACAGTACGAGCTTGAGTCATTCCTGTAAAGATACAATTAGGTAAGAACAATTAGGTAAGAACACACACACACAAAGCTACAAAAATGATGTGGAAACCACGTATGCTGAAATGGTGAAAGTAAAGAAAGACTTAGAAACAAGGGTGGAGGAAAAAAGCATTAAACAGGAAGTGAAAAGAATAATCCAAAACAAACCAAAGTTAGTCAGAGATTCAGTAGATATAAACAAATCTATAGTAATCACTGGTATAGAAGAGGAAGAAGTAAAAAACAAGATCACAAGAGACAAAAAGGAGATGGCAAATGTAATGAGCTTACTGAAAGAAGTATCAGGGGAAATCTGTAGTAAAGACATAGAGGAACACAAAAGGTTAGGGAAATACAAGAAAAGCAGGACAAGACCTCTAAAGGTGACTTTCCAGAGTGTAAACACTGTGGAAGAGATACTAAAAAATGCAAAGAATCTTATGGAGAAAGAGGAGGTCAAAAATGTATGGATAAAAAGATGCCTAACACAAGAGGAACTGGAATTACTGAAAGAGAAAAGGGAGGAAGCAAAAACAAAAAATGAGGGAAGATCAGAAGAGGAGAAGAAGAATTTTTTTTACAAAGTAATAGGATTGCAGGTACGAAAGTGGTACACAAACAGGATGGAATAAAAAGGAGGAAGGTAGTAAAACCATGTCATGACAAGTATATAAACAAGATGATAAAAGTTGAAGTACTCAAATATGGATGGAATGGTATCTAAATTTTTAGAGATGAATGATTATGTCAGAGAAAATGAACCACAAATAATATGCCTAACTGAAACAAAATTAACACCAAGGATATCCAATGACATACTAAACTTAGAGGAATACAATATATGGAGAAGAGACAGAAATTTAAAAAAAGGAGGAGGAATTATAATATTAACTAAGAAAAATCTAAAAGTCAATGAAATAAAACTAGATAACCATCACAAGTAGAACTGATTGCAGTAGAGATCAACACATCTGAAGGGAAAGTAATTGTAGCCAATTTGTACATGCCACCCAGATCAAACACTTAGGAAAGAGATGAATATGAGGACCTGGCAGAGAGTACAATTCAGAGTTTAAGATCATTACTACATAAAATGGAAGAGAAATCGGAAAGAATTATACTAACTGGGGATTTTAATACAAATATAAATTGGAATACGCTAGATATAATTAGCCAAGAAAGCTGTTGGGACCAAAAGCTCCTGGATCTCGTGCAAGAGTTTTTCCTAACGCAACATGTGAGGGAAACCACCAGAAAAAGAGGACTTGATGTACCTTCAGTGCTAGATCTAATATTTACTAGGCAAGAAAATGATATTGACAGTTTAATATATCACACTCCACTCGGCAAAAGCGATCATGCAGTACTAAATTATAACTTCAGGATAGCATATGACATAATTAACAGCAATGACAGTTACAAAAAGAGCATAAACTATAAAAAGGGAAGTTATCAAGACCTAAAGAAGTATTTCTTAGAAGCTGATTGGGAAAATGACCTTAGAAGACAAGATTTAAATGCTGTATATGAAAAATTCTGTGAATTTTATGAAATAGGAGTCCAGAAGTACATCCCACAGCACAAAGAAGCAGATAAGAAAATACAGAAATGGTTCAATACTGAATGTAAAAAATCAAAAGAAAGAAGAGATTTGTTGTGGAATAGATACAGAAGACACAATAGTGAAAGGGCGTATAATAATTATAAACAGGCAAGAAACGACTATACAAGAATAAGGAGGGAAGCCCAAAAACAGTTTGAGGAGTATATAATAAATAAAAGTAGTGATCATCCAAAGCTGTTTTACAGCTATATCAGAAGCAAAACCAAAGTAAAAGATATAATACAATCCATTACGGACGAGGGAATCACTTATACACAAGAGAAAGATATTTGTGAAGCACTAAATAAGAATTTCCAGTTAGTTTTTACAGAAGAAAAAAAAATTTGAGAGGGACTATGTAGAACATGCATGTCCACACATACTACCAGATATACAAATAGCAGAAAAAGTAATACAGGAGGAGTTAAGTAGATTAGGCAGAGGAAAAGCAAGTGGTCCTGATGAAATTTCATGTTGGGTACTACGAGAATGTGCAAAGGAGTTAAGTAAACCATTATTTTTAATTTTCAAGAAATCTTTGAGTCAAGGTAAACTACCTGATATTTGGAAAAAAGCAAATATTGTCCCCTTATTCAAGAAAGGAAATAGACAAAATCCACTCAACTACCGACCAGTATCACTGACCAGTGTTGTAAGCAAGATATTAGAAAAACTTATAAGAAAAGCTTGGGTAAATCATCTAGAAGAACACAGTATGATAACAGAAAGACAGTTTGGTTTCAGAAAAGGAAAATCATGTGTTACTAATCTGTTGAGCTACTATGACAGAGTAACAATCACAATACAGGAAAGAGAAGGATGGGTGGACAGTATCTATTTAGATTTCAAGAAAGCTTTTGACACAGTACCACACCAAAGACTTTTATGGAAACTGTACCATCAAGGAGGAATTCGAGGCAAACTGTTTTGTTGGATGCAAGATTTTCTCATAAAAAGAGAAATGAGAACAGTACTAAGAGGAAACTACTCATCATGGAAAGAAGTGACTAGTGGAGTACCACAGGGTTCAGTGCTGGCACCAATCATGTTTTTAGTGTATATAAATGATATAAACAGTAACACTGGAAATGAGAGCTATCTGAATATATTTACAGATGATGCAAAAATACAAAGGAGAATTACTAGCACAGACTCTTGTAGGGAGCTACAAGAAGAATTAAATAAACTTCATGAATGGAGTAGTACGTGGCAAATGGAATTCAATGTGGACAAGTGTCATGTAATCAAGTTTGGTAAAAGTGGAAAAAGACCTGATTGGGATTATAAGTTAGGAAATAAAACCCTATACACATCAGAAAGAGAGAAAGACCTAGGTGTGATTATCAATAACAGACTATCTCCGGCTGACCACATCAGCGAGAAGGTACGGAACATGTATACACTGCTTGCAAATATGAGAATAGCATTCACATACATAAATGAAGACATGCTAAGAAGGATAATAACATCATTCATTAGACCAACCCTGGAATATGCATTAGTAGTCTGGAGTCCTCATCTCAAAAAAAACACATAGACAAGATTGAAAAAGTTCAAAGGGCCGCTACAAGATGGATACCAAGCTTAAGGGACCTAAGATACGAAGAAAGACTAAATAAACTGAATCTACCAACACTACAGGAGAGAAGGAAAAGAGGTGACATGATAATGCTATATAAGTGCATATCAAGAAAGGAGAAAATAGACATAAACGATTACTTAACATATGGAGAAGCATCAGCAAGAGGACACTGCAAAAAAACTGCATAAGAAGAGAGGTGATAAAGACGTAAGGAAATTCAGTTTCCCAAACAGAGCAATTGATCAATGGAATGCACTACCGAATGAAATAGTGTGTGCCAAAACAATTCACATATATAAGGATATGTACGATAAATATGGTTTAAAACACGGGACAGTACGAGCTTGACTCATTCCTGTAAAGATACAATTAGGTAAGAACACACACACACACACACAGTCATCAGATGCAGACGTCGGACATCGGCGCTCCGTACCAAAACAGTGGCAATTACCTAAATTAGTATCTTTGAATGAGTCAAGCTCTGTACCAGGTTAGACTAAATGATTTTTCATTATTAAAAGGTAAAGAAATAATAAGTTTAAATAAGACTGGTTAAAACAACAAAGAACCACGATGCCTTGAGTCAGCTGGGTTTGTTTATACTATAGCAAGACGGGGAAAGCGTGCACACTCTGTAAGTACTTACTCTGTTCATTTAGTATTACAAAATGGATACATACTTCAGTAAAACAAATTTGGAAAAGAAAAGGGATAAAAGTAAAAAGCAAAATGATGATTTCTGCCAAGAACTGGTTGAAGTGGAGACTCACAATAGACTGGTTGAACGTGTACACAAACTAGAAATGGCTTTCAAAAATGAAATTGATGAAATAAAGAAGCAAATGCACTTGCAAAAGGAAGAGATAGAAAAACTAGGAAGGGAGGCCAATAAGAAAGACACAACCATCAGTGAACTAACAGTGGAATTGAATACGCTTAGGAAGAAAGTGAGTGAAATGGGAAGTACAGTAGTCAATCACGAGAGTGTTATGGAAGAGTTAAAAAATGACACAGAGACAATTAGACAAGCAAGCAATCTTATGGACCAGAGCAGTGATATTGAGGAGAAGATAACACAGGTGAATGAAGCTGTGCAAAGCTACAAAAATGATGTAGAAACCACGTATGCTGAAATGGTGAAAGTAAAGAAAGACTTAGAATCAAGGGTGGAGGAAAAAAGTATTAAAAAGGACGTGAAAAGAATAATCCAAAACAATCCAAAGTTAGTCAGAGATTCAGTAGAAATAAATAAATCAATAGTAATCACTGGTATAGAAGAGGAAGAAATTAAAAACAAGATCACTAGAGACAAAAAGGAGATGGCAAATGTAATGAGCTTACTAAAAGATGTATCAGAGGAAATCTGTAGTAAAGACATAGAGGAACACAAAAGGTTAGGGAAATACGAGAAAAGCAAGACAAGACCTCTAAAGGTGACTTTCCAGAGTGTAAACACTATGGAAGCGATACTAAAAAATGCAAAGAATCTTATGGAAAAAGAGGAGTTCAAAAATGTATGGATAAAAAGATGCCTAACACAAGAGGAACTGGAATTACTGAAAGAGAAAAGGGAGGAAGCAAAAACAAAAAATGAGGGAAGATCAGAAGAGGACAAGAAGAAATTTTTTTTACAAAGTAATAGGATTGCAGGTACGAAAGTGGTACACAAACAGGATGGAAGAAAAAGGAGGAAGTTAGTAGAACCATGTCATGACAAGTATATAAACAAGATGATAAAGTTGATGTACTCAAATGTGGATGGAATGGTATCTAAATTACTAGAGATGAATGATTATGTCAGAGAAATTGAACCACAAATAATATGCCTAACTGAGACAAAATTAACACCAAGGATATCCAATGACATACTAAACTTAGAGGAATACAATATATGGAGAAGAGAGAGAAATTTAAAAAAAGGAGGAGGAATTATAATATTAACTAAAAAAAATCTAAAAGTCAAGGAAATAAACCTAGATATACCATCACAAGTAGAACTGATTGCAGTTGAGTTCGACACATCTGAAGGTAAAGTAATTGTAGCCAATTTGTATATGCCACCCAGATCAAACACATGGGAAAGAGACGAATATGAGGACCTGGCAGGGAGTACAATTCAAAGTATAAGATCCATGCTACATAAAATGGAAGAGAAATCGGAAAGAATTATACTAACTGGGGACTTCAATACAAATATAAATTGGAATACTCTAGATATAAATAGCCAAGAAAGCTGTTGGGACCAAAAGCTCCTGGATCTCGTACAAGAGTTTTTCTTAACGCAACATGTGAGGGAAACCACTAAAAAAAGAGGACTTGATGTACCTTCAGTGCTAGATCTAATATTTACTAGGCAAGAAAATGACATTGACAGTTTAATATATCACCCTCCACTCGGCAAAAGCGATCATGCAGTACTAAATTATAACTTCAGGATAGCATATGACATAGTAAACAGCAATGACAGTTACAAAAAGAGCATAAACTATAAAAAGGGAAATTATCAAGACCTAAAGAAGTATTTCTTAGAAATTGATTGGGAAAATGAGCTTAGAGGACAAGATTTAAATGCTGTATATAAAAAATTTTGTGAATTTTATGAAATAGGAGTCCAGAAGTACATCCCACAGCACAAAGAAGCAGATAAGAAAATACAGAAATGGTTCAATACAGAATATAAAAAATCAAAAGAAAGAAGAGATTTGTTGTGGAATAGATACAGAAGACACAATAGTGAAAGGGCGTATAATAATTATAAACAGGCAAGAAACGACTATACAAGAATAAGGAGGGAAGCCCAAAAACAGTTTGAGGAGGATATAATAAATAAAAGTAGTGATCAACCAAAGCTGTTTTACAGCTATATCAGAAGCAAAACCAAAGTAAAAGATATAATACAATCCATTACGGACGAGGGAATCACTTATACACAAGAGAAAGATATTTGTGAAGCACTGAATAAGAATTTCCAATTAGTTTTTACAGAAGAAAAAAATTTTGAGAGGGACTATGTGGAACACGCATGTCCACACATACTACCAGACATACAAATAGCAGAAAAAGTAATACAGGAGGAGTTAAGTAAATTAGACAGAGGAAAAGCAAGTGGTCCTGATGAAATTTCATGTTGGGTGTTACGAGAATGTGGAACGGAGTTAAGTAAACCATTATTTTTAATTTTCAAGAAATCTTTGAGTCAAGGGAAACTACCTGATATTTGGAAAAAAGCAAATATAGTCCCCTTATTCAAGAAAGGAAATAGACAAAATCCTCTCAACTACCGACCAGTATCACTGACCAGTGTTGTAAGCAAGGTCTTAGAAAAACTTATAAGAAAAGCTTGGGTAAATCATCTAGAAGAACACAGTATGATAACAGAAAGACAGTTTGGTTTCAGAAAAGGAAAATCATGTGTTACTAATCTGTTGAGCTACTATGACAGAGTAACAAACACAATACAGGAAAGAGAAGGATGGGTGGACAGTATCTATTTAGATTTCAAGAAAGCTTTTGACGCAGTACCACACCAAAGACTTTTATTGAAGCTGTACCATCAAGGAGGAATTCGAGGCAAACTGTTTTGTTGGATGCAAGACTTTCTCATAAAAAGAGAAATGAGGACAGTACTAAGAGGAAACTACTCATCATGGAAAGAAGTGACTATTGGAGTACCACAGGGTTCGGTGCTGACACCAATCATGTTTCTAGTGTACATAAATGATATAAACAGTAACACTGGAAATGAGAGCTATCTGAATATGTTTGCAGATGATGCAAAAATACAAAGGAGAATTACTAGCACAGACTCTTGTAGGGAGCTACAAGAAGAATTAAATAAACTTCATGAATGGAGTAGTACATGGCAAATGGAATTCAATGTGGACAAGTGTCATGTAATCAAGTTTGGTAAAAGTGGAAAAAGACCTGATTGGGATTATAAGTTAGGAAATAAAACCCTATACACATCAGAAAGAGAGAAAGACCTAGGTGTGATTATCAATAACAGACTATCTCCGGCTGACCACATCAGCGAGAAGGTACGGAACATGTATACACTGCTTGCAAATTTGAGAATAGCATTCACATACATAAATGAAGACATGCTAAGAAGGATAATAACATCATTCATTAGACCAACCCTAGAATATGCATCAATAGTCTGGAGTCCTCATCTCAAAAAGCATATAGACAAGATTGAAAAAGTTCAAAGGGCCGCTACAAGATGGATACCAAGCTTAAGGGACCTAAGCTACGAAGAAAGACTAAATAAACTGAATCTACCAACACTACAGGAGAGAAGGAAAAGAGGTGACATGATAATGCTATATAAGTGCATATCAAGAAAGGAGAAAATAGACATAAATGATTACTTAACATATGGAGAAGCATCAGCAAGAGGACACTGCAAAAAACTGCATAAGAAGAGACGTAAGGAAATTCAGTTTCCCAAACAGAGCAATTGATCAATGAAATGCACTACCGAATGAAATAGTGTGTGCCAAAACAATTCACAAATTTAAGGATATGTACGATAAATATGGTCTAAGACACGGGACAGTACGAGCTTGACTCATTCCTGTAAAGATACAATTAGGTAAGGTAGGTAAGAACACACACACACGCGCACACACACACACTCTCTCTCTCTCTCTCTCTCTCTCTCCCCGCCAGTCTTAATACTATGCCAGCATTATAGCAAATCTTTCATTTGTTACATTATTCTCTCTATCCTGTCTCTTGTTAAGCTAAGGTACGGTACTTCAAAAAATTTTTGCATTCGTGCCTTCTTCTTGACGGCGGGCACTCAGCACTCGACTTTCTATACATTCAAACCTTTTTATAAGTTATTCGGCAGTGTGTGTGTGTGTGTGTGTGTGTGTGTGTGTGTGTGTGTGTGTGTGTGTTTTACACGGTATCTACTTTTATGTTTTTTTGTTAAGCTCTGTCTTTCTACATATCTGTCTGTCTGTCTGTCTGTCTGTTACATCGTGTTGACAACTGGCTCAGTTTTTGTTGAATCGGTGGAAATGGTTTTGTGGCATTCAACATAAACATTGGCATGTAGCATGCTACATGAAACAACAATGTTGACTTGTCGAAGTCAACATGTCTCTTGGTTGAATGCCGCATTCAACATACATGTTGAAAGCCAGGCATATCGCATGCTTCATGTTTCCTGTGTTGCCCCGGTGGAATCGCGCCTTAACGTTCAGACTAGCGTGAGACATGTTTGGGTTCAAGTGTGTGACCTTCAGTTTTATGAAGCAGTCTCTGAAACGTTTATTACGGAACCGGCCGCATATCTTCGTTCTGTATAGGTAATCGTCTCAGCCACCTCACCCGAGCAGCCCTGCAGCCCTTTTGTAGAATTCATTGCATAGGTAATTTTGCCTGGGAAACACATTGAGCATTTTTTCGAGAAAAACCTATGATTAATTAATTTTGAAACAAGGGGGCGGGCGTCGTTCCTGGCTGAGGGTTCCCGATGGTGAGACAAGTACGCATACAGAACGGAAATATGGGAACCGGTCAGTGTCCATGCCTTTCTCCAGCCTTGTCTTAGACTTCCTTTCTATCAACGAGGTAAAAAAAAAAAAAAAAAAAAAATCGTGACTGTACACGAGCCATGTTGTAAATCGGCACCTCCTGTGAAATTTATAAATAAATATTAACATAGGCCTATTGTGTAATACACATCACCACTTTATCAAGGTATGTGATAGAAGGTGTGAATCTACGGACAAGATTAATTACTGACACAGAGTATAACTACGGTACATGATTAACACCCTTAGGCCACAAGTTATAAAAAAATAAATTAAAACTCTGACACTCACGCCTCACTTGTCCTCACTCAGCTACCTTTCCCGCCTCCTCAGCCATTTGAACCCAACCTTCTAGTCGTTCTATTGCTGCTTCTGTAGATGGTCATGATTCTGCACTTAGAGCTATCAGTAGTAATGTTCCTCAGGGTTCTCTCCTCCTTCTTTTCATCAGTGACCTAAGCTGTACATCTAATCTTATCCACTCATACGATGATGACTCCACCCTTCACCTTTCCATCCCCTTCTCGCAGGAGCCATCTCAGCAATTACTTCAAGAAGACAAGGGATGAGGCTATGGCACACGTAGTGTCTGACTTGCATATACCTCTGAGTGGAGTAAAAGTAATCTTATTGTTTTTAATCCCTTAAAAACTTATTTCTTACGTCTTTCGACCCGTCAAAATCTTCCGTAGGAATATCATCTAATTTTTAACAATATCCAACTCAATCCTGCATCATCTTTGAACATACTTGGGGTTTCATGTTCATTTATCTTGGAAAAATCATATTACCTCTCTAGTAAAATATTCTTCCGAGAGATTTGGTGTGCTAAGCTGACCCTGTGTCTTCTTTAGCCATGCACATTTGCTGACTTTATACAACGGTTTTATTCTCGCCTGTGTAGCGTACAACTCTCATGTGTCGGGAGGATCCCTACATACAGCTATTCTCAACAAGTTGGAGTCAAGGGCCTTTCGTCTCATTAACTCTCTTCCTCTTACTGGCTTCCTTCAGCCTCCATCTCCTCGCTACACTGTTGCATCTTTATCTCTTTTATATTGCTACTTCAATGGTCACTGCTCCTCTTGACTGTCTGCTTGCATCCCTCCACCAATACGGCGTGCACATGGCATCCATCTGGCAGCAAACTTTCATTCCTTTTCTGTCCAACTTTCTAATCCAAGAGTTGATCATCACTCCCAGTCCTTCATGTCTGCAACAGGTCAACTCAGGAATTGTCTTCTTCTGTTTGTAATTCCAACTGCCTATGACCTCCATTTTTTTTTAAACATTGTGTCCATGCATAGCGAAATGAACGGATCGTGAATTTGGCTCTCTGTTATCTGTTTTTATTTTTTCTTAGAAGGAACAATCTTGCGGGCTTCTAACCTTTGGTTCCTTCTTCCTTCCGTTTAAAATAAAAACCTCCTTACCTCATTCTCAGCCTGTTTCCTCATCCTACTCTATCACTTATCATTGCTTTACTTCCTCCTTTTTCCACACCCAGTGTCCTCACTTCCTCACTTACCCTCTTTACCTAACTTCATCAAGCCCATTAAGCCATCATTTTCACACCCATCTTGAACCAGCCTCCATACTTCTTCACCTATCGTTCTAATCTGTCTTCACCAGCCTTATTCACCCATCCTTCATCCTGCGCTGTCATCATGCCCTCACACATGTTACTGATCTGTCTTCACCTACCCTAGTCACCCATCCTTCATCAGGGCCGGATTACCAGGTCTAGGCAAAATGCGCAGCTGCCTATCAGGCCACGGCCTGTCACAGGCCATCCAGACTTCCTGAGCGGAATAAATATACGCTTTGGGCGTCCAAATAAGGGCCATTACCCATCAAGCCATCAAAAAAGGTCATTATGGGTCATGCCAAAATTACACTGGAAATAACGGAAAAAAAACAGATCTATATGTTGCAGGCCAACCGTCTGCGTTGCCTACCACGCAATAGAAGGATTAATCCGGCCCTGCCCTTCATCCTGCATTGTCGCCAAGCCCTCACACATCCTCCTGATCTGTCTTCATCTACTCTAGTCACCCATCCTTCATCCTTCACTGTAACCATGCCCTCACACCTCCTCGTGAACTGTCTTCACCTACCCTAGTTACCCATCCTTCATCTTGCACTGTTACCGTGCACCCACCCAGCCTGCCAACTGTCCCTCGCCAGGCCTCCTCATCCTTCCCTGCTGTAGTATCCTCACTCATCCCTCACCCAGCCTTCTCACTTGTTCCTCATTAAACCTCCTCACCTGATTCTCGCCAGCTTGTCAATCATCCCTTGCCAAGCCTCCTCACCCTTCCCTGCCCTAGCACCTTCACCCATCCCTCACCCAGCCTCCTCACCTGTTCCTCATCTAACCTCCTAACATGTCCCTCACCCAACCTCCTCACCTGTCCCTCATCCAACCTCCTCACCTGTCCCTCACCCAACCTCCTCACTTGTCTCTGCACAGCCTCCTCACCTGTCTTTTGCACAACTCCCTAACCTGTCCCTCACCCAGCCTCCTAACCAATCCACACCGTCTCTGTACTCTTCCTTAGCCACCTCACCCAGTCTCATCATCCATCCCTTTCTAGCCTCATTATCTGTCCCTCATTCAAACTAAGCACCCGTCCTTCACCCAGCTCCCTCACCACCCCTCACCCAGCTCCCTCAGCATTCCTCTCCCAGCTTCCTCACAATCTCCCTCCCATCCTCCTTACTGTCCCTCAACCAGCCTCTTCATCTGTCCCTTACCCATCCTTCTCACTTTTCCCTCACCCTACCTCCTCACCTCCCCATCATCTAGCTTCCTCACCTGTCTCTTACCATTCTTGTTCAGCCTCCTCACAATTCTTCTCCCAGACTTCTCACCGTCTTTCCTCTAGGATCCTCACGTATGCCTCTTCCATCCTCCTCACCTGTCCCTCTCAGAGCCTCCGCTCCTAGGCTTATCACATCTCTCTCTAAGCTTCCTCATTATCCCTCTCACTGTTTTTGCACCATCCCACACTCATCCTCTTCATTTGCCCCCTCACCTCTTTTTATCCAGCCAGCTTACCTGTCCTAACCCAGCCTCACCAATCTTTCACTCGGTTTCGTTACCCATCCTTCTCCCAGCCTTTTTACTTGTCCCTCACTCAGTCCCCTCATCCAGCTCACACTAGCCTTCTCACCAGTTCCTCACCCGTCCTTCACCAGTCTCTTCACCCATCTCTCAATAATATTCTCACTCGGTTTTGATTTAGCAGGCTTACATAAGTTACAGAACTCGTTCTCTTGGGATTCGGCCCTTAGCACTATATGTTGTGACACTGATAATAATTCCTTCATTCAATCTCTTTACCTGTTCTTACTCAGTCATCCAACTAATCACACACCTTCCTAACCCATCCTTACCCAGCCTCCTCCCCTATCCTAACCCAGTCTTCAGATCCATCCTCCTCAACAGTCCTCACTCAAGCTCCTCATTCCGTGGACACTCCCAGCCTCACCTGTCCTCTTCAAGTCTCTTCACTCATTCTCACGACTTGTCTCAACCCAGCTAACTAACCCACGATCACCCAACCTCCTTATGTCCTCAACCAGCCTCCTCACATGTCATCGCCCAGCCTCCTTACCAAGCTTCTTATCCCACTGTCACATAACCTCGTTTCTCGTTTCTTGTTCTTACCCAGCCTTCTTACTCATGATTAGTGAGCCAGCCCCATCACCAGTCCTCACTGACTTCTCAGTCCTCACCCAGCTTTCTCATCGATCTTCAGCAAGCTTCTTCACCCAGCTTAATCACCTATCTTCACCCGGTCTTTTCATTCGTCCTTACCCATGCCCATTCAGTCTCCTCTCTCATCTGAACCCAGTCTCATCCAGTCTCTTTTATTCTTAAACCAACCTCCTCCCAGGCACCTCACCCCTCTCATCTTTGTTCCTTATCTAACTTATTCACCCTGGGTCCTCATCCATCACCACCTTTCCTGGTCCACCCTCTTAATTCTGCCTTCTCACCGATCTCATTCACTTAGTTTCCATCTTACCCTTCCTCCACACCTGGCAACCTTTGCCGTCTTCTCTCTGCCTCTTCACTTAGTTTCCTCACGTGTCCTTACCTTGGTTTCTTCATCCAGCCTCCTTACCTGTCTGCACCTTGATTCTTCACTTGTCCTCAACCAGCCTCCTTACCTGTCCCTAATGCAACCTCCTCACCTGCCTCACACCCAGTCTTCTCACACCAAGTCACGTCACCTGTCTCACATCCAGCATCCTATCCAATACAGACCACCTCCACACATATCCTCAAGCAGGTTCATACTTCATCCTGACCTGGTCTCCTCATCCATTCCCATCACCCGTCCTTTAGTCTCGTCATCTCTCCCTCACCCAACGTAATAACCCGTCCCTCACCCAGTGGGCTGCCCTCACCTGTCCCTTACCTTGCCTCCTCACCACCCCTCACCCAGTGGGCTGCCCTCACCTGTCCCTTACCTTGCCTCCTCACCACCCCTCACCCACCTTCCAAACAATCCCTTTCTCAGCCTTCTCACTATCTCCCTCCTAGTCTCCTTACCCGTCCCTCACCCAGCTTAGCAACCCAGTCTTCACCCAACCTGCTTGCCTGTCCTTTAAGCCTCCTCATCTGTCCCTATTGCAGCCTTATCACTCCACCATCACCCAGTCACACCACCTATGCCATACCCAGACTCATCACGTATCTTAATCCAGCTTGCTCCCACAACTTCACCCCAACTTTTTATCCGTTCTTACCCAGCCTCCTTCCCATCTTCATCAAGCTTCCTACCCATTCTCATCCAGCATTTTTCCCATCCTCACCCAGCCTCCTACCTAATTTTACCTAGCCTCCCTGTCCCCACCCACCTTCACCCATCCTTACTAAGCCTTTTCACCTGTTCTCAATGATTCTCTTCACCCAGTCTCAATAAGCATCCCTTATCAACCATCTCGCCCATCTTAACTTGTCCTTTCCCTGTCTTCTCACTCTCATCCCATCCTCACGCAACATCCCTCCTCACTTTGCTTTGCCATCTTCACCCAGCCTCTTCGACAATTTTCATTCACCCTCTCTAACCATCTCCACCCACTCTCCTTAACCATGTTCACCTAGTCTCCTTACCCATGTTCACCCAGCCTTACAAATATTCCTCATCCAGTCTCTTCACTCACCTTCTCCCAGTCGTGTCATCTGTCCTCACTGAAACTTTCTGTCCATCTCTTAGCCAGCCTCGTAACCCTCATTCTTCCACCCTTAACTCCTGACTGATGACATATGTTTGGGGTATCCTTCTCAGGGGATGTACCATTCTTGGGCATTTTACATGGAAGGTAAGGAATGGTTACCTGCCTGTGGGTAAGGGGGTGTTACTTCATTTGGGGAGCAAAGGAGTTATCCCTTTGGAGGTAAACGAGGTTACTCCACTTGGGGGTTAAGGGGTTCTACCAGCTTAAGAAGTTAAAGGGCGTTACCCTCCCTTGAGGGGAGACTACTGCCCTTATCCACCTTGTGGTTAACCCCTACACCGCGGGCTTGTTTACCAATGACTTGCGTGTGCTGCAGGGTTATTTGGGCTCCGACAGACTCTCAAAAAATATTTGCCAAAAATCAGTTATTAGTCCAAGAATAATAAAATTATATATGCTTATGGCACATACCTTCAGCTTTCTCCTGGAATGATTGTTGAGCCTTCGTCCGTTACCGTAGGACTTGTGGAGACCTCTGAAGTAGGGTAACGAAGTCTCCACTTTACACTTCCCGACAACCCGTAATATGATTACCACAGCCAGATACAAACACTATAAACACTATTCTACAATTTTCAAGTAGTTTGGGATCCATACTAAAAAAAAAAAAACTGTGAAAGCAATGGAAATTACGAGCGCGTCTGATCGTTGCACTGGCACTAGTTCGCTCTTGGTAGTCTGTCATTTATTCATAAAACCCCTCACACTTTATATTTCTATTACTATATAACACTTATATATATCTACAGTCTTTATCCATAAGTTTTCTTCAGTAGTATTAGTTTATTGTCACTGTAGGGATTCAATTTCTTTCAGTAAAATACGTAGCATTCACTTTCTCGTCCTGTATACTGGCATTGAGAGTGAATGTCACTTTCATCTTCACTCTCATAACTCATAGCATTCAGACATGCTAGAGTGAAACTTTCACTTTCATTACTCCTAGGGTATTCTTATAATACTACTCATTTACATTTCTATTTACGTTCTCTATTTTATTTACGTTATTTACATTTCTATTTTATTTACACTGTGTTGTGCACTGTCACTTGAAATAACTTATAAAACTATTTTCCATTGTTCACGTATATTTACATTCATTACTTTCACTTGCTGTTTACACATTATTTACACATTATTTACAATTCCACTTGCACTGTTTTACTCAATAGAAAGATCGTAGTCACTCTTTTATCAATTGTCAGCCCTTTCCTCTTTCCACACGAGGTTTAGTAGGGGGTAAAGGTCACAGGGCCATTTGCATGGGGGTGAAAAAAGGCCCTGAAGTCAGCAAGAAGAAACATACGTACTCTCGCTTCGGGAGATGAGAGTGAACTGATAACGGAGGGAGGACCAGCGTGGAGGTCTGCTAGGGGTTATTCAGAGTTACCAATATTACTTCTTGAAACAGCTAAGTCTAGCACTGATATGATTGGCAGGAAATCTAGACAATACATTATAAATTTGGTAGTTCCAGGTGAATGTAAATATCACTTAGGCTTCTCCCTTCCCTCCTTACATGTATATTTATTACGAAAATAGATTATACGGCATATTTCAAGGGGAAAAAAACAGCGAAAATTAGCGAACGAGTGCACGTGAGGTGTTGTCAGGTGATAATTAGCCAATTCCAGGTGTATGGCACTCTCACTTACCTTATTTCTTTCTTGTATATATTATTTGGTATAAGAATAGGACATAGGGCTTATTTCAATGGATGAAATCAGTGAAAAATTCCAGGGAAGATTTACTTAGCGTAGCACGGCCGGGCAGGCGAGAGGATAGGGTAATGGAGGGGAGTCAAGAACGGGGAGAAATGGCTAAATTGTCAACAATGGATGGGAGTACAGATGAGATTAGGAGTGCTGACTAGTGTTGGACATTGGCAGTACTGATAGATGATACAAGCCCCCACTTGGAAGCCCGGGTGAATTCAAAATAACACAGAATCACAAAAGCGACGCCCCGCGGTATGATCCCTTGCTCCCAAGCGTCACGAAAGTGACGCCCCGCGGTTAAGGGGTTAAAGGATGTGCAGTTGCTTCTTCAATAATTCTGCGGTTATCACCGGGTGTTGTCGATCTTGGCGCACCACATCTCGGACGATCACGCAGATTACCCTCAGCTTCCCACCGTCTCCACCACTTATTTACAGTTTTGTTCGTAATGCCTAGTTCATGTGCTATGGCAGAAACACTGAAGCCACTTCTCTTCAGGCCTATAATTTGGCCCTGCAAAGCCATTTTATCCTGTTGCCGAGCCATTACTGATAACGTCCTGTTATTACCTCGATAAGAATTCGTCGTGTTCTAGGTTACAGCGTTCCCTATCCTCAAGTTAACACTTCTGTTTCAGATATATTACCCGATTCATGAACGTTTCAAAGCAGCGAACAAAATGAAGCAAATGAAAAGGATTCATCTCTATGCTCGTTCCATAATAAATATTGTATTCTACCAGGATTAGATATATATAATGATATGAAATACGCATTCGTATTATTGCATCGAAATCAATTCTTTGATCACAAGCTTCACATGCTCGAGAAATCGTATGGAACTCTTTAAAACCAGCTTCATTTCCTCTCTCTCTCTCTCTCTCTCTCTCTCTCGAGAGAGAGAGAGAGAGAGAGAGAGAGAGGAGGGGTGGGATCTTGAAAAGTAGTCCGGTTCATGATTAAGGTTTTATTTTTCCTAACTTGTTGGTCTCTAATATATTTTCTTATCCCATAACACATTCTGTTTCTAATATTTCTTAAATATAAAAGAGTAGCTACATATAGAATATATTCCTATACACAATTTACTGAGTATCTTAGAGTCGGCTTCTCAAATTACAGCCTACCTGTCAACTCTTCCCATGACAGTGATACCAGATCATCTGCTATACTACGTGCATGTTCAGAGGGACGAATTTGTGTGCTCGGCTGTACCTAGCCTTTCCGATCTTGTCTATGCAATCTTCCACGCGAGGGAGAGGGTAAGTGTCTGTTTTGGTTATCTGATTAACACGTCTGTAGTCGATGCAAAGCCACTGTGACCCACCTGGCTTAGGGACTAGAGTGACAGGAGAACTCCACTCGCTCTGACAGGGCTCAATTATCTTGTGGTCCAACAGGTAGCCAAGCTCCTTCTGGATGAGAGGAACTTTCACTGGGTTCACACGGTAAGGAGGCAGTTTAATTGGCTTTGCGTCTCCAACATCGACATCATGCATCAACACAGTGGTTCTTCCTGAAGTGGCACGGAACACTTGCGGGTACTCCTGCAGTAATGCCGAGAACTCCTGCCTTTCCTCGGGAGCTAGATGAGAAAGCTTAGTCTGGAGATTATTCATGATATCAGGATTCTTCCCCAAACTATCACTCAGGCACATGCTGCATGGGAGAACTTCACTTGCAGACTCGGGTGGAACAGCTACAGTGCAGACTGGGTTATTTTCGTCCCGCCTGTGATATAACTTTAGCATGTTGATGTGACAAAGTTGCTTGTTCTTTCTACGATCTGGTGTGGCGATGACATAGTTGACATCACTGAGTTTCTTCTCCACGAAATAAGGACCACTAAACTTGGCTTGAAGAGGTTGCCCATGCACCGGTAGCAGAATCAAAACCTGATCTCCTGGCTGAAATTGGCGTAACCTGGACTTCTTTTCATACCAAGTCTTCATCTTCTCCTGAGCAGCTCCTAAATTCTCTCTCGCCAGCTGTAAAGTAGTGGACAGCCGTTCTTTGAACTTCATCACGTACTCCAGCAGGTTGACGTCATCTTCCTCCGACAGCCAGCATTCCTTGAGTAGCTTAAGGGGTCCTCTTACTTCATGGCCAAACAGTAGTTCAAAGGGTGAGAAGCCCAGTGATTCATTTGGAGATTCTCTTGCGGCAAATACAACGAATGGAAGACCTTTATCTCCTTCTTTCTGATGTTTCAAACAGTATTTCTTGAGCATCGATTTGAGTGTTTGATGATATCTCTCCAACGCTCCTTGGGTCTGGGGATGGTAAGCTGAACACGTGATCTGGGTGATGCCCAACTCTTTCAGAGACTGCTTGAAAACATTTGACATGAAATTACTTCCCCGGTCTGACCGTACCTCCTTGGGCAGACCAAACTTGGTGAAGAACCCCAGCATTTCCTTAACCACGTCCTTTGCTGAGATATTTCTAAGTGGAATGGCTTCAGGATAACGAGTAGCCATATCAATCAGGGTCAACACATAAGAAAATCCTGAAGAAGTCTTAGGAAGAGGGCCCACAATATCCACCAACACACGGGTGAAAGGCGCCTCAGAAAGAGGAATGGGAACTAGAGGTGCAACCTTTTCGGTCTGATTACACTTCCCCACAACTTGCAGGTGTGACAAGACTTACAATACCAGGAAACATCTCTGAAGATACCTGGCCAGTAGAAGTGTTTCAAAATGCGTGCCACACTCTTCCTCACTCCAAAGTGTCCTGCCAAACTGGAATCATGAGCCACTCTAATGATATCCTGCCTACAAACACGAGGGATGACAACTTGATGTACAACCTCCCATTCACAGTCGGCTGATGCTGTTGGGGGTCTCCACTTCCTCATAAGTACTCCTGACTTTATATAATAACAAGTAGAAGCACCAGCTGACTCTTCCTCACTGCAAGCAGAGTTAGCTAGGCCTTTCAACTCAGGGTCAGCAACCTGCAACTCAACCAACTCTTGACGAGACAAATTATCAACACTACGGGGTACTGCCTCATCTGGTGATTGGTCCGAATTAGCAAGAAAAGTGTCAGCTAGGATAACATCATCATCATCGTTATCCTCTAAGTCACCAGTAACTTTAGACTTAGCCCTAGTGACAGCACATGCAGAGAACACATTAGGGACATCACAATCCTGGGTCGCAGCCACTGGCTCACTAGACAACTGAGGTGCTGGACACACTTGACTTCCACCAATATCATTTCCAAGTAAGAAAGTTACACCTGACATTGGGAGTGTCTCAACCAACCCAACCATAACGGAACCATTAACAAAACCAGACTCTAAATTCACTCTGCACAGAGGGACAGAGAAGTAATTATTCCCTACACCTTGTAAGATTACAGTTTCATCAGAGGAATTAACATTAGAGGCTAGAACACTGGTCAGCATAAGGGATTGGCAAGGACCTTTATCGCGATATATTTTAACTGATTTCCTGTTATTACTGTCCAGAGGACTGACTAAACCATCAGACAGGAAATTAGCGCATGAACTCTTGAGGGTGTCACCCACGTTACTGCTCAAAAGAGGAGCTTCATCGTGAGAATTTAATTTACCCCTCAAAGCAGGTTCAGTTAACTCGGTTAAAGAATTCTGGGAACTCTCAAGGGTGGACACTAGACCAACTGACTGAATATTTAAAGACTCCTTTTTGTTCACATCACGCTGTCTCCTGAAACATTTCTCCGTAGTATGACCAAGCTTACTACAATAAGTACATTTACTTTTCTGAAATCTAGAGGTGGAGCTGTTATTTACTTCCTGAGAAACATCATCTTTATTCTCTTTCCTGTTACCTGTACTCTGAGTAGAGGCAACGTACTTACTCTCAGCTTTCCTTTTTTCTTTAGAATATCTCTTGTGAGTGAGAACATATTCATCAGCTAAAACTGCAACATCAGACAAATTATCTATTCTTTTCTCATCAAGATATAGGCTTACATCTTTATTAATACACCTTTTGAAGTCCTCCAGCAAAATCATCTGCTTAAATTTATCAAAATCAGAATTTACATTCTTAGAATTTAACCACTGCTCTAACAGATCTTCTTTGATTTTTGCATACTCAACATGGGATTGCTTATCTTGCTTATAAGTTGTCCTAAATTTTACTCTATAGGCTTCAGGAACAAGCTCATAGGCCTTAAGAATCAAGCTCTTAACTACATCATAATTATCAGATTGATCCTGAGGCAAAGATGCATAAGTTACTTGAGCTTTACCGGTGAGAACAGTTTGAAGGAGTACTGGCCAATACTTTTTGGGCCAATTAAAACCTGTAGATACCCTCTCAAACAACTGAAAATACTTTGTTAAATCAGATTCATTAAAAGGAGGGACAAGTTTAACATTTTTAGCCACATCAAAATCATCAGAGCTAGATGATCCAGTTCCACTTTGTTTCATGCGATACTCATGGTCTGCCTGAATCCTAGCAAGTTCAACTTGTGCCTGAAACTCAGTCTCCTTAGCACGAGCCTGAAACTCAGCCTCCTTAACACGAGAATGAAACTCAGCCTCCTTAGCACGAGCCTCCTGCAGGGCTAGCTGTAACTTAGCTATTTCAATCTGCTTTTGCTCATTTGGAGGAGTTACATTAAACAAGCTTTCATTAATCATGTCAACAATTTGATCTTTAGAATGATGAGAGCGAACAGCAATTCCCAATTGTTGAGCAACAAGCTTAAGTTCATTCTTTGTTCTGTTTTCTACATCACACACTGTTTGCACATTTGACAAAAAATCTTTGGCTTCATCAAGAGTAGTAATAGTAGACATCATGAATAAATCACAGTCACAAAATATCAAGCAATATCCTTATGATAATATCCTGAATATCCTGATATGAGGTCGCCAAATTTATGTTACGGAACAGAGAGATAATGAACACTTCAAGTGAGAAAACTAAAAATCATTACTGTCCCACAAAGTTCCAGGTTCAAAACAAAAGAGTTAGGTAAAATTACAAGTTAAAGTTTAATGCTCAAATTAACAACTAAACATTCAGGACTCATGAGGATAATGTAATGGCAAAAACAGGTTAAATATATGGTTAACTGCAATAGCCTCAATTAACACGAAATTAACAAGGGTAAATTTATCTAAGTCAGCCCTGATAAAATGAGAAAACCGGATAATGCTCAGTTAATGCAAGATATATTATGACAAATACAAAATATTATTACTACTGGCTGACAGTAAAAACTTTGCATTAATCACAAAAACCTTACCAGGCCTACGAATTTACACCTTATCGTATACAGTACAAGAAAAAATGTAATAACACTTATACTCAAATTACACAGCAGCTATATGGTTGGAGACTTCCTGAGCACTCACAAAAATAATAACAACCGTACAGGGCAGAACAGAGATGTGAACAAAATGAGGAGTAGATCTAAATGGCAATTAATGCAGAGACTGAGTTCATTATACAGGGGCCGGCAGGGCTTGATACAACTTGTAAGAAGGACGCGCAAATGAAGCCACAGGGGACAAAGAGTTGACACTCCTGCTCTGAACAACAGAAAGAACGACTTACTCTACCATAAGGGAGGAGAAGGGGGGACTGAGGTAGAACACGGAAGCTTGGTCACTATGGAAGCCACGAGGCGAATCGTGATCAAACATGCAGCATACTGTACGTTAGAATTATACAAAGGATGATGAAATCATAGGCTATGTAACACCTCCCCACCAAAAAAAAGACATTTACGAAGGAAATTTCTTCTTACTCTAAAACAATCTGTCTAAAGTCTAGATAAGCAATCTGCAATAATATTTTCTTTCCCCTTGACATGTTGTATGTCTAATGTATACTCCTGAAGAAGTAGACTCCATCTTGACAATCTCTGATTTTTATCTTTAAACTTACTAAGGAATTTTAGTGGATTATGATCAGTATAAATGACTATGGGGTCAAAACCAGAACACAATAAAATGAAAAATGCTGTAAACCCAAAATCAAGGCCAAAAGCTCTTTCTCAATAGTTGAGTAGTTCTTTTGAGGTGGAGTGAACTTCTTACTGTAATAAGATACAGGGTGTTCAATATCCTGATCATCCTCTTGCAGCAAAACAGCCCCAGCTCCTGTATCACTTGCGTCAACAGCCATCTTAAAAGGCTTAGCAAAATTTGGAGTAGCGAGCACTGGCTGACTTCATAGGATAGCTTTAAGTTTACTGAAATAGGATTCACAGTTATCGGTCCAGACAAATTTAACTCCCTTTTTCAGTAGGTCTGTAAGTGGTGATACAAGAATTGAAAAGTTAAGAACAAATCTCCTGTAATAACCTACCATTCCCAAAAATCTTTGTAGCTCTTTCCTACTTTTAGGTCTGGGAAGATCACTTATAACCTGAACCTTAGCTGCTGGTGGTGCAACGTGTCCATCACCAATTACGTACCCAAGGTACTGAACTTTAGCTTGACCAAACTCACACTTTGATAAATTAGCTACAAGATTAGCCTGAACCAAACGCTCAAGAAATTTACTGACATGGCATAGGTGATCTTTTCACTTGTCACTGAAGATTAATACATCATCAATATAAACAACACACCCTGCCAAACCCTCTGTTACAATATTCATGACCTTCTGAAATGTGGCTGGTGCATTCTTCATACCATATGGCATTACAGAACATGCAAAAGTCTTTCCTAGTGTTACAAAACATGAGATCTCCCTAGCACGTTCAGTCATAGGTACTTGCCAGTATCCCTTTAACAAATCAAACTTACTTATGTACAGCCGACCACACAAATTCGTCCCTCTGAACATGCACGTAGTATAGCAGATGATCTGGTATCACTGTCATGGGAAGAGTTGACAGGTAGGCTGTAGTTTGAGAAGCCGACTCTAAGATACTCGGTGAATTGTGTATAGGAATATATTCTATATGTAGCTACTCTTTTATATTTAAGAAATATTAGAAATAGAATGTGTTATGGAATAACAAGATATATTAGAGATCAACAAGTTAGGAAAAATAAAACCTTAATCGTGAACCGGACTACTTTTACAGATCCCACCCCTCCTCTCTCTCTCTCTCTCTCTCTCTCTGTCTCTCTCTCTCATGAATATGTCTCTTTCTCTCTGTCACTCTCTCGTGAATATGTAGCGCTTTTCCATTTTCTTTGTCTCATTCGTAAGGCCCTGAAAAGACGTTAAATTTAGGTCGTGTGTCTAGGGTGAAGCTGCATTATAATTTCTTATAATCTTTAGAACGATTGAGACGACTAGTATAAACTTAATAAAAGAAATGAAATAAGCTTTTTAGGTTACTCATTTCCTTTGCTTAAACGCCTCATATTTCATTTGTTTCCCTAGTTTGTAAAAAAGGTTTGAAATAATTTCTCTTGTGTTTTTGTAATACATCGTATTATATTTTGTGCCAATAATTGTTTTTATGATTTATTCAAAATTCTGTCTTTTAAAGATCTTTACTAAATATGCTATACCTAGTCTATTCTTTATCTCATAACACTGATGTATTAGAACGTAAGTTTCTTTTTGTGTGTCACACAGCGCTATCCTATTTTAGTCACGTCATGCTTTGTTCACGAAGCGTTGTTTGAAGAGAAGCATAAATGCATACGACAGGCTTTGCTCATGAAGAGGCAAAGTTTGCCAAGCAAAGCTCACTGGTCTCGACGGGACCTAATACGACGAAGTCAACGTTAAGGATATGAATAACATACATTAATGAGTACTTTATCAAGAAAGACTTTTATTTCATAGACATATTGATGATAATCGTTTTCATCTTATGCTAAATGTTTTGTGTATTTGGTTATTAAGGAAAAAATTTGGTTATTTACAGTTTTATTACTTATTACAATTATATTTGAAACAAATTACAATGCAAATTATATGTGCATACATGTGTATGGAAAATAAATCCAAATGTCATACAACAAATTTAACTTATTTTTTACTTTTATAACGAGTCATAGCTAAAAATAATGGGTGATTTTCATACTGGATGCAAGTTATAAGGTTGCATATTACAGTCTTACTGAAAAATTAATTACAGGTCAGTAACCAGTCCATCCACCATGCTTCTCAATAACTTCCTGAAGCCTGTTTGGTACTGATGCAACTGTGTTGTAGACTACTTCAGGATTTCGCCGAAATAGTTCCCACTCCTCTTTCGTATGGTTGAGAAGTCCACGAGAAGTTCTCTCTTGACCTGGATTCCAAGACTGGACGATGTTTCCCCAGCAGTTTTCAATAGGGTTCATGTCACAGCCTTTGCTCGGCCAGTCAAGTAAATCTATATCACGTTGATCGTTGAACCAACGACGAATTATCCCAGCAGAATGAACCGGACACTTATCCTATAACAAATAAATATAATAAATAATATGAATATATGATGTATAATACAATATATATATATATATATATATATATATATATATATATATATATATATATATATATATATATATATATAATATATTTAATATAATATATATATATATATATATATATATATATATATATATATATATATATATATATGTATGTCATGAGGATAGTTAGAACGATCAGGCAGTAAGAGACTGATATTATGAATGCGGTTATATAGTTATTATAGAAGTGGATAACCTATTGATATACAACTTTGTAAGATATTATTGTAGATTATAGATATGCCACAAAAGAGATACATAGTTATACCGATTTACTGTTGACATATGCAAATTCGTCAAGACACTGACTCTTTATATAAAAGAGATTTATATAAAATATGCTCTTGTTTTAGCGTATGTCAATTACCACTTCATTATATATTGCAATCATGTTATTTGATTGCTAATGAGTGAGTACCTTACCTGCATAAACACAATTCTCTCAGGGTAGGGTAAAACCATAGCCCGAACACTGGGTATCATCACCTCCTCCAGCAATTCCAGGTATACTTGGGAATTGAATCTCCCTTCGATCTCTGTCAGTTCACCAATGCCATACAAATGAATCCAGCCCCACACATTGCAAGTTACGTGGCCGCTTCTTGCAATCTCGACGATGTTCTCCCTCGAATACCTAGTGCCAGGTCGCCTATAGCAATGGAGTGGTCCGTGAGTTGTAGAAGAAATAGTTTTTTCATCACTGAAAATAACAACTACCCCAGAAGTCCAATCCTTCATTAACATGCGTTTCTGCAAATCGAAGCCTGTCCAATCGATGCCTATCTGTTAGTCTCTCTTTAGATGCAGGAATTCTATGTCTCAAGCCACCTTCTCTTAAGCGTCGTCGCACCGTTTCGGTAGAAACTTGGAGGTGTAGGCGGTCCCTGATCGACACTGCGTTGCTTAAAGGATGTGCAGTTGCTTCTTCAATAATTCTGCGGTTATCACCGGGTGTTGTCGATCTTGGCGCACCACATCTCGGACGATCACGCAGATTACCCTCAGCTTCCCACCGTCTCCACCACTTGTTTACAGTTTTGTTCGTAATGCCTAGTTCATGTGCTGTGGCAGAAACACTGAAGCCACTTCTCTTCAAGCCTATAATTTGGCCCCGCAAAGCCATTTTATCCTGTTGCTGAGCCATTACTGATAACGTCCTGTTATTACCTCGATAAGAATTCGTCGTGTTCTAGGTTACAGCGTTCCCTATCCTCAAGTTAACACTTCTGTTTCAGATATATTACCCGATTCATGAACGTTTCAAAGCAGCGAACAAAATGAAGCAAATGAAAAGGATTCATCTCTATGCTCGTTCCATAATAAATATTGTATTCTACCAGGATTAGATATATATTATGATATGAAATACGCATTCGTATTATTGCATCGAAATCAATTCTTTGATCACAAGCTTCACATGCTCGAGAAATCGTATGGAACTCTTTAAAACCACACTCCTCTCGCATAGCTTGGCCTGGCCAGTCGTCACTATGCCCGAGATCTCCAGCGACTCTGCTCGTGCCTGCGACCCGTTGAGGGGGGCACCAAACAGCAGTTCTGTGCCGTCAGGAGCCACCACCATCCAGGGAACCGTGAATTGGTTCAACGTGAGATCGTGCTACGGTTTCATCAAACGCCGGGACACTGGCGCTGATGTTTTCGTGCACGCATCTGGGATCGTTGCACGAAATCCACGGCATTTCCAGCGCTCACTTGCCGAGGGAGAGACGGTGGAGTTTTGTGTTGTCCAGGCTTCCAAGGGTCCCGAGGCTAAGGACGTCACTGGGCCGGGTGGTGTTGCTGTGCAGGGCTCTGCCCATGCACGGCGGCGTCACCCTGCCCAGAGACGCCGGCCAAAGGGCCTTGGAAGTGCTAGCAACACAAACACACTCGTTGCGATGTGTATCGCGACGGCTGAGGCTTTCAGTGGGGGTAGCAAGGCGGTTCTGGCTGTTCTCCTTCCTCAGATCTTTGAGGAGAACGGCCTTCCACGCCTTGCTATTCCCCGAAGCTTCACCCGCGATCCTCGTCTCCCCCCTCATCAGGAGCGTCAGGCCCGGCGACAGCAGCCACCACCACCTCGCCCGACACCGCGAAAACGGCTGAGTTTGGCTACCCCTCTCAACCGGACGACTGGCGCCACCACCTTGGAACCTTCGATCGCCAACCCGGAACCGTTACAGGCCATGGATTGTGAGCATGGGGAGACTGTCGTGGAGGTCCACCTCCCTTCGTCAGGAGCTGAGGAGGAGCGTGTCTCGTCCCCCGTCCCTTCAGAACACCTGGACGTCGTGGAACCCTCCTCCTTGCCCTCTCCATCTGCTCCTGACGAAGTGGAGGAGCCTCTTCCATCACCACCGCCTGCCGCCATCGCTCTCTCTTCTTCTCCCCCTTCACCTAAGGAGAAGAGGAGAAAGCAAAAGAAGAAAGGGGGAAAGATCAAGAGCGACCCCTCCACCGTTGCTCGCCGGATCGAGGCCCTCCTTCCACCACTCTCAGGGACTCGTGATCTCGATGCTCGCACGGATGCGGACCTAGAAGAGCTACTTGAGTGCCTCACGGATCCGATCAACGAAGCTGATACATTACCTCTCGTATATCAGAGACTGTATCAGAAGATCCGTGAGGCATACATCTCCAACTCCCTCTCTCCATCTGAGGAAGCCGTCATCCGTGAGGGCATCGAGATCGATCCACCACGTGCTGCTCTCATCAATTACATCGCCACCAGACTGCTCTCCTAAATGCTGAGCCACGCCTGATCCTGTCCTGCCTTGCTGCTTCGACATGTAGCCGTCACTGCTTTGCTTTCTTTGGAGAGCTTGTTTTTCGCTTTTCTGCGACGGGCTCTTTGTTTGCCCGTGTCCTCACTACGTGAGGCGAATATTCAACAACAACAACAACATTTAAAACCAGCTTCATTTCCTCGCTCTCTCTCTCTCTCTCTCTCTCTCTCGAGAGAGAGAGAGGGGAGGGGTGGGATCTGTAAAAGTAGTCCGGTTCACAATTAAGGTTTTATTTTTCCTAACTTGTTGATCTCTAATATATTTTCTTATCCCATAACACATTCTGTTTCTAATATTTCTTAAATATAAAAGAGTAGCTACATATAGAATATATTCCTATACACAATTTACCGAGTATCTTAGAGTCGGCTTCTCAAATTACAGCCTACCTGTCAACTCTTCCCATGACAGTGATACCAGATCATCTGCTATACTACGTGCATGTTCAGAAGGACGAATTTGTGTGGTCGGCTGTACCTAGCCTTTCCGATCTTGTCTATGCAATCTTCCACGCAAGGGAGAGGGTAAGTGTCTGTTTTGGTTATCTGATTAACACGTCTGTAGTCGATGCAAAGCCGCTGTGACCCACCTGGCTTAGGGACTAGAGTGACAGGAGAACTCCACTCGCTCTGACAGGGCTCAATCATCTTGTGGTCCAACAGGTAGCCAAGCTCCTTCTGGATGAGAGGAACTTTCACTGGGTTCACACGGTAAGGAGGCAGTTTAATTGGCTTTGCGTCTCCAACATCGACATCATGCATCAACACAGTGGTTCTTCCTGAAGTGGCACGGAACACTTGCGGGTACTCCTGCAGTAATGCCGAGAACTCCTGCCTTTCCTCGGGAGCTAGATGAGAAAGCTTAGTCTGGAGATCATTCATGATATCAGGATTCTTCCCCAAACTATCACTCAGGCTCATGCTGCATGGGAGAACTTCACTTGCAGACTCGGGTGGAACAGCTACAGTGCAGACTGGGTTATTTTCGTCTCGCCTGTGATATAACTTTAGCATGTTGATGTGACAAAGTTGCTTGTTCTTTCTATGATCTGGTGTGGCGATGACATAGTTGACATCACTGAGTTTCTTCTCCACGAAATAAGGACCACTAAACTTGGCTTGAAGAGGTTGCCCATGCACCGGTAGCAGAATCAAAACCTGATCTCCTGGCTGAAAGTGGCTTGTTTGTGTTTGTGGGATATTCGTCCCAGTTTCCTTGGACACGGGCAAACAGAAAGCCCGTCAGAGGTGCGCACTACTTGCGCGAACTTGCTTTAGTGAGGTGGAGGATAATCCCTTACCGTAGTAATTAATATATTTAATGGGGCATGGGCAAAAATGCCAGCAGCGTCTCTAAAGACATCACCAGATCGGGCTAGGGCCGAGTCGAGCTCAGACCTGAGCATGGTGGTGGCTGGGCAGTCCAGAAGATAATGAAGAAGGGGCTCCTCACAGCTGGCCAAGCAATGTTCACACGGGTCTGGCTCCATACCCACAATTTGCTTGTAGCAAAGAAACCCAAGACGCAATCTGCGAAGCCGGAGTACAATAAAATTAGGTAGTCCTGGGGGGGGCAACAGGAGGGAATACGACGTGGCAGTAGCATACCATTTTGCAGAGCAAGAGCCCTCCGTGACCCAGAGCTGATGGTCCTCTAGGGATAGTCTTCCTATGGTGGCAGTGAGAGTGCGGATGAGGTGCGAGGGACTAGGGCGTAGTGGGAATGTGATGTCTGGGAGATCGCAAGCTGAGCGCGCAGCGTCATCAGCACGCTCGTTGCCACTAATTCCCACATGTCCCGGGAGCCAGTGAAGGTTAATCGTTGCGCCCCTGTGGACAAGAAGTGATGCAAATGTATGAATCGCTGTTAGGAGAAAGACGTTGTCATGCAACGAGAAGGATCGTGATCTTAGAATAGAGGAAAGAGAGTCTGTGTGGATTATGACTCGATTGCGACGATGGTGGTGAGCATGGCGCAATGCACCCAGGATGGCCGCAAGTTCCGCCAGGAAAGCAGATAAACCTGAAGAGAGTCGCCAAGCTTCCACTATTTGCCCAGAGACAAAGGCTGCTCCAGCTGTGCCATTTGGGGAAACAGAGCCATCAGTGTAATAGATGGCTGAGTCTGGTGAGGCCAGAGCTGCCACCCTACTGAGACCCTCCTGGCGAAGGAGAGCTGGAATTGAGGAGCGGGGTTTAGCCTCCGATGGACAACTAATATTAAAAAGAGGAGGATCCCATGGCGGTGGATCAACGTATCCAGGAAAGGGAGAGTCGGGATCTTGACAGAGGCTCGCAGCAGCTCCCAATCCATGGATGACAGCGGCTGTGGTGCGGGCCCAGTCACGCTGAGGGGCCGGCTCGGGTGGGCGGCAGAGAAGGCGTTTTAGGAGGGCAGAGACAGGCAGGTGAGGCAGGCACTGGATGAGCTTCAGAGTGACAATTGCCGCTCGTAACACAATGCGATGGGCCAGAGATGGCACCCCACCCTCCATACGCAGATTGACAAGCCGGGTCCAGCGTGGAGCACCCAGCATAATGCGGAGGGCATCATTCTGGATGACCTCCAGAGATCTAGCGACTGGTGGAGCGAGTCCCGTCAAACAGTTGGCGCTGTAATCTACTAAGGATCGGACTGCATGTATATAAAAAGTCCGTAGGACGGAATATGATGCCCCCAAACTCCGCTTGGATAGATAGTGGAGAGCCGCCATGCGAGTGGACGCATGCTCCCTCAGGTACCGAACGTGGCAGGAAAAGTTAAGACCCGCGTCAAGCCAGACCCCCAAGTACCGATGTGCAGTGACAAGGGAGAGCTGATGGCCCCCGAGTAGCAGTGGAAAGTCTGGGGGGCAGAGTCCGAATGGCAGGCACTTGGTTTTCTGAAAGTTAATTTTGAGGCCTAACTCGGCACACTTGGCATGGAGCCGAGAAAGGGCCAAGTCAGCCTGTCTAAAGCAATCACCTTCTAGTAAAGACGAGGGCAAGATCGTCTGCATAACAGAGGAGGGTGACGCCAGGCCCATAGTCGATAGTTAAGAGCCCCTCCATAAGGATATTAAAAAGGAGAGGGCTTAATACGCTCCCCTGGGGCGTGCCATTCGAGTGTTTGTAAAAGTGTGAGAGGTGCCCCTGAAATCTGACCCCTGCAGAGCGATCCGCAAAGAAGTCCCTGATCCAGGACAAAAGCCTGCCTCCCACACCCCTGTCTGCAAGGGCAGCCAAAATAACAGTAGGGCTGGCTAGTTCAAAAGCCTTCTCAAGGTCGAGGAAGACGGCCATCCCCCTTCCCCCTCTCAGTTCCCCAAGGAAAGACGCGAGGCAGTGAGTGGCACTCCTACCATGGTGGTAAGCGAAGATCCTTGGGTGCAGTGGTCCCAGCCGCCAAGCGAGACGAGCCCGCACAACCCTCTCAGCCGTTTTAGCGATACAGCTAAGGAGGGAGATGGGGCGCATGGTGGTAGGATCATGAGGCTTAGGAATCGGGTGAATAACAGCCGCCTTCCACGACCTTGGCAGACGCCCCTCAGACCACGAGAGATTGATTAGATCAAGTAGGCGCTCGCTGCCGCAATCTCCAGCGTGTGACAGGATTGAATATGTAATCCCGTCCAGTCCAGGCGCGGAGTCCCCCCTGTGGTGCAGTGCTTTTAGAACCTCCCCGCTGGTGATGGGACAATCAGCTGGGTCTGGCCTATCACAGGCAGCCTGAACTGCCGTGGCAGGAGCGGTGCATAGCTGAGCCTGCAGAATCTGGACGGATTGTGGGAGATTGCTGGAAGCAGACGATCCACGAGGTGCTGAGCGAGGCGGCTGGCCTCCGCGGCAGGATCAGGATGCAAGGGCGGACGAGGAGGACGTGGATCGGAGATGGACCTGATTCTCCTCCACATCTCCCTGAGTGTGGAGTGAGTGTCTAGGGTACGACACCATCCAATCCACGCCTCCTCCTTGAGGCGGTGTTTCTCTGTGGTGACATGTCGCGTGACAGCCACCAGGTACCGACGATGTGGAGATGTGCGACGCCGTCGGTACTGCCTGCGTGCCGCATTGAGCTGCCGGTTCAATTCCTTGACCCTGTCGCAGTAAATCCAGCCGTCCCGATAGCACCTCACGGATCGACGCTGCAGGGGTATAGCAAGAGAGGCAGCCTATGAAAAGATACTCGCCACCTGATCTGCTCGTCTCTCGAGGTCTGAGGCGGGAGGAGATGCAGCAAAGGCCCCAGCTAAGGCCTGGGCAAACGCCACCCAGTCGGCCCTACGGAAGTCCCACCGCAGAGGAGGGGGCGGCGTCGGTGGGAGTGGAGCAGTTGGCAGAGTGACCTCTAGGGCAAAATGATCACTAGCAAGGTGAGGGTGCAGTGACCATGTTGCCGAGCCCGCAAGGGGGGAGCACACAAACGCCAAGTCCAGACGCCCCCCGTCAATGTGTGTGGCCTCAGTGGTGTCGTTTAATAGGGAAACATCACCCACCTCCTCCAGTATTAAAGAGATGTGTCGTCCTGCATCGTTGGGCCGAAGAGGCGAAGAGAGCAGGGCGTGGTGGGCATTGAAGTCGCCCCCAATGTACACAGCTCCCCTGGCAGCTTGGGAGAAAAGTTCCCCCAACTCCAGGGTGCTCCTCTGGCTCCGGTATACATTGTATACCGTCAGGGGCGACGTCGCCAGATGGAGAACCACGCCCTGAACCTCCACATCAGGTCCACAGAAAGGAGGGGGCTCACAATCCGTGCACGTGATGTGGTCCCGGACCAGAACGGCACATCCCCGTGTAACGCCACGAATATACGGGAGGAGATGGGTGGTGTATCCTGAGAGATGGAAAGTGGAATTGCCTGGGAGCAGGGTCTCCTGCAGGAGAATGACATGAGGGCGGTCCTTTGCGGCCGCTTCCTGCAAAAGGGGGAGCTTGCTCCGTGCTCCCACACAATTCCACTGGAGGAGCCTGAGAGAGGGGTCTACTGGCTGTCCGGCGACAGTTGCAGACGGTCGTTCTCCTGCAGCAGTGGTGAGGCCCTGTCCATCACTTTGGACCCTGATGGTGTTAGGGTTTGCCCCAAACGATGACGCTGACGAGGCAGCTGTGCGGTGGAAGACAGAGCATTGGGAGGTCGTGGCTTGACCCTCTTGGACGGGCGAGCTGTCCTGTGTGATGTGGGACGGGGTCGCCCTGCCGAATGAGCTGGGCGGCGAGGGGACAGAGGAGCACCTAGGCTCGCCATCTTCCTCTCGATCGCCTGGTCCACAAGGCGATTGGCAGCTTCGGCAAGGGGCTCTGTTGGGAGAGGGATGTCGAGGGTTAAAGCTACTGTCTTCGCTAGGGTCATCGCGAGCTCTGTGGCAAAGGTCCTGAGCTCCTCCGTTGTGAACGAGATCACCGGAGGAGCAGGAGCGGGGGGTGGACTGGGTGTGGAGCCAGACACTGGTGGCGGAATTGTCAGTGACCGACTGGTCGCTACAGTTGGAAGTGGTGGCGAGACAGGCGGCTGTTGGCGGTGGACCTCTGCTGTGGTCTGGACCACAGTGAGAGCAGAGGGCAATGGAGGGAACTCCTGGTCGCTGAGAGGTGGTGGGCACTGGATGAGAGGGCGGCGCTGTTGTCCCCAGATGAAAGTGCCGGGGGGAGCTGGAGTGGCGCTGGTGGCCTGGTGCTCCTGCACAAAAGCAACCTGCCTCTCTCGACCCTGGTTCACTCGGTGAACCCTCGCGGGGCAACTGGGGTGCCAGGCGTGGTGTCGTCCGGAGCAGTTGGGGCACTTGGCCGCTATTGGTTGCTTCGCCTTGAACCGCTGCAGGCACTCGTCCGTGTCGTGGCCACCACTGCACATGCTGCAGATGACGGGGCGGTTGCAGTTGGCACGGTGGTGCCCGTAGCGTTGGCAGCGGTAGCAACGGAGTGGCTCCGGGGTGAAGGGGCGAAGGTGATATTTTCCCCAGTTCCCCAGGTCGGTCGCAGGGATCAGAGGACCCCGCAGGGTGACAATGACCTGACGAGTCTCCTCCCGGGTCCGCGCTTTCTGGCAGCGGGTTGCCTCTTCAACCTGAGGGTGGTGAAGCAGGATCTCCATAGGCATTCTCAAGGGATAACCCATGACAACTGCCTTCGTAGACTGTTGGCCGGGCGTCAGCTCGACTAGCTTCACAGGGCAGGCCTCGTCCTGCAGAGCTGTTCTCAAGAGGTCGTAGGCTCCCTCGTCCTTCGGCACCAACATCGAGCTTCCATCCCGACCTATCAGGTTGGAGCAGCGTAGCCCTGGCAGGTGACGCTCTAGTGCAGCCACGGCGTCGTAACTCGTCGCATGCCCGTCCTGTACCGGCACACGGAAAGCTGGGAATGCAGAGCGGGGCGGCGGACGCACAGCTACTGACACGGAGGGACGAGCAGCAGAAGGACCCCTGAGGGGAGGCCCAGTGTGTACTGCCGGAGAAGGGCCATTTCCCTGGCGAGCACGCCTTGATCCCTTGTGTACCACGGGGGTGAAACCCTCATCTTCATGCAGAGCGGGATCAGCAGAGGGGGAGATCTGAGTCGCAGCAGGAGCCTCCGACGGGACCTCCAGCCGCTTGAGAATACGAGAACTAGCCGGCCTAGGCTCGTGAGAGGGTGCGCAGGTGGGAGCGCGAGGCTGCGGATCGAGGGATCGGTTCACGGGAGTGCCTTGCCGCAGAGTAGGGCTGGCATCTGCACTTAGAGAAGCTGAAGTGCCCTTGGTGGAAGAGAGAGATGGTGGAGCAGGTGCAACCTCCTCCATAGCCTCATGTCGGCGGGCTGCCTTAGCAGAACGGGTAGAGTCACCATGCCAGCGAGGTACCACTCCCGTAGACTTGGGTGTAGAGGGGTTAGCACAGGAAACCTCGTGAGCTGACGAGTGGGAGCTCGAGTCAGAGCAGTGACTCTCCCGCTTCGTGCCTGTGGCAGGACACGGAATGGAGGGCCTCGACTGAGGAAGCCGGAGGCGGGAATGCCCCTGGGGCCTAGGGATGCTGAATCCCTTCATCTGCTCACAGAAGCAGCCAAAAAAACTCAGTCAACACACACACACACACACACACACACACACACACACACACACCTCACACACACAACCACTCAAACAGCACAAACAAAAAAACAGCAAAAGTGGCCAGGTCCCTACAGTGACGGGCAACCTATGCTCCCCGCCCTCTAAAGGGTGATGGGAGGCTCCGCCACTGCACCTTTCGGGTCTTCACTAATCTAACAGAGCCGCACTCACCGCCTCCTATAACCAGGCCCTAAAGGCCCCCCTTCATGGAAGTGCCCTAACGGCACCCCTTCAGGGTTGGGCGTCGTACTACAGTGAGGGACACTAACGGCAGGCCAAAAAAAAAAAAAAAAAAAAAAAAAAAACACACACACACAGTCACAAACACACACACACACTCCCACTCACACCCAGGCAATCGGAGACAAAGTTCCAGAAAAAAACTGGAAAACAGCAAAAATTCTTCTCAGTGCCAGAGACTAAGTCTCAAAAGTGGCAAAACTGAGAAAACAGGCGAAAAATCGCCACTAGTAAATGAGACTAAGTCCAGCACAAGTGAGGAAACAGTCAGAGCTCTGCATCAGACGGTGTCTAGGCAGGGACTGAAAGTGGCGTAACCTGGACTTCTTATTATACCAAGTCTTCATCTTCTCCTGAGCAGCTCCTAAATTCTCTCTCGCCAGCTGTAAAGTAGTGGACAGCCGTTCTTTGAACTTCATCACGTACTCCAGCAGGTTGACGTCATCTTCCTCCGACAGCCAGCATCCCTTGAGTAGCTTAAGGGGTCCTCTTACTTCATGGCCAAACAGTAGTTCAAAGGGTGAGAAGCCCAGTGATTCATTTGGAGATTCTTTTGCGGCAAATACAACGAATGGAAGACCTTTATCCCAGTCTTTCTGATGTTTCAAACAGTATTTCTTGAGCATCGATTTGAGTGTTTGATGATATCTCTCCAACGCTCCTTGGGTGTGGGGATGGTAAGCTGAACACGTGATCTGGGTGATGCCCAACTCTTTCAGAGACTGCTTGAAAACATTTGACATGAAATTACTTCTCCGGTCTGACCGTACCTCCTTGGGCAGACCAAACTTGGTGAAGAACCCCAGCATTTCCTTAACCACGTCCTTTGCTGAGATATTTCTAAGTGGAATGGCTTCAGGATAACGAGTAGCCATATCAATCAGGGTCAACACATAAGAAAATCCTGAAGAAGTCTTAGGAAGAGGGCCCACAATATCCACCAACACACGGGTGAAAGGCGCCTCAAAAAGAGGAATGGGAACTAGAGGTGCAACCTTTTCGGTCTGATTACACTTCCCCACAACTTGCAGGTGTGACAAGACTTACAATACCAGGAAACATCTCTGAAGATACCTGACCAGTAGAAGTGTTTCAAAATGCGTGCCACAGTCTTCCTCACTCCAATGTGTCCTGCCAAACTGGAATCATGAGCCACTCTAATGATATCCTGCCTACAAACACGAGGGATGACAACTTGATGTACAACCTCCCATTCACAGTCGGCTGATGCTGTTGGGGGTCTCCACATCCTCATAAGTACTCCTGACTTTATATAATAACAAGTAGAAGCACCAGCTGACTCTTCCTCACTGCAAGCAGAGTTAGCTAGGCCTTTCAACTCAGGGTCAGCAACCTGCAACTCAACCAACTCTTGACGAGACAAATTATCAACACTACGGGGTACTGCCTCATCTGGTGAGTGGTCCAAATTAGCAAGAAAAGTGTCAGCTAGGATAACATCATCATCATCATTATCCTCTAAGTCACCAGTAACTTTAGACTTAGCCCTAGTGACAGCACATGCAGAGAACACATCAGGGACATCACAATCCTGGGTCGCAGCCACTGGCTCACTAGACAACTGAGGTGCTGGACACACTTGACTTCCACCAATATCATTTCAAAGTAAGAAAGTTACACCTGACATTGGGAGTGTCTCAACCAACCCAACCATAACGGAACCATTAACAAATCCAGACTCTAAATTCACTCTGCACAGAGGGACAGAGAAGTAATTATTCCCTACACCTTGTAAGATTACAGTTTCATCAGAGGAATTAACATTAGAGCCTAGAACACTGGTCAGCATAAGGGATTGGCAAGCACCTGTATCGCGATATATTTTAACTGATTTCCTGTTATTACTGTCCAGAGGACTGACAAAACCATCAGACAGGAAATTAACACATGAACTCTTGAGAGTGTCACCCACGTTACTGCTCAAAAGAGGAGCTTCATCGTGAGAATTTAATTTACCCCTCAAAGCAGGTTCAGTTAACTCGGTTAAAGAATTCTGGGAACTCTCAAGGGTGGACACTAGACCAACTGACTGAATATTTAAAGACTCCTTTTTGTTCACATCACGCTGTCTCCTGAAACATTCCTCCGTAGTATGACCAAGCTTACTACAATAAGTACATTTACTTTTCTGAAATCTAGAGGTGGAGCTGTTATTTACTTCCTGAGAAACATCATCTTTATTCTCTTTCCTGTTACCTGTACTCTGAGTAGAGGCAACGTACTTACTCTCAGCTTTCCTTTTTCTTTAGAATATCTCTTGTGAGTGAGAACATATTCATCAGCTAAAACTGCAGCATCAGACAAATTATCTATTCTTTTCTCATCAAGATATAGGCTTACATCTTTATTAATACACCTTTTGAAGTCCTCCAGCAAAATCATCTGCTTAAATTTATCAAAATCAGAATTTACATTCTTAGAATTTAACCACTGCTCTAACAGATCTTCTTTGATTTTTGCATAGTCAACATGGGATTGCTTATCTTGCTTATAAGTTGTCCTAAATTTTACTCTATAGGCTTCAGGAACAAGCTCATAGGCCTTAAGAATCAAGCTGTTAACCACATCATAATTATCAGATTGATCCTGAGGCAAAGATGCATAGGTTACTTGAGCTTTACCGGTGAGAACAGTTTGAAGGAGTACTGGCCAATACTTTTTGGGCCAATTAAAACCTGTAGCTACCCTCTCAAACAACTGAAAATACTTTGTTAAATCAGATTCATTAAAAGGAGGGACAAGTTTAATATTTTTAGCCACATCAAAATCATTAGAGCTAGATGATCCAGTTCCACTTTGTTTCATGCGATACTCATGGTCTGCCTGAATCCTAGCAAGTTCAACTTGTGCCTGAAACTCAGTCTCCTTAGCACGAGCCTGAAACTCAGCCTCCTTAGCACGAGAATGAAACTCAGCCTCCTTAGCACGAGCCTCCTGCAGGGCTAGCTGTAACTTAGCTATTTCAATCTGCTTTTGCTCATCTGGAGGAGTTACATTAAACAAGCTTTCATTAATCATGTCAACAATTTGATCTTTAGAATGATGAGAGCGAACAGCAATTCCCAATTGTTGAGCAACAAGCTTAAGTTCATTCTTTGTTCTGTTTTCTACATCACACACTGTTTGCACATTTGACAAAAAATCTTTGGCTTCATCAAGAGTAGTAATAGTAGACATCATGAATAAATCACAGTCACAAAATATCAAGCAATATCCTTATGATAATATCCTGAATATCCTGATATGAGGTCACCAAATTTATGTTACGGAACAGAGAGATAATGAACACTTCAAGTGAGAAAACTAAAAATCACTACTGTCCCACAAAGTTCCAGGTTCAAAACAAAAGAGTTAGGTAAAATTACAAGTTAAAGTTTAATGCTCAAATTAACAACTAAACATTCAGGACTCATAAGGATAATGTAATGGCAAAAACAGGTTAAATATATGGTTAACTGCAATAGCCTCAATTAACACGAAATTAACAATGGTAACTTAATCTAAGTCAGCCCTGATAAAATGAGAAAACCGGATAATGCTCAGTTAATGCAAGATATATTATGACAGATACAAAATATTATTACTACTGGCTGACAGTAAAAACTTTACATTAATCACAAAAACCTTACCAGGCCTACGAATTTACACCTTATCCTATACAGTACAAGAAAAAATGTTATAACACTTATACGCAAATTACACAGCAGCTAGATGGTTGGAGACTTCCTGAGCACTCACAAAAATAATAACAACCGTACAGGGCAGGACAGAGATGTGAACAAAATGAGGAGTAGATCTAAGTGGCAATTAATGCAGAGACTGAGCTCATTATACAGGGGCCGGCAGGGCTTGATACAACTTGTAAGAAGGACGCGCAAATGAAGCCACAGGGGACAAAGAGTTGACACTCCTGCTCTGAACAACAGAAAGAACGACTTACTCTACCATAAGGGAGGAGAAGGGGGGAGTGAGGTAGAACACGGAAGCTTGGTCACTATGGAAGCCACGAGGCGAATCGTGATCAAACATGCAGCATACTGTACGTTAGAATTATACAAAGGATGATGAAATCATAGGCTATGTAACACCTCCCCACCAAAAAAAAAAGACATTTACGAAGGAAATTTCTTCTTACTCTAAAACAATCTGTCTAAAGTCTAGATAAGCAATCTGCAATAACATTTTCTTTCCCCTTGACATGTTGTATGTCTAATGAATACTCCTGAAGAAGTAGACTCCATCTTGACAATCTCTGATTTTTATCTTTAAACTTACTAAGGAATTTCAGTGGGTTATGATCGGTATAAATGACTATGGGGTCAAAACCAGAACACAATAAAATGAAAAATGCTGTAAACCCAAAATCCAGGCCAAAAGCTCTTTCTCAATAGTTGAGTAGTTCTTTTGAGGTGGAGTGAACTTCTTACTGTAATAAGATACAGGGTGTTCAATACCCTGATCATCCTCTTGCAGCAAAACAGCCCCAGCTCCTGTATCACTTGCGTCAACAGCCATCTTAAAAGGCTTAGCAAAATTTGGAGTAGCGAGCACTGGCTGACTTCATAGGATAGCATTAAGTTTGCTGAAATAGGATTCACAGTTATCGGTCCAGACAAATTTAACTCCCTTTTTCAGTAGGTCTGTAAGTGGTGATACAAGAATTGAAAAGTTAAGAACAAATCTCCTGTAATAACCTACCATTCCCAAAAATCTTTGTAGCTCTTTCCTACTTTTAGGTCTGGGAAGATCACTTATAACCTGAACCTTAGCTGCTGGTGGTGCAACGTGTCCATCACCAATTACGTACCCAAGGTACTGAACTTTAGCTTGACCAAACTCACGCTTTGATAAATTAGCTACAAGATTAGCCTGAACCAAACGCTCAAGAAATTTACTGACATGGCATAGGTGATCTTTTCACTTGTCACTGAAGATTAATACATCATCAATATAAACAACACACCCTGCCAAACCCTCTGTTACAATATTCATGAGCTTCTGAAATGTGGCTGGTGCATTCTTCATACCATATGGCATTACAGAACATGCAAAAGTCTTTCCTAGTGTTACAAAACATGAGATCTCCCTAGCACGTTCAGTCATAGGTACTTGCCAGTATCCCTTTAACAAATCAAACTTACTTATGTACAGCCGACCACACAAATTCGTCCTTCTGAACATGCACGTAGTATAGCAGATGATCTGGTATCACTGTCATGGGAAGAGTTGACAGGTAGGCTGTAATTTGAGAAGCCGACTCTAAGATACTCGGTGAATTGTGTATAGGAATATATTCTATATGTAGCTACTCTTTTATATTTAAGAAATATTAGAAACAGAATGTGTTATGGGATAACAAGATATATTAGAGATCAACAAGTTAGGAAAAATAAAACCTTAATCGTGAACCGGACTACTTTTACAGATCCCACCCCTCCTCTCTCTCTCTCTCTCTCTCTCTCTCTCTCTCTCTCTCGTGAATATGTCTCTTTCTCTCTGTCACTCTCTCGTGAATATGTAGCGCTTTTCCATTTTCTTTGTCTCATTCGTAAGGCCCTGAAAAGACGTTAAATTTAGGTCGTGTGTCTAGGGTGAAGCTGCATTATAATTTCTTATAATCTTTAGAACGATTGAGAAGACTAGTATAAACTTAATAAAAGAAATGAAATAAGCTTTTTAGGTTACTCATTTCCTTTGCTTAAACGCCTGATATTTCATTTGTTTCCCTATTTTGTAAAAAAGGTTTGAAATAATTTCTCTTGTGTTTTTGTAATACATCGTATTATATTTTGTGCCAATAATTGTTTTTATGATTTATTCAAAATTCTGTCTTTTAAAGATCTTTACTAAATATGCTATACCAAGTCTATTCTTAATCTCATAACACTGATGTATTAGGACAGTGCTATTCAACCTGGGTGGACGGTCCACCTTAGGGTGGACGAAATTCAGTGTGGGGTGGACTGCTTTCTTTGAGTGGACAGAGGGTGGACCAGATCATTACCGTATATGGATAGAATAAAAAAGAATAAATAAATAATATAATACAAGTGGAGAATTTACATATGTGTAGTCAAAGATAGCATGTATGTTGATTTTTCTGTAGCTCACGAGCACTTAATCCAGCTTTATCTCGAAATGCATACACTGTACAATGAAATTTATACAAGATTTAACCTCTCTGTCTTTCCCTTCAGATTTATCACAAAGTGTGAACATTAAATATATATTTGTATATTACATATCGCCACTATAATAGCTAAGTATCACTTCCCCATCTAGCTCTCCTCTCTCTTAAACCTAACTTATCAGCTACGCCTAACTGTAAACCTGTCCAGTTCCTATTCATTTCATTAACAACACTGTGATATGGAACACGTTCTGTTCCTGTTCATTTGATTGGCAACGCTGGCAACTCTAGGCAGCTGGGCTCAAAGTGGAGAGTTGCTGTTGGAGCATAAGCATACCTCCTCTGTCTTCTCGTTCTATCTCAAAAAGCAGCTTTCAAGACATTTGGCCACCCTATGGATTTCTGGATTTCCCTGCTTGATAATCCTGAGTACAAGGAGTTGGCTGATCTGGCAACAGCAATGTTTGTCCAGATGCCAACGTCATATTTATGTGAACAAGGCTTCTCAAGCTTAGTTTTAATCAAGACAAAGAAAAGGAATGCCATTCTCAATTTAGATCCACAGATGCGGGTTGCACTGGAAAATCGTCTGGTGCCTCGATTCAACCTGATAGCAGACAAACTGCAACACCAGCCAAGAACCTAATATTTGTTTTTTGTTTTTTTGTTTTTTAGAGGAAGATTCATGACGTTTTTGTTATACTGGCTATAAAACATAGTGTTTGCAATTTTATTTGTTTTAAAATTCATAAAGACAATATATTTGCTTTGAAACTACAGTGATAAAATTATGTTATGTATATTTTGATTGAATGAATAATTATATGGAAGAATTTATAATTAAAATTTGGAAATTAAAAAAGTGAATGAAACTATTTTTTCCTGCATATGTAGATTTAAAAATGAATAATTTAATTTTTGGAATATATCAAATACAACGCATATTATGCGCAATATTGCTTATTGATTTGCTTCATTAGGAGAGATGCCATTTTTTTTAAATTGCACTAATGTATTTTCTCTTGTAATGAGACTGCATTATGTAATATGAAATACATAATGGAAAAATAATAAACTGCAAATTTATAATGAGTGAAATTGCTTTTACTTGCCTACATATTTGTACATTCAAGAATCTAAAAAAGTAAATATATAAGGTTAGGATCATGGGATTATACAGTTAACCGATTGGGGTGGACAGCTTTTACCAATTCAACACTAGGGGTGGACGACGCCAAAAAAGGTTGAAGAGCACTGTATTAGAACGTAAGTTTCTTTTTGTGTGTCACACAGCGCTATCCTATTTTAGTCACGTCAGGCTTTGTTCACGAAGCGTTGTTTGAAGAGAAGCATAAATGCATACGACAGGCTTTGCTCATGAAGAGGCAAAGTTTGCCAAGCAAAGCTCACTGGTCTCGACGGGACCTAATACGACGAAGTCAACATTAAGGAAATGAATAACATACATTAATGAGTACTTTATCAAGAATGACTTTTATTTCATAGACATATTGATGATAATCGTTTTCATCTTATGCTGAATGTTTTGTGTATTTGGTTATTAAGGAAAAAATTTGGTTATTTACAGTTTTATTACTTATTACAATTATATCTGAAACAAATTACAATGCAAATTATATGTGCATACATGTGTATGCAAAATAAATCCAAATGTCATACAACAAATTTAACATTTTTTACTTTTATAACGAGTCATAGCTAAAAATAATGGGTGATTTTCATACTGGATGCAAGTGATAAGGTTGCATATTACAGTCTAACTGAAAAATTAATTACAGGTCAGTAACCAGTCCATCCACCATGCTTCTCAATAACTTCCTGAAGCCTGTTTGGTACTGATGCAACTGTGTTGTAGACTACTTCAGGATTTCGCCGAAATAGTTCCCACTCCTCTTTCGTATGGTTGAGAAGTCCACGAGAAGTTCTCTCTTGACCTGGATTCCAAGACTGGACGATGTTTCCCCTGCAGTTTTCATGTCACAGCCTTTGCTCGGCCAGTCAAGTAAATCTATATCACGTTGATCGTTGAACCAACGACGAATTATCCCAGCAGAATGAACCGGACACTTATCCTATAACAAATAAATATAATATATAATATGAATATATGATGTATAATACAATAAAATATATATATATATATATATATATATATATATATATATATATATATATATATATACAATATATATATATATATATATATATATATATATATATATATATATATATATATATATATATATATATATATATATATATATATATATATATATATATATATATATATATATATATATATATATATATATATATATATATATATATATATATATTGTATTATATATGTCATGAGGATAGTTAGAACGATCAGGCAGTAAGAGAGAGACTGATAATATGAATGCGGTTATATAGTTATTATAGAAGTGGATAACCTATTGATATACAACTTTGTAAGATATTATTGTAGATTATAGATATGCCACAAAAGAGATACATAGTTATACCGATTTACTGTTGACATATGCAAATTCGTCAAGACACTGACTCTTTATATAAAAGAGACTTATATAAAATATGCTCTTGTTTTAGAGCATGTCAATTACCACTTCATTATATATTGCAATCATGTTATTTGATTGCTAATGAGTGAGTACCTTACCTGCATAAACACAATTCTCTCAGGGTAGGGTAAAGCCATAGCCCGAACACTGGGTATCACCACCTCCAGTAATTCCAGGTATACTTGGGAATTGAATCTCCCTTCGATCTCTGTCAGTTCACCAATGCCATACAAATGAATCCAGCCCCTCACATTGCAAGTTACGTGGCCGCTTCTTGCAATCTCGACAATGTTCTCCCTCGAATACCTAGTGCCAGGTCGCCTATAGCAATGGAGTGGTCCGTGAGTTGTAGAAGAAAAAGTTTTTTCATCACTGAAAATAACTCTACCCCAGAAGTCCAATCCTTCATTAACATGCGTTTCTGCAAATCGAAGCCTGTCCAATCGATGCCTATCTGTTAGTCTCTCTTTAGATGCAGGAATCTCTATGTCTCAAGCCACCTTCTCTTAAGCGTCGTCGCACCGTTTCGGTAGAAACTTGGAGGTGTAGGCGGTCCCTGATCGACACTGCGTTGCTTAAAGGATGTGCAGTTGCTTCTTCAATAATTCTGCGGTTATCACCGGGTGTTGTCGATCTTGGCGCACCACATCTCGGACGATCACGCAGATTACCCTCAGCTTCCCACCGTCTCCACCACTTGTTTACAGTTTTGTTCTTAATGCCTAGTTCATGTGCTATGGCAGAAACACTGAAGCCACTTCTCTTCAAGCCTCTAATTTGGCCCCGCAAAGCCATTTTATCCTGTTGCTGAGCCATTACTGATAACGTCCTGTTATTACCTCGATAAGAATTCGTCGTGTTCTAGGTTACAGCGTTCCCTATCCTCAAGTTAACACTTCTGTTTCAGATATATTACCCGATTCATGAACGTTTCAAAGCAGCGAACAAAATGAAGCAAATGAAAAGAATTCATGTCTATGCTCGTTCCATAATAAATATTGTATTCTACCAGGATTAGATATATATTATGATATGAAATACGCATTCGTATTATTGCATCGAAATCAATTCTTTGATCACAAGCTTCACATGCTCGAGAAATCGTATGGAACTCTTTAAAACCAGCTTCATTTTCTCTCTCTCTCTCTCTCTCTCTCTCTCTCTCTCTCTCTCTCTCTCGAGAGAGAGAGAGAGAGAGAGAGAGAGAGAGAGGAGGGGTGGGATCTTGAAAAGTAGTCCGGTTCACGATTAAGGTTTTATTTTTCCTAATTTGTTGATCTCTAATATATTTTCTTATCCCATAACACATTCTGTTTTTAATATTTCTTAAATATAAAAGAGTAGTTACATATAAAATATATTCCTATACACAATTTACCGAGTATCTTAGAGTCGGCTTCTCAAATTACAGCCTACCTGTCAACTCTTCCCATGACAGTGATACCAGATCATCTGCTATACTACGTGCATGTTCAGAGGGACGAATTTGTGTGGTCGGCTGTACCTAGCCTTTCCGATCTTGTCTATGCAATCTTCCACGCGAGGGAGAGGGTAACTGTCTGTTTTGGTTATCTGATTAACACGTCTGTAGTCGATGCAAAGCCGCTGTGACCCACCTGGCTTAGGGACTAGAGTGACAGGAGAACTCCACTCGCTCTGACGGGGCTCAATCATCTTGTGGTCCAACAGGTAGCCAAGCTCCTTCTGGATGAGAGGAACTTTCACTGGGTTCACACGGTAAGGAGGCAGTTTAATTGGCTTTGCGTCTCCAACATCGACATCATGCATCAACACTGGTTCTTCCTGAAGTGGCACGGAACACTTGCGGGTACTCCTGCAGTAATGCCGAGAACTCCTGCCTTTCCTTGGGAGCTAGATGAGAAAGCTTAGTCTGGAGATCATTCATGATATCAGGATTGTTCCCCAAACTATCACTCAGGCTCATGCTGCATGGGAGAACTTCACTTGCAGACTCGGGTGGAACAGCTACAGTGCAGACTGGGTTATTTTCGTCCCGCCTGTGATATAACTTTAGCATGTTGATGTGACAAAGTTGCTTGTTCTTTCTACGATCTGGTGTGGCGATGACATAGTTGACATCACTGAGTTTCTTCTCCACGAAATAAGGACCACTAAACTTGGCTTGAAGAGGTTGCCCATGCATCGGTAGCAGAATCAAAACCTGATCTCCTGGCTGAAAGTGGCGTAACCTGGACTTCTTATCATACCAAGTCTTCATCTTCTCCTGAGCAGCTCCTAAATTCTCTCTCGCCAGCTGTAAAGTAGTGGACAGCCGTTCTTTGAACTTCATCACATACTCCAGCAGGTTGACGTCATCTTCCTCTGACAGCCAGCATTCCTTGTGTAGCTCAAGGGGTCCTCTTACTTCATAGCCAAACAGTAGTTCAAAGGGTGAGAAGCCCAGTGATTCATTTGGAGATTCTCTTGCGGCAAATACAACGAATGGAAGACCTTTATCCCCTTCTTTCTGATGTTTCAAACAGCATTTCTTGAGCATCGATTTGAGTGTTTGATGATATCTCTCCAACGCTCCTTGGGTGTGGGGATGGTAAGCTGAACACGTGATCTGGGTGATGCCCAGCTCTTTCAGAGACTGCTTGAAAACATTTGACATGAAATTACTTCCCCTGTCTGACCGTACCTCCTTGGGCAGACCAAACTTGGTGAAGAACCCCAGCATTTCCTTAACCACGTCCTTTGCTGAGATATTTCTAAGTGGAATGGCTTCAGGATAATGAGTAGCCATATCAATCAGGGTCAACACATAAGAAAATCCTGAAGAAGTCTTAGGAAGAGGGCCCACAATATCCACCAACACACGGGTGAAAGGCGCCTCAAAAAGAGGAATGGGAACTAGAGGTGCAACCTTTTCGGTCTGATTACACTTCCCCACAACTTGCAGGTGTGACAAGACTTACAATACCAGGAAACATCTCTGAAGATACCTGGCCAGTAGAAGTGTTTCAAAATGCGTGCCACAGTCTTCCTCACTCCAAAGTGTCCTGCCAAACTGGAATCATGAGCCACTCTAATGATATCCTGCCTACAAACACGAGGGATGACAACTTGATGTACAACCTTCCATTCACAGTCGGCTGATGCTGTTGGGGGTCTCCACATCCTCATAAGTACTCCTGACTTTATATAATAACAAGTAGAAGCACCAGCTGACTCTTCCTCACTGCAAGCAGAGTTAGCTAGACCTTTCAACTCAGGGTCAGCAACCTGCAACTCAACCAATTCTTGACGAGACAAATTATCAACACTACGGGGTACTGCCTCATCTGGTGAGTGGTCCAAATTAGCAAGAAAAGTGTCAGCTAGGATAACATCATCATCATCATTATCCTCTAAGTCACCAGTAACTTTAGACTTAGCCCTAGTGACAGCACATGCAGAGAACACATCAGGGACATCACAATCCTGGGTCGCAGCCACTGGCTCACTAGACAACTGAGGTGCTGGACACACTTGACTTCCACCAATATCATTTCCAAGTAAGAAAGTTACACCTGACATTGGGAGTGTCTCAACCAACCCAACCATAACGGAACCATTAACAAAACCAGACTCTAAATTCACTCTGCACAGAGGGACAGAGAAGTAATTATTCCCTACACCTTGTAAGATTACAGTTTCATCAGAGGAATTAACATTAGAGCCTAGAACACTGGTCAGCATAAGGGATTGGCAAGCACCTGTATCGCGATATATTTTAACTGATTTCCTGTTATTACTGTCCAGAGGACTGACAAAATCATCAGACAGGAAATTAGCACATGAACTCTTGAGATTGTCACCCACGTTACTGCTCAAAAGAGGAGCTTCATCGTGAGAATTTAATTTACCCCTCAAAGCAGGTTCAGTTAACTCGGTTAAAGAATTCTGGGAACTCTCAAGGGTGGACACTAGACCAATTGACTGAATATTTAAAGACTCCTTTTTGTTCACATCACGCTGTCTCCTGAAACATTTCTCCGTAGTATGACCAAGCTTACTACAATAAGTGCATTTACTTTTCTGAAATCTAGAGGTGGAGCTGTTATTTACTTCCTGAGAAACATCATCTTTATTCTCTTTCCTGTTACCTGTACTCTGAGTAGAGGCAACGTACTTACTCTCAGCTTTCCTTTTTTCTTTAGAATATCTCTTGTGAGTGAGAACATATTCATCAGCTAAAACTGCAGCATCAGACAAATTATCTATTCTTTTCTCATCAAGATATAGGCTTACATCTTTATTAATACACCTTTTGAAGTCCTCCAGCAAAATCATCTGCTTAAATTTATCAAAATCAGAATTTACATTCTTAGAATTTAACCACTGCTCTAACAGATCTTCTTTGATTTTTGCATACTCAACATGGGATTGCTTATCTTGCTTATAAGTTGTCCTAAATTTTACTCTATAGGCTTCAGGAACAAGCTCATAGGCCTTAAGAATCAAGCTCTTAACTACATCATAATTATCAGATTGATCCTGAGGCAAAGATGCATAGGTTACTTGAGCTTTACCGGTGAGAACAGTTTGAAGGAGTACTGGCCAATACTTTTTGGGCCAATTAAAACCTGTAGCTACGCTCTCAAACAACTGAAAATACTTTGTTAAATCAGATTCATTAAAAGGAGGGACAAGTTTAACATTTTTAGCCACATCAAAATCATTAGAGCTAGATGATCCAGTTCCACTTTGTTTCATGCGATACTCATGGTCTGCCTGAATCCTAGCAAATTCAACTTGTGCCTGAAACTCAGTCTCCTTAGCACGAGCCTGAAACTCAGCCTCCTTAGCACGAGCCTGAAACTCAGCCTCCTTAGCACGAGCCTGAAACTCAGCCTCCTTAGCACGAGCCTGAAACTCAGCCTCCTTAGCACGAGAATGAAACTCAGCCTCCTTAGCACGAGCCTCCTGCAGGGCTAGCTGTAACTTAGCTATTTCAATCTGCTTTTGCTCGTCTGGAGGAGTTACATTAAACAAGCTTTCATTAATCATGTCAACAATTTGATCTTTAGAATGATGAGAGCGAACAGCAATTCCCAATTGTTGAGCAACAAGCTTAAGTTCATTCTTTGTTCTGTTTTCTACATCACACACTGCACATTTGACAAAAAATCTTTGGCTTCATCAAGAGTAGTAATAGTAGATATCATGAATAAATCACAGTCACAAAATATCAAGCAATATCCTTATGATAATATCCTGAATATCCTGATATGAGGTCGCCAAATTTATGTTACGGAACAGAGAGATAATGAACACTTCAAGTGAGAAAACCAAAAATCACTACTGTCCCACAAAGTTCCAGGTTCAAAACAAAAGAGTTAGGTAAAATTACAAGTTAAAGTTTAATGCTCAAATTAACAACTAAACACTCAGGACTCAAAAGGATAATGTAATGGCAAAAACAGGTTAAATATATGGTTAACTGCAATAGCCTCAATTAACACGAAATTAACAAGGGTAAATTTATCTAAGTCAGCCCTGATAAAATGAGAAAACCGGATAATGCTCAGTTAATGCAAGATATATTATTACAGATACAAAATATTATTAGTACTGTCTGACAGTAAAAACTTTACATTAATCACAAAAACCTTACCAGTCCTACGAATTTACACCTTATGCTATACAGTACAAGAAAAAATGTAATAACACTTATACTCAAATTACACAGCAGCTAGATGGTTGGAGACTTCCTGAGCACTCACAAAAATAATAACAACCGTACAGGGCAGGACAGAGATGTGAACAAAATGAGGAGTAGATCTAAGTGGCAATTAATGCAGAGATTGAGCTCATTATACAGGGGCCGGCAGGGCTTGATACAACTTGTAAGAAGGATGCGCAAATGAAGCCACAGGGGACAAAGAGTTGACACTCCTGCTCTGAACAACAGAAAGAACGACTTACTCTACCATAAGGGAGAAGGGGGGAGTGAGGTAGAACACGGAAGCTTGGTCACTATGGAAGCCACGAGGCGAATCGTGATCAAACATGCAGCATACTGTACGTTAGAATTATACAAAGGATGATGAAATCATAGGCTATGTAACACCTCCCCACCAAAAAAAAGACATTTACGAAGGAAATTTCTTTTTACTCTAAAACAATCTGTCTAAAGTCTAGATAAGCAATCTGCAATAACATTTTCTTTCCCCTTGACATGTTGTATGTCTAATGAATACTCCTGAAGAAGTAGACTCCATCTAGACAATCTCTGATTTTTATCTTTAAACTTACTAAGGAATTTCAGCGGGTTATGATCGGTATAAATGACTATGGGGTCAAAACCAGAACACAATAAAATGAAAAATGCTGTAAACCCAAAATCAAGGCCAAAAGCTCTTTCTCAATAGTTGAGTAGTTCTTTTGAGGTGGAGTGAACTTCTTACTGTAATAAGATACAGGGTGTTCAATACCCTGATCATCCTCTTGCAGCAAAACAGCCCCAGCTCCTGTATCACTTGCGTCAACAGCCATCTTAAAAGGCTTAGCAAAATTTGGAGTAGCGAGCACTGGCTGACTTCATAGGATAGCTTTAAGTTTACTGAAATAGGATTCACAGTTATCGGTCCAGACAAATTTAACTCCCTTTTTCAGTAGGTCTGTAAGTGGTGATACAAGAATTGAAAAGTTAAGAACAAATCTCCTGTAATAACCTACCATTCCCAAAAATCTTTGTAGCTCTTTCCTACTTTTAGGTCTGGGAAGATCACTTATAACCTGAACCTTAGCTGCTGGTGGTGCAACGTGTCCATCACCAATTACGTACCCAAGGTACTGAACTTTAGCTTGACCAAACTCACACTTTGATAAATTAGCTACAAGATTAGCCTGAACCAAACGCTCAAGAAATTTACTGACATGGCATAGGTGATCTTTCCAGTTGTCACTGAAGATTAACCCCTACACCGCGGGCTTGTTTACCAATTACTTGCGTGTCCCGCGGGGTTATTTGGGCTCCGACAGACTCTCAAAAAATATTTGCTAAAAATCAGTTATTAGTCCTAGAATAATAAAATTATATATGCTTATAGCACATACCTTCAGCTTTCTCCTGGAATGATTGTTGAGCCTTCGTCAGTTTCCGTAGGACTTGTGGAGACCTCTGAAGTAGGGTAACTAAGTCTCCACTTTACACTTCCCGACAACCCGTTATATGATTACCACAGCCAGATACAAACACTATAAACACTATTCTACCATTTTGAAGTAGTTTGGGATCCATACTAAAAAAAAAAACAGTGTGAAAGCAATGGAAATTACGAGCGCGTCTGATCGCCGCACTTGCGCTAGTTCGCTCTAGGCACTCTGTCATTTATTATTCATAAAACCCCTCACACTTTATATTTCTATTACTATATCACACTTATATATATCTGGAGTCTTTCTCCATAAGTTTCATTCAGTCGTATTATTTTATTGTCACTGAAGTCATTTTATTTTTCAGTCAGTAAAATACGTAGAGAGCCACGGATTCACTCTCACTGTTATAACATAAATTATTTGTACTCATATTCTTATATTACTAATTACTTACATTACTATTTACATTTTCTATTCTATTTTCAATATTTACCCTTCTATTTTACTTACAATATGTTATTCACTGTCACTTTCAGTAAGATGAAACTATAGTACACTGTTCAATCATATGAACTGAACATCCATTGCTTTCACCTGCTATTTACACATTATTTACACATTATTTACACATCATTTCCAAATAATTCTGCTTCCACACTTGCACTGTCAGAACTGCTTCTGGCTGTGATAATCGAAGAAGCAGGTTACACAGAGGGGAACCTGGCATTCAGCGCACTGCCAAGAGGTGCGTTTATGCTCAGGTGTGCGGCGTGTGGTATGCGCACATACCTGACACCTGCGAATCGCAGCCTTCCTTTTCCCTGTGGCAGGCATTAGCTCAAGTCTGTGCCGATCCATATACGCCCTCTGCTCAAGTCGGTCGGGAAGTGTAACTGGATGGCGCCTTGGAGTTGCTGCTTGCACCTTACCATATTTTTCCAGCAGCTGCTGGACACAAGTCCTGGCGAACAACCTCAGGGAGAAGGACTTGGGTGGCTTTACCTTCATCTTGTACAGGATGAAGGCGTTCAGCATCGTCATATCTATGAGATGCAGAAAAACTTTCCTGTACCACCTAGTATTCTTCCTGAGGCAGTCGATCTCACCAATCATCATGTCGGACTTGTCCACCAGCCGCATGTTTATATTATAGTCCAACAGCATCAGGTTTCATCACAGGTTCGCCTGTCCTACGGTCGACCTTCCCACTGTCTCTCATCTCCCCCTTATGTACGGTGGTGAGCATGTGCACGACTCTCTTGTCATGCCACCGTATTGCCAGCATCTTCTCAGACTTGCGTAGGTGCACGTCTCCTCGCTGCGAGTTTCCTGCCTCTGGGAATTTGGGGAAGTTGGCACGATTACTTTTGACAGTGCCGCAGGAGCCAATGCCGTGCTCAGAAAGGTATTTGGCAAGTTTCGGTGCTGTATAGTAGTTGTCTGTATACAGCACATGATTCCCACCAAAATACTTTTCTAGGAGCACTTTCACTACACAGCCTGAGAAGCCAAGGGGGTGTGTTTTATCGAGATCGACAGTGCTGGCTGAATATATGACGAAGTCAAGGATGTACCCCGTCTTACAGTCGCACAGTACAAAGAACTTAATTCCAAAGCGATGGCGTTTGCTTGGAATGTACTGGACAAACTGAAGACGTCCTCTGAACAGAACCAAGGACTCATCAATGACAACCTTCTGAAATGGGTGGAAGAATGACATGAACTTATCCTTCATTCTGTTCAGAATCTCCCGGATCTTCCAGAGTGGGTCGGTTTGGGAAGGTATATCATTATCGGCAAAGTGCAGGTTTCCCATGATGTTCCGGAAGCGATCTCTGGCCATGTACTTGTTGAAGGTCGGTGAGGGTAGTAAGGGGTCCATGGACCAGTATTCTTCCAACTCATGCTTTTTGGAGTGTGGCATAAGAAGCATGAGGGCAAAGAACACATACAGCTCCTGCACTCCCAGCATGGTCCACTGTTGCATCTTGGCTGCACCTGTACCACTAGCAGCACGTTGTGATTCGAACCTGTTAGTCTCATCACATATGTGCTGCATGACTTCGTCATCTAGGAAGGCCAAAAGGTAGTCGACACACTCAGCATTTTCGTCCATAGTGAAGGCAGGCTGAACTCCTGACGAGCTCTCATCGAAAACCAGGTTTTCGGGGACAAAATCTGACCCTTCCGTCCACACGAAGGCGTCCAGGATTCCCTGGCGTGGCGGTGGAGGGATGGTGGTGGTGGTGGTGGTGGAGGTTGGCTGAGAGGGAGGCTTATCACGGTCAAGGTCACTCGCACTGACCCTAGGTTGCCGTACAGCACTAGCAGCCCTTACCCTACTAGCTACACTACTTCTCACTCTCTTAGATCTACCTCTACCTCTACCGCCGGCCTTCACTGTTGATGCTGGTGGTGACTCCGACGACGAAGACTCCGGAGATAACTCAGCCGACGATGATGACGAGATGAGTAAAGCGGGGCTTGGGGAACGGGGAGGTGAATGATCTCGTGACTCATGGCGGGCTGGGTCACGTGGGGGCATTGTTCTGGGGCTAACACGCCGCCTTTTCACTCCCTTCCCAAATTCTTTTCCTTCCTGCACTAAAGGCTCCTTTCCCTTGGAGCTACACACAGATTCACTGGTAGGAGCACTTGTTGTCGCTGTTTCTGGCGCGATAAGTTCACCCGGCTCATCACACGATTCACCGGAATCGTCAAAATCGCTGTCCATTATTATCATCGACAATTCAGCAAGTTCTCGTGCCACTGCAGAGTCACTGAGGCCTTTCCTGCTTGCCTCAACACTTTTCTTGGGGGTAGAGGTCACGGGGCCCTTTGCAATGGGCGCAGAAGCGGCAGGAATGGCGGGGTGCGAGTGCGACATGTTGTCTCTGCAGTGGAGGACAAGGAACTAAATGCCGCGGCTTATCTGAGAAGGGAAGGGTTGACAATGACACTTTAGGCTGACTGCTGCTAACTTTCAGGCTAATTTTTTATAGGTAGAAAATCTTGGCAATAAATAAAGAAATAGGTACTTCCAGGTGAATGTAAATGTCAATTAGGATTCTCCCTTCCTTTCTGATATATATTTTTATTACAGACATCGATTACAAGGCATAAATCAAAGGGGAAATTACCGTGGTAATGTAGCGAATGAATGCACGTGAGGTTTTGTCAGGTGATAATTGGGCAATTTCAGGAGTATAACACTATCACTTACCTGTTTTTTTTTTTGTATATATTATTGGGTAAAAATATTGGGCATAGGGCTTATTTCAATGGATGAAATCTGTGGAAAAAGAAGAGGGAAATTTCCGTAGCGCAGCGCGGTGTGAGAGGTGAGAGGAGAGGGTAATGGAGGGCAAGTAGGGAGGGAGACAAGAAGGGCGTAAATTATCTGAGAAGGGAAGGGTTGACAATGACACTTTAGGCTTACTGCTGCTAACTTACATGCTAATTTTTTATAGGTAGAAAATCTCGGCAATAAATATAGAAATAGGTAGTTCCAGGTGACTGTAAATGTCAATTAGGATTCTCCCTTCCTTTCTGATATATATTTTTATTACAGACATCGATTACAAGGCATAAATCAAAGGGGAAATTACCGTGGTAATGTAGCGAATGAATGCACGTGAGGTGTTGTCAGGTGATAATTAGGCAATTTCTGGAGTATAACACTATCACTTACCTGTTTTTTTTTTGGTATATATTATTGGGTAAAAATATAGGGCATAGGCCTTATTTCAATGGATGAAATCTGTGGAAAGAGAAGGGGGAAATTTCCGTAGCGCAGCGCGGCGTGGGAGGTGAGAGGAGAGGGTAATGGAGGGCAGGTAGGGAGGGGAGTCAGGAAGGGGTTAAAATAGCTAAAATGTCAACAATGGATGGGAGTACAGATGAGATTTGGAGTGCTGACTAGTGTTGGACATTGGCAGTACTGATATATGATACAAGCCACCACTTGAGAGCCCGGGATAATTCAAAATAACACAGAATCACAAAAGTGACGCCCCGCGGTATGATCCATTGTAGCCGAGCGTCACGAAAGTGACGCCCCGCGGTTAAGGGGTTAATACATCATCAATATAAACAACACACCCTGCCAAACCCTCTGTTACAATATTCATGAGCTTCTGAAATGTGGCTGGTGCATTCTTCATACCATATGGCATTACAGAACATGCAAAAGTCTTTCCTAGTGTTACAAAACATGAGATCTCCCTAGCACGTTCAGTCATAGGTATTTGCCAGTATCCCTTTAACAAATCAAACTTACTTATGTACAGCCGACCACACAAATTCGTCCCTCTGAACATGCATGTAGTATAGCAGATGATCTGGTATCACTGTCATGGGAAGAGTTGACAGGTAGGCTGTAATTTGAGAAGCCGACTCTAAGATACTCGGTGAATTGTGTATAGGAATATATTCTATATGTAGCTACTCTTTTATATTTAAGAAATATTAGAAACAGAATGTGTTATGGAATAACAAGATATATTAGAGATCAACAAGTTAGGAAAAATAAAACCTTAATCGTGAACCGGACTACTTTTACAGATCCCACCCCTCCTCTCTCTCTCTCTCTCTCTCTCTCTCTCGTGAATATGTCTCTTTCTCTCTGTCACTCTCTCGTGAATATGTAGCGCTTTTCCATTTTCTTTGTCTCATTCGTAAGGCCCTGAAAAGACGTTAAATTTAGGTCGTGTGTCTAGGGTGAAGCTGCATTATAATTTCTTATAATCTTTAGAACGATTGAGAAGACTAGTATAAACTTAATAAAAGAAATGAAATAAGCTTTTTAGGTTACTCATTTCCTTTGCTTAAACGCCTGATATTTCATTTGTTTCCCTATTTTGTAAAAAAGGTTTGAAATAATTTCTCTTGTGTTTTTGTAATACATCGTATTATATTTTGTGCCAATAATTGTTTTTATGATTTATTCAAAATTCTGTCTTTTAAAGATCTTTGCTAAATATGCTATACCTAGTCTATTCTTAATCTCATAACACTGATGTATTAGAACGTAAGTTTCTTTTTGTGTGTCACACAGCGCTATCCTATTTTAGTCACGTCATGCTTTGTTCACGAAGCGTTGTTTGAAGAGAAGCATAAATGCATACGACAGGCTTTGCTCATGAAGAGGCAAAGTTTGCCAAGCAAAGCTCACTGGTCTCGACGGGACCTAATACGACGAAGTCAATGTTAAGGAAATGAATAACATACATTAATGAGTACTTTATCAAGAAAAACTTTTATTTCATAGACATATTGATGATAATCGTTTTCATCTTATGCTGAATGTTTTGTGTATTTGGTTATTAAGGGAAAAATTTGGTTATTTACAGTTTTATTACTTATTACAATTATATCTGAAACAAATTACAATGCAAATTATATGTGCATACATGTGTATGCAAAATAAATCCAAATGTCATACAACAAATTTAACATTTTTTACTTTTATAACGAGTCATAGCTAAAAATAATGGGTGATTTTCATACTGGATGCAAGTGATAAGGTTGCATATTACAGTCTAACTGAAAAATTAATTACAGGTCAGTAACCAGTCCATCCACCATGCTTCTCAATAACTTCCTGAAGCCTGTTTGGTACTGATGTAACTGTGTTGTAGACTACTTCAGGATTTCGCCGAAATAGTTCCCACTCCTCTTTCGTATGGTTGAGAAGTCCACGAGAAGTTCTCTCTTGACCTGGATTCCAAGACTGGACGATGTTTCCCCTGCAGTTTTCATGTCACAGCCTTTGCTCGGCCAGTCAAGTAAATCTATATCACGTTGATCGTTGAACCAACGACGAATTATCCAAGCAGAATGAACCGGACACTTATCCTATAACGAATAAATATGATATATAATATGAATATATGATGTATAATACAATAAAATATATATATATATATATATATATATATATATATATATATATATATATAATATATATATATATATATATATATATATATATATATATTTTGTATTATATATGTCATGAGGATAGTTAGAACGATCAAGAAGTAAGAGAGAGACTGATAATATGAATGCGGTTATATAGTTATTATAGAAGTGGATAACCTATTGATATACAACTTTGTAAGATATTATTGTAGATTATAGATATGCCACAAAAGAGATACATAGTTATACCGATTTACTGTTGACATATGCAAATTCGTCAACACACTGACTCTTTATATAAAAGAGACATATAAAATATGCTCTTGTTTTAGAGCATGTCAATTACTACTTCATTATATATTGCAATCATGTTATTTGATTGCTAATGAGTGAGTACCTTACCTGCATAAACACAATTCTCTCAGGGTAGGGTAAAGCCATAGCCCGAACACTGGGTATCATCACCTCCAGTAATTCCAGGTATACTTGGGAATTGAATCTCCCTTCGATCTCTGTCAGTTCACCAATGCCATACAAATGAATCCAGCCCCTCACATTGCAAGTTACGTGGCCGCTTCTTGCAATCTCGACAATGTTCTCCCTCGAATACCTAGTGCCAGGTCGCCTATAGCAATGGAGTGGTCCGTGAGTTGTAGAAGAAAAAGTTTTTTCATCACTGAAAATAACTCTACCCCAGAAGTCCAATCCTTCATTAACATGCGTTTCTGCAAATCGAAGCCTGTCCAATCGATGCCTATCTGTTAGTCTCTCTTTAGATGCAGGAATTCTATGTCTCAAGCCACCTTCTCTTAAGCGTCGTCGCACCGTTTCGGTAGAAACTTGGAGTGTAGGCGGTCCCTGATCGACACTGCGTTGCTTAAAGGATGTGCAGTTGCTTCTTCAATAATTCTGCGGTTATCACCGGGTGTTGTCTATCTTGGCGCACCACATCTCGGACGATCACGCAGATTACCCTCAGCTTCCCACCGTCTCCACCACTTGTTTACAGTTTTGTTCTTAATGCCTAGTTCATGTGCTATGGCAGAAACACTGAAGCCACTTCTCTTCAAGCCTCTAATTTGGCCCCGCAAAGCCATTTTATCCTGTTGCTGAGCCATTACTGATAACGTCCTGTTATTACCTCGATAAGAATTCGTCGTGTTCTAGGTTACAGCGTTCCCTATCCTCAAGTTAACACTTCTGTTTCAGATATATTACCCGATTCATGAACGTTTCAAAGCAGCGAACAAAATGAAGCAAATGAAAAGAATTCATCTCTATGCTCGTTCCATAATAAATATTGTATTCTACCAGGATTAGATATATATTATGATATGAAATACGCATTCGTATTATTGCATCGAAATCAATTCTTTGATCACAAGCTTCACATGCTCGAGAAATCGTATGGAACTCTTTAAAACCAGCTTCATTTTCTCTCTCTCTCTTTCTCTCTCTCTCTCTCTCTCTCTCTCTCTCTCTCTCTCTCTCTCTCTCTCTCTCTCTCTCGAGAGAGAGAGAGAGAGAGAGAGAGAGGAGGGGTGGGATCTTGAAAAGTAATCCGGTTCACGATTAAGGTTTTATTTTTCCTAATTTGTTAATCTCTAATATATTTTCTTATCCCATAACACATTCTGTTTTTAATATTTCTTAAATATAAAAGAGTAGCTACATATAGAATATATTCCTATACACAATTTACCGAGTATCTTAGAGTCGGCTTCTCAAATTACAGCCTACCTGTCAACTCTTCCCATGACAGTGATACCAGATCATCTGCTATACTACGTGCATGTTCAGAGGGACGAATTTGTGTGGTCGGCTGTACCTAGCCTTTCCGATCTTGTCTATGCAATCTTCCACGCGAGGGAGAGGGTAAGTGTCTGTTTTGGTTATCTGATTAACACGTCTGTAGTTGATGCAAAGCCGCTGTGACCCACCTGGCTTAGGGACTAGAGTGACAGGAGAACTCCACTCGCTCTGACAGGGCTCAATCATCTTGTGGTCCAACAGGTAGCCAAGCTCCTTCTGGATGAGAGGAACTTTCACTGGGTTCACACGGTAAGGAGGCAGTTTAATTGGCTTTGCGTCTCTGTCACGGGGTTTTTAAAATATCACTGTAATTTTGATATAAATGGTTAAATATTATTTAAATTGATAATAATATTCAATAATATTGAAGAGCAGAGACAATGATTGTCTTGCTACATCAAGCAACGATTACTTTACGCTGGCTTAGCACGATTCTCTGAGAACGAGAATTTATAAACTTCCTCAACAGTACACAGCAGAGACTAATTACTCACAATTGCTGAATTACTGTACTGTTAGCCCCTGGAGAAAGTTACATTACCCCTGACAATAAATAACTAATACTAATAATAATAACATCAGGTTCTTGCTGATGCATTAACTCCTGGCACAACGGATTTTAAGTTAATACAACAAGACTGTTCTAAGTACCAGTTATGAATAGTAAATGTTTATGCAAGCTAGGAGCTATATGGAAAATAAGCTTAATTTGGATTAAATGAAACAAGAGTTTACTTACATTAAGCTCAAGAAAGGAACTGTTAAATTTATTAATCACAAAAAATAAATTTAACGTTACAATTCAAATTAATTAAATGAGACGCACTCGCTCACCCACGCAATAGCTAAATACTTACGCCTAGGGAAAAACACCTTAACTAAGCTCTTAAAACTACAAAATACACAAAAGAAATACCAGTCGATGAATGCTATGTATCACCACTAAGGTGGGAGTACTGGGATTACTGAACTAGTGGAGCTTGGGGTGCTAGCTGACCTCTCCACTTCTGAGCACAGAACCTTTCTCCGCCACAGCAAACACAAGACTGAATTCAAATAATGTACAGGCAGGACGCACAAGCTACCAGAAGGCGTGGCTAACGGTTTAGGCAAGCAGAGTGAACGATAAAGAAACAATAATATCGCTCAGTAGCGCACTTAGTGACGTGCATTAAATCGGTCACTTTTTGAAAACGGTGACGAATGATTTGAAAAGTATACTCCGAAATGGAGGGAGAAACGGTTAGCTGAGCGATACACAGTGAGTTTTCCACTAATAGTTCATGGCTTCTCACAAAAGGGAAATGTCGCAAACTGATTCGTGACATTACGCCCTTAGAAAGTTAAATTTTTTCCTTATGGGAAAAAATTTGTGTATATATATATATATATATATATATATATATATATGTACACATCCTAAGTCATTCGCACAAGATTCACACTGTGGTGTGTGTGCTATCCTGCTACAGGAGAAAGTCGCAGTCGCCAGTGAGCGAAAAAACCTCGTATTTACGTTAATAGAAACAAGCTTGAGGGAAAAACTCCGTGACGACTGTGAAAATCCTGTACTCAGGTCAAACTGAGCGAAAGTTCGCTACATTTACATTAACAACTAATTGTTATGTAGTGTAGTGTATGTAATACACGGTGTAGGTGTGACAGTTGTAGTGTAACTGTACCTACGTGTAAAATGACACAGTAATACAAATTTATAGTAAAATAATGATGACGAGGCAGAAGAGAAGGGGCGGCAGCATGCAACAGGAACGGCCAGCTGATCTGCACGGTAATGCTGCACCCACCAGCTACACCTGCGAAAGGAATTAAGGTGGAGCATCAAAACTGTTATTTCTGTCTCTCTCTCTCTCTCTCTCTGCCTAGCAATCAGTACTTGTCATTATTAACCAGGAAACGTAATTCTTGAATTCACAAATTGCTTAGAACCCTTATAGCTTACTGGTTAATGCTTATTAACTAGGAAATGTGCCAATTCTTGAATTACTCAAATCTCTTAGAACGGGCAGTTTACTAGTTAACCTAACATTATTAACCAGGAAACGTGCCAGTTCTTGAATTCACAAATTGCTTAGAACGGGCAGTTTACTGGTTAACCTAACTCTACACTTACGAGTAATACAGGAAGCTGAAAATCGCTACGCAATCTCGGGCAGGTCACGTTTTAACACCCACCGTGGGTGTGAACACTCACGTGCGTAATGTGCATTCCCCGGGAATCCTCAGAGAGGCCCACAGCTCGAGACATTCCACAAGGTAATTCATACACAGCCTCGGACTGTCTCTGCAAGGTTCTCAAACTTCCCCCTTAACTTATGGTATACATGTATGTACAAGCCCTGGATATACTGTGTCCTGTAGGGCCAACGAGTGAGACGTCTGGTCTACACTAACTGGGAACCAGGCTGGTCCTTGGATTACTCAAATCGCTTAGGATGCCTATTACGGAACCCAACATACAACAGTTGCTAGTTAGTAAGCAGTTAGTAGGTGAGACATCAGGTCTACACCCACATTACCACTACCCTGTCTCTCAACTGACTCAGAGATTACAGGTGTGGTTTCAAATGGCACAGGAAGGACATGTCCCTGATTAGTGGTGTTACTTTGACACTCGCTGCAGGAACGAACAAAACTATCTATGTCTCGTTCCATCCCTGGCCAGAAAAAGTCAGCTCGGATATGGCCCTGGGTCTTCCTTTTGCCCATGTGACCTCCTGAGGCTGAACAATGACCCCATTGTAACACTGCTAGGCGGTACTTGGCGGGAACGACAAACTGCAATCGAACCTCGCCCTCGGGTGTTCGTGACTCACGGTAGAGCCGTCCTTGTCTGCGAAGGAACTTGGCTCGACCTCCCCGTGAATACTTAATCACTCGACCCTTTTGTTTGTTCCGCACGGTAGCAAGTGTCGGGTCAGAATGTTGTTCTTGCACAACAAGTTGACTACACATCAGATCTTGCGGCGATTCAATGATCACTGGGGTGACACAGTCTAGAGCCTCAGTCATGGCTCGTGTTACCGCAGCAGCCGAAGTCTGAGTGGCGCCATCATCGGAGCAACTATCCTTGGCTCCTTGAATATTCCCAATGATGAGTTCAAATAAGGGTTCTGGCATGACAACTGCAAGTGTCATACCAGTATAAAATGGAGATGCCACCTGGATACATGCCTCAGGGAACAATCTCACTGATCCATCGATAAGGCTTGCATGGATCTGTCGACCTGTATACTGCTCAGGCCGAACTAAACTCTGCTTGACAGAGCAACCTGAGGAACCATTGTCTCTCAGGACCTTCACAGGAATGCCTCCCACAAACCCTGGCTGAACCAGGAAGGTACTGTCACCTGTGGGAGGGCCAATGGAGGAAGCAGCTAGCCACTCATGAGGCTGCTGAATTGATGTGGCAAACATTGTGCCTTGTGAATTATAAGATGGAACATTGGCCATCTGTGGAGGGGGGTTCACTGTCACTGTGGGACTAGTGAACTGTGGGGAAGTATCCACACTGGTAGGGACGTGACCACCGTGCTGCTGCTGAGGAATGAAGGCTGCATTCGCTTCCTGCCTCTTTTGAGCTGGTGGTGAAAAAGTTTGTCCCGACGGTCGGTTGCGTGGCTGATACTGCTGCTGGTTAGGGTACTTGTTGTACCTCTTCCACTCAGGTTTCTGAGTGTTTTGCCCCTGGTCCTTCCACTGTGGTTTTGGACCTTGGCCATTACTCTGAGAATGGCCTTGTTGCTGGGGTTCAGTCTGAGACGGCTTCCCAGACTTATCAGGTTTTCTGTTCCAGGTGTTTTGCTGCTTGCGAGTTTGATACCCGTGTGCAGTAAAGAATGCGTCAGCCTTCTCTACCATTTGGCTGGCATCTTTCACCTGGCAGATCTTAAGCTGTGCTATGAGCTCAGCAGGCCATGACCTCTCTAGCTGTGTACGCAGCATAAGGTCAATTATCCCCTCACGCGTGGAAGGAGTTTCATCTTTCTCCATCCACTCACCTAGATAAGCAGTGAGACGGTCGAGGAACTGAACAGCTGTCTCCTTGTCTTGGAGACGAGCTCGCATGAACTGAGCTTTGGCGTCGTCTACTGTGAGACCATACGCCTTAATGAGTGCAGCTTTCATCACTTCATACGTGAGATTGTCTCCACGAATTCTGTGGAGAATATCGAGGGCAGGGCCCTCAAACAGGCTAAGAAACTGAAGCCGCTTAGCTGCATCATCGAGCTGGTAAAGCTGAGCCATGTCTTCAAATCGAGCTATGTATGGCTCGATTCGCTCGCCATCTTTGTATGGGGGAAGCTTGATGTGTGGGGTCGCCATAACATGTGCAGGGAGAGCGCTCGTGGAGCTTGAACCAACTGCACCAGATGTGTCTGAACCCAAGGAATCTCGCTTGAGCTTCATCACTTCAAGTTCATGTTTCTCACGTGCTTCACGTTCGGCACGTTCATATTCACGTTGTTCCCGCACGTGTTCTAAGTCGAGTTCGCGCTGTTTTTGCTCGTGTTCACGCTGTTCTCGCTCGTGTTCCAAGTCGAGTTCGCGCTGTTTTTGCTCGTGTTCACGCTGTTCTCGCTCGTATTCGAGCTGAATTCTACGCTCTTCACGAGCATCTTTCTCACGTTCTTGCTCGTAATTGAACCGTGAGAGTATGTATTCTTTGATTTCAGTTGGGTCCGTAAGGCCCATATCTTTGGCTTCCTGTAAAAATATGGTAGTAGCCATGTCGCTAACTTAATCTAAATAACTAGCGACTCAGTACTGATTGCTGCTTCGCAAACGAATGCCAATAAACACAAATAAAGAGTACAGACACAAGCTAGTGGTGACCAGTCTTATCCAGTTAACTGGCAAAGAATAAATCAAAAATGTAAATGACTGGGAAGACTATTGTCAATAATAAACACAATGGGTACGGCGACTTCCCAGGAGCGAATAAAATCGTCTGGCGTTACCAAGAATAAACGAGTTAAGTACTCTATTGATTAATAAAGCAAAATTCACTTGCTAAATTAAGGGTAAATACCAGTAAACTTGTGTCTATAAACTTTAATGATAAATACCTAAATATGAATGAGTGAGCACTATCTCGTGAATAGCTTTAGGGTTAGGAGTTAATATCCTGGCGAGGTCGCCAATTGTCACGGGGTTTTTAAAATATCACTGTAATTTTGATATAAATGGTTAAATATTATTTAAATTGATAATAATATTCAATAATATTGAAGAGCAGAGACAATGATTGTCTTGCTACATCAAGCAACGATTACTTTACGCTGGCTTAGCACGATTCTCTGAGAACGAGAATTTATAAACTTCCTCAACAGTACACAGCAGAGACTAATTACTCACAATTGCTGAATTACTGTACTGTTAGCCTCTGGAGAAAGTTACATTACCCCTGACAATAAATAACTAATACTAATAATAATAACATCAGGTTCTTGCTGATGCATTAACTCCTGGCACAACGGATTTTAAGTTAATACAACAAGACTGATCTAAGTACCAGTTATGAATAGTAAATGTTTATGCAAGCTAGGAGCTATATGGAAAATAAGCTTAATTTGGATTAAATGAAACAAGAGTTTACTTACATTAAGCTCAAGAAAGGAACTGTTAAATTTATTAATCACAAAAAATAAATTTAACGTTACAATTCAAATCAATTAAATGAGACGCACTCGCTCACTCACGCAATAGCTAAATACTTACGCCTAGGGAAAAACACCTTAACTAAGCTCTTAAAACTACAAAATACACAAAAGAAATACCAGTCGATGAATGCTATGTATCACCACTAAGGTGGGAGTACTGGGATTACTGAACTAGTGGAGCTTGGGGTGCTAGCTGACCTCTCCACTTCTGAGCACAGAACCTTTCTCCGCCACAGCAAACACAAGACTGAATTCAAATAATGTACAGGCAGGACGCACAAGCTACCAGAAGGCGTGGCTAACAGTTTAGGCAAGCAGAGTGAACGATAAAGAAACAGTAATATCGCTCAGTAGCGCACTTAGTGACGTGCATTAAATCGGTCACTTTTTGAAAACGGTGACGAATGATTTGAAAAGTATACTCCGAAATGGAGGGAGAAACGGTTAGCTGAGCGATACACAGTGAGTTTTCCACTAATAGTTCGTGGCTTCTCACAAAAGGGAAATGTCGCGAACTGATTCGTGACAGTCTCCAACATCGACATCATGCATCAACACAGTGGTTCTTCATGAAGTGGCACGGAACACTTGCGGGTACTCCTGCAGTAATGCCGAGAACTCCTGCCTTTCCTCGGGAGCTAGATGAGAAAGCTTAGTCTGGAGATCATTCATGATATCAGGATTCTTCCCCAAACTATCACTCAGGCTCATGCTGCATGGGAGAACTTCACTTGCAGACTCGGGTGGAACAGCTACAGTGCAGACTGGGTTATTTTCGTCCCGCCTGTGATATAACTTTAGCATGTTGATGTGACAAAGTTGCTTGTTCTTTCTACGATCTGGTGTGGCGATGACATAGTTGACATCACTGAGTTTCTTCACGAAATAAGGACCACTAAACTTGGCTTGAAGAGGTTGCCCATGCACCGGTAGCAGAATCAAAACCTGATCTCCTGGCTGAAAGTGGCGTAACCTGGACTTCTTATCATACCAAGTCTTCATCTTCTCCTGAGCAGCTCCTAAATTCTCTCTCGCCAGCTGTAAAGTAGTGGACAGCCGTTCTTTGAACTTCATCACATACTCCAGCAGGTTGACGTCATCTTCCTCCGACAGCCAGCATTCCTTGAGTAGCTTAAGGGGTCCTCTTACTTCATGGCCAAACAGTAGTTCAAAGGGTGAGAAGCCCAGTGATTCATTTGGAGATTCTCTTGCGGCAAATACAACGAATGGAAGACCTTTATCCCAGTCTTTCTGATGTTTCAAACAGTATTTCTTGAGCATCGATTTGAGCGTTTGATGATATCTCTCCAACGCTCCTTGGGTGTGGGGATGGTAAGCTGAACACGTGATCTGGGTGATGCCCAGCTCTTTCAGAGACTGCTTGAAAACATTTGACATGAAATTACTTCCCTGGTCTGACCGTACCTCCTTGGGCAGACCAAACTTGGTGAAGAACCCCAGCATTTCCTTAACCACGTCCTTTGCTGAGATATTTCTAAGTGGAATGGCTTCAGGATAACGAGTAGCCATATCAATCAGGGTCAACACATAAGAAAATCCTGAAGAAGTCTTAGGAAGAGGGCCCACAATATCCACCAACACACGGGTGAAAGGCGCCTCAAAAAGAGGAATGGGAACTAGAGGTGCAACCTTTTCGGTCTGATTACACTTCCCCACAACTTGCAGGTGTGACAAGACTTACAATACCAGGAAACATCTCTGAAGATACCTGGCCAGTAGAAGTGTTTCAAAATGCGTGCCACAGTCTTCCTCACTCCAAAGTGTCCTGCCAAACTGGAATCATGAGCCACTCTAATGATATCCTGCCTACAAACACGAGGGATGACAACTTGATGTACAACCTCCCATTCACAGTCGGCTGATGCTGTTGGGGGTCTCCACATCCTCATAAGTACTCCTGACTTTATATAATAACAAGTAGAAGCACCAGCTGACTCTTCCTCACTGCAAGCAGAGTTAGCTAGGCCTTTCAACTCAGGGTCAGCAACCTGCAACTCAACCAACTCTTGACGAGACAAATTATCAACACTACGGGGTACTGCCTCATCTGGTGAGTGGTCCAAATTAGCAAGAAAAGTGTCAGCTAGGATAACATCATCATCATCATTATCCTCTAAGTCACCAGTAACTTTAGACTTAGCCCTAGTGACAGCACATGCAGAGAACACATCAGGGACATCACAATCCTGGGTCGCAGCCACTGGCTCACTAGACAACTGAGGTGCTGGACACACTTGACTTCCACCAATATCATTACCAAGTAAGAAAGTTACACCTGACATTGGGAGTGTCTCAACCAACCCAACCATAACGGAACCATTAACAAAACCAGACTCTAAATTCACTCTGCACAGAGGGACAGAGAAGTAATTATTCCCTACACCTTGTAAGATTACAGTTTCATCAGAGGAATTAACATTAGAGCCTAGAACACTGGTCAGCATAAGGGATTGGCAAGCACCTGTATCGCGATATATTTTAACTGATTTCCTGTTATTACTGTCCAGAGGACTGACAAAACCATCAGACAGGAAATTAGCACATGAACTCTTGAGAGTGTCACCCACGTTACTGCTCAAAAGAGGAGCTTCATCGTGAGAATTTAATTTACCCCTCAAAGCAGGTTCAGTTAACTCGGTTAAAGAATTCTGGGAACTCTCAAGGGTGGACACTAGACCAATTGACTGAATATTTAAAGACTCCTTTTTGTTCATATCACGCTGTCTCCTGAAACATTTCTCCGTAGTATGACCAAGCTTACTACAATAAGTACATTTACTTTTCTGAAATCTAGAGGTGGAGCTGTTATTTACTTCCTGAGAAACATCATCTTTATTCTCTTTCCTGTTACCTGTACTCTGAGTAGAGGCAACGTACTTACTCTCAGCTTTCCTTTTTTCTTTAGAATATCTCTTGTGAGTGAGAACATATTCATCAGCTAAAACTGCAGCATCAGACAAATTATCTATTCTTTTCTCATCAAGATATAGGCTTACATCTTTATTAATACACCTTTTGAAGTCCTCCAGCAAAATCATCTGCTTAAATTTATCAAAATCAGAATTTACATTCTTAGAATTTAACCACTGCTCTAACAGATCTTCTTTGATTTTTGCATACTCAACATGGGATTGCTTATCTTGCTTATAAGTTGTCCTAAATTTTACTCTATAGGCTTCAGGAACAAGCTCATAGGCCTTAAGAATCAAGCTCTTAACTACATCATAATTATCAGATTGATCCTGAGGCAAAGATGCATTGGTTACTTGAGCTTTACCGGTGAGAACAGTTTGAAGGAGTACTGGCCAATACTTTTTGGGCCAATTAAAACCTGTAGCTACGCTCTCAAACAACTGAAAATACTTTGTTAAATCAGATTCATTAAAAGGAGGGACAAGTTTAACATTTTTAGCCACATCAAAATCATTAGAGCTAGATGATCCAGTTCCACTTTGTTTCATGCGATACTCATGGTCTGCCTGAATCCTAGCAAGTTCAACTTGTGCCTGAAACTCAGTCTCCTTAGCACGAGCCTGAAACTCAGCCTCCTTAGCACGAGCCTGAAACTCAGCCTCCTTAGCACGAGAATGAAACTCAGCCTCCTTAGCACGGGCCTCCTGCAGGGCTAGCTGTAACTTAGCTATTTCAATCTGCTTTTGCTCGTCTGGAGGAGTTACATTAAACAAGCTTTCATTAATCATGTCAACAATTTGATCTTTAGAATGATGAGAGCGAACAGCAATTCCCAATTGTTGAGCAACAAGCTTAAGTTCATTCTTTGTTCTGTTTTCTACATCACACACTGTTTGCACATTTGACAAAAAATCTTTGGCTTCATCAAGAGTAGTAATAGTAGATATCATGAATAAATCACAGTCACAAAATATCAAGCAATATCCTTATGATAATATCCTGAATATCCTGATATGAGGTCGCCAAATTTATGTAACGGAACAGAGAGATAATGAACACTTCAAGTGAGAAAACCAAAAATCACTACTGTCCCACAAAGTTCCAGGTTCAAAACAAAAGAGTTAGGTAAAATTACAAGTTAAAGTTTAATGCTCAAATTAACAACTAAACACTCAGGACTCAAAAGGATAATGTAATGGCAAAAACAGGTTAAATATATGGTTAACTGCAATAGCCTCAATTAACACGAAATTAACAAGGGTAAATTTATCTAAGTCAGCCCTGATAAAATGAGAAAACCGGATAATGCTCAGTTAATGCAAGATATATTATTACAGATACAAAATATTATTACTACTGGCTGACAGTAAAAACTTTATATTAATCACAAAAACCTTACCAGTCCTACGAATTTACACCTTATGCTATACAGTACAAGAAAAAATGTAATAACACTTATACTCAAATTACACAGCAGCTAGATGGTTGGAGACTTCCTGAGCACTCACAAAAATAATAACAACCGTACAGGGCAGGACAGAGATGTGAACAAAATGAGGAGTAGATCTAAGTGGCAATTAATGCAGAGATTGAGCTCATTATACAGGGGCCGGCAGGGCTTGATACAACAATAAATATAGAAATAGGTAGTTCCAGGTGACTGTAAATGTCAATTAGGATTCTCCCTTCCTTTCTGATATATATTTTTATTACAGACATCGATTACAAGGCATAAATCAAAGGGGAAATTACCGTGGTAATGTAGCGAATGAATGCACGTGAGGTGTTGTCAGGTGATAATTAGGCAATTTCTGGAGTATAACACTATCACTTACCTGTTTTTTTTTGGTATATATTATTGGGTAAAAATATAGGGCATAGGCCTTATTTCAATGGATGAAATCTGTGGAAAGAGAAGGGGGAAATTTCCGTAGCGCAGCGCGGCGTGGGAGGTGAGAGGAGAGGGTAATGGAGGGCAGGTAGGGAGGGGAGTCAGGAAGGGGTTAAAATAGCTAAAATGTCAACAATGGATGGGAGTACAGATGAGATTTGGAGTGCTGACTAGTGTTGGACATTGGCAGTACTGATATATGATACAAGCCACCACTTGAGAGCCCGGGATAATTCAAAATAACACAGAATCACAAAAGTGACGCCCCGCGGTATGATCCATTGTAGCCGAGCGTCACGAAAGTTACTGACATGGCATAGGTGATCTTTTCAGTTGTCACTGAAGATTAATACATCATCAATATAAACAACACACCCTGCCAAACCCTCTGTTACAATATTCATGAGCTTCTGAAATGTGGCTGGTGCATTCTTCATACCATATGGCATTACAGAACATGCAAAAGTCTTTCCTAGTGTTACAAAACATGAGATCTCCCTAGCACGTTCAGTCATAGGTATTTGCCAGTATCCCTTTAACAAATCAAACTTACTTATGTACAGCCGACCACACAAATTCGTCCCTCTGAACATGCATGTAGTATAGCAGATGATCTGGTATCACTGTCATGGGAAGAGTTGACAGGTAGGCTGTAATTTGAGAAGCCGACTCTAAGATACTCGGTGAATTGTGTATAGGAATATATTCTATATGTAGCTACTCTTTTATATTTAAGAAATATTAGAAACAGAATGTGTTATGGAATAACAAGATATATTAGAGATCAACAAGTTAGGAAAAATAAAACCTTAATCGTGAACCGGACTACTTTTACAGATCCCACCCCTCCTCTCTCTCTCTCTCTCTCTCTCTCTCTCTCGTGAATATGTCTCTTTCTCTCTGTCACTCTCTCGTGAATATGTAGCGCTTTTCCATTTTCTTTGTCTCATTCGTAAGGCCCTGAAAAGACGTTAAATTTAGGTCGTGTGTCTAGGGTGAAGCTGCATTATAATTTCTTATAATCTTTAGAACGATTGAGACGACTAGTATAAACTTAATAAAAGAAATGAAATAAGCTTTTTAGGTTACTCATTTCCTTTGCTTAAACGCCTGATATTTCATTTGTTTCCCTATTTTGTAAAAAAGGTTTGAAATAATTTCTCTTGTGTTTTTGTAATACATCGTATTATATTTTGTGCCAATAATTGTTTTTATGATTTATTCAAAATTCTGTCTTTTAAAGATCTTTGCTAAATATGCTATACCTAGTCTATTCTTAATCTCATAACACTGATGTATTAGAACGTAAGTTTCTTTTTGTGTGTCACACAGCGCTATCCTATTTTAGTCACGTCATGCTTTGTTCACGAAGCGTTGTTTGAAGAGAAGCATAAATGCATACGACAGGCTTTGCTCATGAAGAGGCAAAGTTTGCCAAGCAAAGCTCACTGGTCTCGACGGGACCTAATACGACAGAAGTCAATGTTAAGGAAATGAATAACATACATTAATGAGTACTTTATCAAGAAAAACTTTTATTTCATAGACATATTGATGATAATCGTTTTCATCTTATGCTGAATGTTTTGTGTATTTGGTTATTAAGGGAAAAATTTGGTTATTTACAGTTTTATTACTTATTACAATTATATCTGAAACAAATTACAATGCAAATTATATGTGCATACATGTGTATGCAAAATAAATCCAAATGTCATACAACAAATTTAACATTTTTTACTTTTATAACGAGTCATAGCTAAAAATAATGGGTGATTTTCATACTGGATGCAAGTGATAAGGTTGCATATTACAGTCTAACTGAAAAATTAATTACAGGTCAGTAACCAGTCCATCCACCATGCTTCTCAATAACTTCCTGAAGCCTGTTTGGTACTGATGTAACTGTGTTGTAGACTACTTCAGGATTTCGCCGAAATAGTTCCCACTCCTCTTTCGTATGGTTGAGAAGTCCACGAGAAGTTCTCTCTTGACCTGGATTCCAAGACTGGACGATGTTTCCCCTGCAGTTTTCATGTCACAGCCTTTGCTCGGCCAGTCAAGTAAATCTATATCACGTTGATCGTTGAACCAACGACGAATTATCCAAGCAGAATGAACCGGACACTTATCCTATAACGAATAAATATAATATATAATATGAATATGTGATGTATAATACAATAATAATATATATATATATATATATATATATATATATATATATATATATATATATATATATATATATATATATATATATATATATATATATATATATATATATATTTTGTATTATATATGTCATGAGGATAGTTAGAACGATCAAGAAGTAAGAGAGAGACTGATAATATGAATGCGGTTATATAGTTATTATAGAAGTGGATAACCTATTGATATACAACTTTGTAAGATATTATTGTAGATTATAGATATGCCACAAAAGAGATACATAGTTATACCGATTTACTGTTGACATATGCAAATTCGTCAACACACTGACTCTTTATATAAAAGAGACTTATATAAAATATGCTCTTGTTTTAGAGCATGTCAATTACTACTTCATTATATATTGCAGTCATGTTATTTGATTGCTAATGAGTGAGTACCTTACCTGCATAAACACAATTCTCTCAGGGTAGGGTAAAGCCATAGCCCGAACACTGGGTATCATCACCTCCAGTAATTCCAGGTATACTTGGGAATTGAATCTCCCTTCGATCTCTGTCAGTTCACCAATGCCATACAAATGAATCCAGCCCCTCACATTGCAAGTTACGTGGCCGCTTCTTGCAATCTCGACAATGTTCTCCCTCGAATACCTAGTGCCAGGTCGCCTATAGCAATGGAGTGGTCCGTGAGTTGTAGAAGAAAAAGTTTTTTCATCACTGAAAATAACTCTACCCCAGAAGTCCAATCCTTCATTAACATGCGTTTCTGCAAATCGAAGCCTGTCCAATCGATGCCTATCTGTTAGTCTCTCTTTAGATGCAGGAATTCTATGTCTCAAGCCACCTTCTCTTAAGCGTCGTCGCACCGTTTCGGTAGAAACTTGGAGGTGTAGGCGGTCCCTGATCGACACTGCGTTGCTTAAAGGATGTGCAGTTGCTTCTTCAATAATTCTGCGGTTATCACCGGGTGTTGTCTATCTTGGCGCACCACATCTCGGACGATCACGCAGATTACCCTCAGCTTCCCACCGTCTCCACCACTTGTTTACAGTTTTGTTCTTAATGCCTAGTTCATGTGCTATGGCAGAAACACTGAAGCCACTTCTCTTCAAGCCTCTAATTTGGCCCCGCAAAGCCATTTTATCCTGTTGCTGAGCCATTACTGATAACGTCCTGTTATTACCTCGATAAGAATTCGTCGTGTTCTAGGTTACAGCGTTCCCTATCCTCAAGTTAACACTTCTGTTTCAGATATATTACCCGATTCATGAACGTTTCAAAGCAGCGAACAAAATGAAGCAAATGAAAAGAATTCATCTCTATGCTCGTTCCATAATAAATATTGTATTCTACCAGGATTAGATATATATTATGATATGAAATACGCATTCGTATTATTGCATCGAAATCAATTCTTTGATCACAAGCTTCACATGCTCGAGAAATCGTATGGAACTCTTTAAAACCAGCTTCATTTTCTCTCTCTCTCTTTCTCTCTCTCTCTCTCTCTCTCTCTCTCTTTCTCTCTCTCTCTCTCTCTCTCTCTCTCTCTCTCTCTCTCGAGAGAGAGAGAGAGAGGAGGGGTGGGATCTTGAAAAGTAATCCGGTTCACGATTAAGGTTTTATTTTTCCTAATTTGTTAATCTCTAATATATTTTCTTATCCCATAACACATTCTGTTTTTAATATTTCTTAAATATAAAAGAGTAGCTACATATAGAATATATTCCTATACACAATTTACCGAGTATCTTAGAGTCGGCTTCTCAAATTACAGCCTACCTGTCAACTCTTCCCATGACAGTGATACCAGATCATCTGCTATACTACGTGCATGTTCAGAGGGACGAATTTGTGTGGTCGGCTGTACCTAGCCTTTCCGATCTTGTCTATGCAATCTTCCACGCGAGGGAGAGGGTAAGTGTCTGTTTTGGTTATCTGATTAACACGTCTGTAGTTGATGCAAAGCCGCTGTGACCCACCTGGCTTAGGGACTAGAGTGACAGGAGAACTCCACTCGCTCTGACAGGGCTCAATCATCTTGTGGTCCAATAGGTAGCCAAGCTCCTTCTGGATGAGAGGAACTTTCACTGGGTTCACACGGTAAGGAGGCAGTTTAATTGGCTTTGCGTCTCTGTCACGGGGTTTTTAAAATATCACTGTAATTTTGATATAAATGGTTAAATATTATTTAAATTGATAATAATATTCAATAATATTGAAGAGCAGAGACAATGATTGTCTTGCTACATCAAGCAACGATTACTTTACGCTGGCTTAGCACGATTCTCTGAGAACGAGAATTTATAAACTTCCTCAACAGTACACAGCAGAGACTAATTACTCACAATTGCTGAATTACTGTACTGTTAGCCCCTGGAGAAAGTTACATTACCCCTGACAATAAATAACTAATACTAATAATAATAACATCAGGTTCTTGCTGATGCATTAACTCCTGGCACAACGGATTTTAAGTTAATACAACAAGACTGTTCTAAGTACCAGTTATGAATAGTAAATGTTTATGCAAGCTAGGAGCTATATGGAAAATAAGCTTAATTTGGATTAAATGAAACAAGAGTTTACTTACATTAAGCTCAAGAAAGGAACTGTTAAATTTATTAATCACAAAAAATAAATTTAACGTTACAATTCAAATTAATTAAATGAGACGCACTCGCTCACCCACGCAATAGCTAAATACTTACGCCTAGGGAAAAACACCTTAACTAAGCTCTTAAAACTACAAAATACACAAAAGAAATACCAGTCGATGAATGCTATGTATCACCACTAAGGTGGGAGTACTGGGATTACTGAACTAGTGGAGCTTGGGGTGCTAGCTGACCTCTCCACTTCTGAGCACAGAACCTTTCTCCGCCACAGCAAACACAAGACTGAATTCAAATAATGTACAGGCAGGACGCACAAGCTACCAGAAGGCGTGGCTAACGGTTTAGGCAAGCAGAGTGAACGATAAAGAAACAATAATATCGCTCAGTTGCGCACTTAGTGACGTGCATTAAATCGGTCACTTTTTGAAAACGGTGACGAATGATTTGAAAAGTATACTCCGAAATGGAGGGAGAAACGGTTAGCTGAGCGATACACAGTGAGTTTTCCACTAATAGTTCGTGGCTTCTCACAAAAGGGAAATGTCGCGAACTGATTCGTGACATTACGCCCTTAGAAAGTTAAATTTTTTCCTTATGGGAAAAAATTTGTGTATATATATATATATATATATATATATATATATATATATATATATATATATGTACACATCCTAAGTCATTCGCACAAGATTCACACTGTGGTGTGTGTGCTATCCTGCTACAGGAGAAAGTCGCAGTCGCCAGTGAGCGAAAAAACCTCGTATTTACGTTAATAGAAACAAGCTTGAGGGAAAAACTCCGTGACGACTGTGAAAATCCTGTACTCAGGTCAAACTGAGCGAAAGTTCGCTACATTTACATTAACAACTAATTGTTATGTAGTGTAGTGTATGTAATACACGGTGTAGGTGTGACAGTTGTAGTGTAACTGTACCTACGTGTAAAATGACACAGTAATAAAATTTATAGTAAAATAATGATGACGAGGCAGAAGAGAAGGGGCGGCAGCATGCAACAGGAACGGCCAGCTGATCTGCACGGTAATGCTGCACCCACCAGCTACACCTGCGAAAGGAATTAAGGTGGAGCATCAAAACTGTTATTTCTGTCTCTCTCTCTCTCTCTCTGCCTAGCAATCAGTACTTGTCATTATTAACCAGGAAACGTAATTCTTGAATTCACAAATTGCTTAGAACCCTTATAGCTTACTGGTTAATGCTTATTAACTAGGAAATGTGCCAATTCTTGAATTACTCAAATCTCTTAGAACGGGCAGTTTACTAGTTAACCTAACATTATTAACCAGGAAACGTGCCAGTTCTTGAATTCACAAATTGCTTAGAACGGGCAGTTTACTGGTTAACCTAACTCTACACTTACGAGTAATACAGGAAGCTGAAAATCGCTACGCAATCTCGGGCAGGTCACGTTTTAACACCCACCGTGGGTGTGAACACTCACGTGCGTAATGTGCATTCCCCGGGAATCCTCAGAGAGGCCCACAGCTCGAGACATTCCACAAGGTAATTCATACACAGCCTCGGACTGTCTCTGCAAGGTTCTCAAACTTCCCCCTTAACTTATGGTATACATGTATGTACAAGCCCTGGATATACTGTGTCCTGTAGGGCCAACGAGTGAGACGTCTGGTCTACACTAACTGGGAACCAGGCTGGTCCTTGGATTACTCAAATCGCTTAGGATGCCTATTACGGAACCCAACATACAACAGTTGCTAGTTAGTAAGCAGTTAGTAGGTGAGACATCAGGTCTACACCCACATTACCACTACCCTGTCTCTCAACTGACTCAGAGATTACAGGTGTGGTTTCAAATGGCACAGGAAGGACATGTCCCTGATTAGTGGTGTTACTTTGACACTCACTGCAGGAACGAACAAAACTATCTATGTCTCGTCCCATCCCTGGCCAGAAAAAGTCAGCTCGGATATGGCCCTGGGTCTTCCTTTTGCCCATGTGACCTCCTGAGGCTGAACAATGACCCCATTGTAACACTGCTAGGCGGTACTTGGCGGGAACGACAAACTGCAATCGAACCTCGCCCTCGGGTGTTCGTGACTCACGGTAGAGCCGTCCTTGTCTGCGAAGGAACTTGGCTCGACCTCCCCGTGAATACTTAATCACTCGACCCTTTTGTTTGTTCCGCACGGTAGCAAGTGTCGGGTCAGAATGTTGTTCTTGCACAACAAGTTGACTACACATCAGATCTTGCGGCGATTCAATGATCACTGGGGTGACACAGTCTAGAGCCTCAGTCATGGCTCGTGTTACCGCAGCAGCCGAAGTCTGAGTGGCGCCATCATCGGAGCAACTATCCTTGGCTCCTTGAATATTCCCAATGATGAGTTCAAATAAGGGTTCTGGCATGACAACTGCAAGTGTCATACCAGTATAAAATGGAGATGCCACCTGGATACATGCCTCAGGGAACAATCTCACTGATCCATCGATAAGGCTTGCATGGATCTGTCGACCTGTATACTGCTCAGGCCGAACTAAACTCTGCTTGACAGAGCAACCTGAGGAACCATTGTCTCTCAGGACCTTCACAGGAATGCCTCCCACAAACCCTGGCTGAACCAGGAAGGTACTGTCACCTGTGGGAGGGCCAATGGAGGAAGCAGCTAGCCACTCATGAGGCTGCTGAATTGATGTGGCAAACATTGTGCCTTGTGAATTATAAGATGGAACATTGGCCATCTGTGGAGGGGGGTTCACTGTCACTGTGGGACTAGTGAACTGTGGGGAAGTATCCACACTGGTAGGGACGTGACCACCGTGCTGCTGCTGAGGAATGAAGGCTGCATTCACTTCCTGCCTCTTTTGAGCTGGTGGTGAAAAAGTTTGTCCCGACGGTCGGTTGCGTGGCTGATACTGCTGCTGGTTAGGGTACTTGTTGTGCCTCTTCCACTCAGGTTTCTGAGTGTTTTGCCCCTGGTCCTTCCACTGTGGTTTTGGACCTTGGCCATTACTCTGAGAATGGCCTTGTTGCTGGGGTTCAGTCTGAGACGGCTTCCCAGACTTATCAGGTTTTCTGTTCCAGGTGTTTTGCTGCTTGCGAGTTTGATACCCGTGTGCAGTAAAGAATGCGTCAGCCTTCTCTACCATTTGGCTGGCATCTTTCACCTGGCAGATCTTAAGCTGTGCTATGAGCTCAGCAGGCCATGACCTCTCTAGCTGTGTACGCAGCATAAGGTCAATTATCCCCTCACGCGTGGAAGGAGTTTCATCTTTCTCCATCCACTCACCTAGATAAGCAGTGAGACGGTCGAGGAACTGAACAGCTGTCTCCTTGTCTTGGAGACGAGCTCGCATGAACTGAGCTTTGGCGTCGTCTACTGTGAGACCATACGCCTTAATGAGTGCAGCTTTCATCACTTCATACGTGAGATTGTCTCCACGAATTCTGTGGAGAATATCGAGGGCAGGGCCCTCAAACAGGCTAAGAAACTGAAGCCGCTTAGCTGCATCATCGAGCTGGTAAAGCTGAGCCATGTCTTCAAATCGAGCTATGTATGGCTCGATTCGCTCGCCATCTTTGTATGGGGGAAGCTTGATGTGTGGGGTCGCCATAACATGTGCAGGGAGAGCGCTCGTGGAGCTTGAACCAACTGCACCAGATGTGTCTGAACCCAAGGAATCTCGCTTGAGCTTCATCACTTCAAGTTCATGTTTCTCACGTGCTTCACGTTCGGCACGTTCATATTCACGTTGTTCCCGCACGTGTTCTAAGTCGAGTTCGCGCTGTTTTTGCTCGTGTTCACGCTGTTCTCGCTCGTGTTCCAAGTCGAGTTCGCGCTGTTTTTGCTCGTGTTCACGCTGTTCTCGCTCGTATTCGAGCTGAATTCTACGCTCTTCACGAGCATCTTTCTCACGTTCTTGCTCGTAATTGAACCGTGAGAGTATGTATTCTTTGATTTCAGTTGGGTCCGTAAGGCCCATATCTTTGGCTTCCTGTAAAAATATGGTAGTAGCCATGTCGCTAACTTAATCTAAATAACTAGCGACTCAGTACTGATTGCTGCTTCGCAAACGAATGCCAATAAACACAAATAAAGAGTACAGACACAAGCTAGTGGTGACCAGTCTTATCCAGTTAACTGGCAAAGAATAAATCAAAAATGTAAATGACTGGGAAGACTATTGTCAATAATAAACACAATGGGTACGGCGACTTCCCAGGAGCGAATAAAATCGTCTGGCGTTACCAAGAATAAACGAGTTAAGTACTCTATTGATTAATAAAGCAAAATTCACTTGCTAAATTAAGGGTAAATACCAGTAAACTTGTGTCTATAAACTTTAATGATAAATACCTAAATATGAATGAGTGAGCACTATCTCGTGAATAGCTTTAGGGTTAGGAGTTAATATCCTGGCGAGGTCGCCAATTGTCACGGGGTTTTTAAAATATCACTGTAATTTTGATATAAATGGTTAAATATTATTTAAATTGATAATAATATTCAATAATATTGAAGAGCAGAGACAATGATTGTCTTGCTACATCAAGCAACGATTACTTTACGCTGGCTTAGCACGATTCTCTGAGAACGAGAATTTATAAACTTCCTCAACAGTACACAGCAGAGACTAATTACTCACAATTGCTGAATTACTGTACTGTTAGCCTCTGGAGAAAGTTACATTACCCCTGACAATAAATAACTAATACTAATAATAATAACATCAGGTTCTTGCTGATGCATTAACTCCTGGCACAACGGATTTTAAGTTAATACAACAAGACTGATCTAAGTACCAGTTATGAATAGTAAATGTTTATGCAAGCTAGGAGCTATATGGAAAATAAGCTTAATTTGGATTAAATGAAACAAGAGTTTACTTACATTAAGCTCAAGAAAGGAACTGTTAAATTTATTAATCACAAAAAATAAATTTAACGTTACAATTCAAATCAATTAAATGAGACGCACTCGCTCACTCACGCAATAGCTAAATACTTACGCCTAGGGAAAAACACCTTAACTAAGCTCTTAAAACTACAAAATACACAAAAGAAATACCAGTCGATGAATGCTATGTATCACCACTAAGGTGGGAGTACTGGGATTACTGAACTAGTGGAGCTTGGGGTGCTAGCTGACCTCTCCACTTCTGAGCACAGAACCTTTCTCCGCCACAGCAAACACAAGACTGAATTCAAATAATGTACAGGCAGGATGCACAAGCTACCAGAAGGCGTGGCTAACGGTTTAGGCAAGCAGAGTGAACGATAAAGAAACAGTAATATCGCTCAGTAGCGCACTTAGTGACGTGCATTAAATCGGTCACTTTTTGAAAACGGTGACGAATGATTTGAAAAGTATACTCCGAAATGGAGGGAGAAACGGTTAGCTGAGCGATACACAGTGAGTTTTCCACTAATAGTTCGTGGCTTCTCACAAAAGGGAAATGTCGCGAACTGATTCGTGACAGTCTCCAACATCGACATCATGCATCAACACAGTGGTTCTTCCTGAAGTGGCACGGAACACTTGCGGGTACTCCTGCAGTAATGCCGAGAACTCCTGCCTTTCCCTCGGGAGCTAGATGAGAAAGCTTAGTCTGGAGATCATTCATGATATCAGGATTCTTCCCCAAACTATCACTCAGGCTCATGCTGCATGGGAGAACTTCACTTGCAGACTCGGGTGGAACAGCTACAGTGCAGACTGGGTTATTTTCGTCCCGCCTGTGATATAACTTTAGCATGTTGATGTGACAAAGTTGCTTGTTCTTTCTACGATCTGGTGTGGCGATGACATAGTTGACATCACTGAGTTTCTTCACGAAATAAGGACCACTAAACTTGGCTTGAAGAGGTTGCCCATGCACCGGTAGCAGAATCAAAACCTGATCTCCTGGCTGAAAGTGGCGTAACCTGGACTTCTTATCATACCAAGTCTTCATCTTCTCCTGAGCAGCTCCTAAATTCTCTCTCGCCAGCTGTAAAGTAGTGGACAGCCGTTCTTTGAACTTCATCACATACTCCAGCAGGTTGACGTCATCTTCCTCCGACAGCCAGCATTCCTTGAGTAGCTTAAGGGGTCCTCTTACTTCATGGCCAAACAGTAGTTCAAAGGGTGAGAAGCCCAGTGATTCATTTGGAGATTCTCTTGCGGCAAATACAATGAATGGAAGACCTTTATCCCAGTCTTTCTGATGTTTCAAACAGTATTTCTTGAGCATCGATTTGAGCGTTTGATGATATCTCTCCAACGCTCCTTGGGTGTGGGGATGGTAAGCTGAACACGTGATCTGGGTGATGCCCAGCTCTTTCAGAGACTGCTTGAAAACATTTGACATGAAATTACTTCCCCGGTCTGACCGTACCTCCTTGGGCAGACCAAACTTGGTGAAGAACCCCAGCATTTCCTTAACCACGTCCTTTGCTGAGATATTTCTAAGTGGAATGGCTTCAGGATAACGAGTAGCCATATCAATCAGGGTCAACACATAAGAAAATCCTGAAGAAGTCTTAGGAAGAGGGCCCACAATATCCACCAACACACGGGTGAAAGGCGCCTCAAAAAGAGGAATGGGAACTAGAGGTGCAACCTTTTCGGTCTGATTACACTTCCCCACAACTTGCAGGTGTGACAAGACTTACAATACCAGGAAACATCTCTGAAGATACCTGGCCAGTAGAAGTGTTTCAAAATGCGTGCCACAGTCTTCCTCACTCCAAAGTGTCCTGCCAAACTGGAATCATGAGCCACTCTAATGATATCCTGCCTACAAACACGAGGGATGACAACTTGATGTACAACCTCCCATTCACAGTCGGCTGATGCTGTTGGGGGTCTCCACATCCTCATAAGTACTCCTGACTTTATATAATAACAAGTAGAAGCACCAGCTGACTCTTCCTCACTGCAAGCAGAGTTAGCTAGGCCTTTCAACTCAGGGTCAGCAACCTGCAACTCAACCAACTCTTGACGAGACAAATTATCAACACTACGGGGTACTGCCTCATCTGGTGAGTGGTCCAAATTAGCAAGAAAAGTGTCAGCTAGGATAACATCATCATCATCATTATCCTCTAAGTCACCAGTAACTTTAGACTTAGCCCTAGTGACAGCACATGCAGAGAACACATCAGGGACATCACAATCCTGGGTCGCAGCCACTGGCTCACTAGACAACTGAGGTGCTGGACACACTTGACTTCCACCAATATCATTTCCAAGTAAGAAAGTTACACCTGACATTGGGAGTGTCTCAACCAACCCAACCATAACGGAACCATTAACAAAACCAGACTCTAAATTCACTCTGCGCAGAGGGACAGAGAAGTAATTATTCCCTACACCTTGTAAGATTACAGTTTCATCAGAGGAATTAACATTAGAGCCTAGAACACTGGTCAGCATAAGGGATTGGCAAGCACCTGTATCGCGATATATTTTAACTGATTTCCTGTTATTACTGTCCAGAGGACTGACAAAACCATCAGACAGGAAATTAGCACATGAACTCTTGAGAGTGTCACCCACGTTACTGCTCAAAAGAGGAGCTTCATCGTGAGAATTTAATTTACCCCTCAAAGCAGGTTCAGTTAACTCGGTTAAAGAATTCTGGGAACTCTCAAGGGTGGACACTAGACCAATTGACTGAATATTTAAAGACTCCTTTTTGTTCATATCACGCTGTCTCCTGAAACATTTCTCCGTAGTATGACCAAGCTTACTACAATAAGTACATTTACTTTTCTGAAATCTAGAGGTGGAGCTGTTATTTACTTCCTGAGAAACATCATCTTTATTCTCTTTCCTGTTACCTGTACTCTGAGTAGAGGCAACGTACTTACTCTCAGCTTTCCTTTTTTCTTTAGAATATCTCTTGTGAGTGAGAACATATTCATCAGCTAAAACTGCAGCATCAGACAAATTATCTATTCTTTTCTCATCAAGATATAGGCTTACATCTTTATTAATACACCTTTTGAAGTCCTCCAGCAAAATCATCTGCTTAAATTTATCAAAATCAGAATTTACATTCTTAGAATTTAACCACTGCTCTAACAGATCTTCTTTGATTTTTGCATACTCAACATGGGATTGCTTATCTTGCTTATAAGTTGTCCTAAATTTTACTCTATAGGCTTCAGGAACAAGCTCATAGGCCTTAAGAATCAAGCTCTTAACTACATCATAATTATCAGATTGATCCTGAGGCAAAGATGCATTGGTTACTTGAGCTTTACCGGTGAGAACAGTTTGAAGGAGTACTGGCCAATACTTTTTGGGCCAATTAAAACCTGTAGCTACGCTCTCAAACAACTGAAAATACTTTGTTAAATCAGATTCATTAAAAAGGAGGGACAAGTTTAACATTTTTAGCCACATCAAAATCATTAGAGCTAGATGATCCAGTTCCACTTTGTTTCATGCGATACTCATGGTCTGCCTGAATCCTAGCAAGTTCAACTTGTGCCTGAAACTCAGTCTCCTTAGCACGAGCCTGAAACTCAGCCTCCTTAGCACGAGCCTGAAACTCAGCCTCCTTAGCACGAGAATGAAACTCAGCCTCCTTAGCACGGGCCTCCTGCAGGGCTAGCTGTAACTTAGCTATTTCAATCTGCTTTTGCTCGTCTGGAGGAGTTACATTAAACAAGCTTTCATTAATCATGTCAACAATTTGATCTTTAGAATGATGAGAGCGAACAGCAATTCCCAATTGTTGAGCAACAAGCTTAAGTTCATTCTTTGTTCTGTTTTCTACATCACACACTGTTTGCACATTTGACAAAAAATCTTTGGCTTCATCAAGAGTAGTAATAGTAGATATCATGAATAAATCACAGTCACAAAATATCAAGCAATATCCTTATGATAATATCCTGAATATCCTGATATGAGGTCGCCAAATTTATGTAACGGAACAGAGAGATAATGAACACTTCAAGTGAGAAAACCAAAAATCACTACTGTCCCACAAAGTTCCAGGTTCAAAACAAAAGAGTTAGGTAAAATTACAAGTTAAAGTTTAATGCTCAAATTAACAACTAAACACTCAGGACTCAAAAGGATAATGTAATGGCAAAAACAGGTTAAATATATGGTTAACTGCAATAGCCTCAATTAACACGAAATTAACAAGGGTAAATTTATCTAAGTCAGCCCTGATAAAATGAGAAAACCGGATAATGCTCAGTTAATGCAAGATATATTATTACAGATACAAAATATTATTACTACTGGCTGACAGTAAAAACTTTATATTAATCACAAAAACCTTACCAGTCCTACGAATTTACACCTTATGCTATACAGTACAAGAAAAAATGTAATAACACTTATACTCAAATTACACAGCAGCTAGATGGTTGGAGACTTCCTGAGCACTCACAAAAATAATAACAACCGTACAGGGCAGGACAGAGATGTGAACAAAATGAGGAGTAGATCTAAGTGGCAATTAATGCAGAGATTGAGCTCATTATACAGGGGCCGGCAGGGCTTGATACAACTTGTAAGAAGGACGCGCAAATGAAGCCACAGGGGACAAAGAGTTGACACTCCTGCTCTGAACAACAGAAAGAACGACTTACTCTACCATAAGGGAGAAGGGGGGAGTGAGGTAGAACACGGAAGCTTGGTCACTATGGAAACCACGAGGCGAATCGTGATCAAACATGCAGCATACTGTACGTTAGAATTATACAAAGGATGATGAAATCATAGGCTATGTAACACCTCCCCACCAAAAAAAAAGACATTTACGAAGGAAATTTCTTTTTACTCTAAAACAATCTGTCTAAAGTCTAGATAAGCAATCTGCAATAACATTTTCTTTCCCCTTGACATGTTGTATGTCTAATGAATACTCCTGAAGAAGTAGACTCCATCTTGACAATCTCTGATTTTTATCTTTAAACTTACTAAGGAATTTCAGCGGGTTATGATCGGTATAAATGACTATGGGGTCAAAACCAGAACACAATAAAATGAAAAATGCTGTAAACCCAAAATCAAGGCCAAAAGCTCTTTCTCAATAGTTGAGTAGTTCTTTTGAGGTGGAGTGAACTTCTTACTGTAATAAGATACAGGGTGTTCAATACCCTGATCATCCTCTTGCAGCAAAACAGCCCCAGCTCCTGTATCACTTGCGTCAACAGCCATCTTAAAAGGCTTAGCAAAATTTGGAGTAGCGAGCACTGGCTGACTTCATAGGATAGCTTTAAGTTTGCTGAAATAGGATTCACAGTTATCGGTCCAGACAAATTTAACTCCCTTTTTCAGTAGGTCTGTAAGTGGTGATACAAGAATTGAAAAGTTAAGAATAAATCTCCTGTAATAACCTACCATTCCCAAAAATCTTTGTAGCTCTTTCCTACTTTTAGGTCTGGGAAGATCACTTATAACCTGAACCTTAGCTGCTGGTGGTGCAACGTGTCCATCACCAATTACGTACCCAAGGTACTGAACTTTAGCTTGACCAAACTCACACTTTGATAAATTAGCTACAAGATTAGCCTGAACCAAACGCTCAAGAAATTTACTGACATGGCATAGGTGATCTTTCCAGTTGTCACTGAAGATTAATACATCATCAATATAAACAACACACCCTGCCAAACCCTCTGTTACAATATTCATGAGCTTCTGAAATGTGGCTGGTGCATTCTTCATACCATATGGCATTACAGAACATGCAAAAGTCTTTCCTAGTGTTACAAAACATGAGATCTCCCTAGCACGTTCAGTCATAGGTACTTGCCAGTATCCCTTTAACAAATCAAACTTACTTATGTACAGCCGACCACACAAATTCGTCCCTCTGAACATGCATGTAGTATAGCAGATGATCTGGTATCACTGTCATGGGAAGAGTTGACAGGTAGGCTGTAATTTGAGAAGCCGACTCTAAGATACTCGGTGAATTGTGTATAGGAATATATTCTATATGTAGCTACTCTTTTATATTTAAGAAATATTAGAAACAGAATGTGTTATGGAATAACAAGATATATTAGAGATCAACAAGTTAGGAAAAATAAAACCTTAATCGTGAACCGGACTACTTTTACAGATCCCACCCCTCCTCTCTCTCTCTCTCTCTCTCTCTCTCTTTCTCTCTCGTGACTATGTCTCTTTCTCTCTGTCACTCCCTCGTGAATATGTAGCGCTTTTCCATTTTCTTTGTCTCATTCGTAAGGCCCTGAAAAGACGTTAAATTTAGGTCGTGTGTCTAGGGTGAAGCTGCATTAAAATTTCTTATAATCTTTAGAACGATTGAGAAGACTAGTATAAACTTAATAAAAGAAATGAAATAAGCTTTTTAGGTTACTCATTTCCTTTGCTTAAACGCCTCATATTTCATTTGTTTCCCTATTTTGTAAAAAAGGTTTGAAATAATTTCTCTTGTGTTTTTGTAATACATCGTATTATATTTTGTGCCAATAATTGTTTTTATGATTTATTCAAAATTCTGTCTTTTAAAGATCTTTACTAAATATGCTATACCTAGTCTATTCTTAATCTCATAACACTGATGTATTAGAACGTAAGTTTCTTTTTGTGTGTCACACAGCGCTATCCTATTTTAGTCACGTCATGCTTTGTTCACGAAGCGTTGTTTGAAGAGAAGCATAAATGCATACGACAGGCTTTGCTCATGAAGAGGCAAAGTTTGCCAAGCAAAGCTCACTGGCCTCGACGGGACCTAATACGACGAAGTCAACGTTAAGGAAATGAATAACATACATTAATGAGTACTTTATCAAGAAAGACTTTTATTTCATAGACATATTGATGATAACCGTTTTCATCTTAAGGTAAATGTTTTGTGTATTTGGTTATTAAGGGAAAAATTTGGTTATTTACAGTTTTATTACTTATTACAATTATATTTGAAACAAATTACAATGCAAATTATATGTGCATACATGTGTATGCAAAATAAATCCAAATGTCATACAACAAATTTAACTTATTTTTTACTTTTATAACGAGTCATAGATAAAAATAATGGGTGATTTTCATACTGGATGCAAGTGATAAGGTTGCATGTTACAGTCTTATTGAAAAATTAATTACAGGTCAGTAACCAGTCCATCCACCATGCTTCTCAATAACTTCCTGAAGCCTGTTTGGTACTGATGCAACTGTGTTGTAGACTACTTCAGAATTTCGCCGAAATAGTTCCCACTCCTCTTTCGTATGGTTGAGAAGTCCACGAGAAGTTCTCTTTTGACCTGGATTCCAAGACTGGACGATGTTTCCCCTGCAGTTTTCAATAGGGTTCATGTCACAGCCTTTGCTCGGCCAGTGAAGTAAATCTATATCACGTTGATCGTTGAACCAACGACGAATTATCCTAGCAGAATGAACCGGACACTTATCCTATAACAAATAAATATAATATATAATATGAATATATGATGTATAATACAATAAAATATATATATATATATATATATATATATATATATATATATATATATATATATATATATATATATATATTGTATTATATATGTCATGAGGATAGTTAGAACGATCAGGCAGTAAGAGAGAGACTGATACTATGAATGCGGTTATATAGTTATTATAGAAATGGATAACCTATTGATATACAACTTTGTAAGATATTATTGTAGATTATAGATATGCCACAAAAGAGATACATAGTTATACCGATTTACTGTTGACATATGCAAATTCGTGAAGACACTGAGTCTTTATATAAAAGAGACATATAAAATATGCTCTTGTTTTAGCGCATGTCAATTACCACTTCATTATATATTGCAATCATGTTATTTGATTGCTAATGAGTGAGTACCTTACCTGCATAAACACAATTCTCTCAGGGTAGGGTAAAGCCATAGCCCGAACACTGGGTATCATCACCTCCTCCAGCAATTCCAGGTATACTTGGGAATTGAATCTCCCTTCGATCTCTGTCAGTTCACCAATGCCATACAAATGAATCCAGCCCCACACATTGCAAGTTACGTGGCCGCTTCTTGCAATCTCGACAATGTTCTCCCTCGAATACCTAGTGCCAGGTCGCCTATAGCAATGGAGTGGTCCGTGAGTTGTAGAAGAAATAGTTTTTTCATCACTGAAAATAACTCTACCCCAGAAGTCCAATCCTTCATTAACATGCGTTTCTGCAAATCGAAGCCTGTCCAATCGATGCCTATCTGTTAGTCTCTCTTTAGATGCAGGAATTCTATGTCTCAAGCCACCTTCTGTTAAGCGTCGTCGCACCGTTTCGGTAGAAACTTGGAGGTGTAGGCGGTCCCTGATCGACACTGCGTTGCTTAAAGGATGTGCAGTTGCTTCTTCAATAATTCTGCGGTTATCACCGGGTGTTGTCTATCTTGGCGCACCACATCTCGGACGATCACGCAGATTACCCTCAGCTTCCCACCGTCTCCACCACTTGTTTACAGTTTTGTTCTTAATGCCTAGTTCATGTGCTATGGCAGAAACACTGAAGCCACTTCTCTTCAAGCCTCTAATTTGGCCCCGCAAAGCCATTTTATCCTGTTGCTGAGCCATTACTGATAACGTCCTGTTATTACCTCGATAAGAATTCGTCGTGTTCTAGGTTACAGCGTTCCCTATCCTCAAGTTAACACTTCTGTTTCAGATATATTACCCGATTCATGAACGTTTCAAAGCAGCGAACAAAATGAAGCAAATGAAAAGGATTCATCTCTATGCTTGTTCCATAATAAATATTGTATTCTACCAGGATTAGATATATATTATGATATGAAATACGCATTCGTATTATTGCATCGAAATCAATTCTTTGATCACAAGCTTCACATGCTCGAGAAATCGTATGGAACTCTTTAAAACCAGCTTCATTTCCTCTCTCTCTCTCTCTCTCTCTCTCTCTAGAGAGAGAGAGAGAGAGAGAGGAGGGGTGGGATCTTGAAAAGTAGTCCGGTTCACGATTAAGGTTTTATTTTTCCTAACTTGTTGATCTCTAATATATTTTCTTATCCCATAACACATTCTGTTTCTAATATTTCTTAAATATAAAAGTGTAGCTACATATAGAATATATTCCTATACACAATTTACCGAGTATCTTAGAGTCGGCTTCTCAAATTACAGCCTACCTGTCAACTCTTCCCATGACAGTGATACCAGATCATCTGCTATACTACGTGCATGTTCAGAGGGACGAATTTGTGTGGTCGGCTGTACCTAGCCTTTCCGATCTTGTCTATGCAACCTTCCACGCGAGGGAGAGGGTAAGTGTCTGTTTTGGTTATCTGATTAACACGTCTGTAGTCGATGCAAAGCCGCTGTGACCCACCTGGCGTAGGGACTAGAGTGACAGGAGAACTCCACTCGCTCTGACAGGGCTCAATCATCTTGTGGTCCAACAGGTAGCCAAGCTCCTTCTGGATGAGAGGAACTTTCACTGGGTTCACACGGTAAGGAGGCAGTTTAATTGGCTTTGCGTCTCCAACATCGACATCATGCATCAACACAGTGGTTCTTCCTGAAGTGGCACGGAACACTTGCGGGTACTCCTGCAGTAATGCCGAGAACTCCTGCCTTTCCTCGGGAGCTAGATGAGAAAGCTTAGTCTGGAGATCATTCATGATATCAGGATTCTTCCCCAAACTATCACTCAGGCTCATGCTGCATGGGAGAACTTCACTTGCAGACTCGGGTGGAACAGCTACAGTGCAAACTGGGTTATTTTCGTCCCGCCTGTGATATAACTTTAGCATGTTGATGTGACAAAGTTGCTTGTTCTTTCTACGATCTGGTGTGGCGATGACATAGTTGACATCACTGAGTTTCTTCTCCACGAAATAAGGACCACTAAACTTGGCTTGAAGAGGTTGCCCATGCATCGGTAGCAGAATCAAAACCTGATCTCCTGGCTGAAAGTGGCGTAACCTGGACTTCTTATCATACCAAGTCTTCATCTTCTCCTGAGCAGCTCCTAAATTCTCTCTCGCCAGCTGTAAAGTAGTGGACAGCCGTTCTTTGAACTTCATCACATACTCCAGCAGGTTGACGTCATCTTCCTCCGACAGCCAGCATTCCTTGAGTAGCTTAAGGGGTCCTCTTACTTCATGGCCAAACAGTAGTTCAAAGGGTGAGAAGCCCAGTGATTCATTTGGAGATTCTCTTGCGGCAAATACAACGAATGGAAGACCTTTATCCCAGTCTTTCTGATGTTTCAAACAGTATTTCTTGAGCATCGATTTGAGTGTTTGATGATATCTCTCCAACGCTCCTTGGGTGTGGGGATGGTAAGCTGAACACGTGATCTGGGTGATGCCCAGCTCTTTCAGAGACTGCTTGAAAACATTTGACATGAAATTACTTCCCCGGTCTGACCGTACCTCCTTGGGCAGACCAAACTTGGTGAAGAACCCCAGCATTTCCTTAACCACGTCCTTTGCTGAGATATTTCTAAGTGGAATGGCTTCAGGATAACGAGTAGCCATATCAATCAGGGTCAACACATAAGAAAATCCTGAAGAAGTCTTAGGAAGAGGGCCCACAATATCCACCAACACACGGGTGAAAGGCGCCTCAAAAAGAGGAATGGGAACTAGAGGTGCAACCTTTTCGGTCTGATTACACTTCCCCACAACTTGCAGGTGTGACAAGACTTACAATACCAGGAAACATCTCTGAAGATACCTGGCCAGTAGAAGTGTTTCAAAATGCGTGCCACAGTCTTCCTCACTCCAAAGTGTCCTGCCAAACTGGAATCATGAGCCACTCTAATGATATCCTGCCTACAAACACGAGGGATGACAACTTGATGTACAACCTCCCATTCACAGTCGGCTGATGCTGTTGGGGGTCTCCACATCCTCATAAGTACTCCTGACTTTATATAATAACAAGTAGAAGCACCAGCTGACTCTTCCTCACTGCAAGCAGAGTTAGCTAGGCCTTTCAACTCAGGGTCAGCAACCTGCAACTCAACCAACTCTTGACGAGACAAATTATCAACACTACGGGGTACTGCCTCATCTGGTGAGTGGTCCAAATTAGCAAGAAAAGTGTCAGCTAGGATAACATCATCATCATTATTATCCTCTAAGTCACCAGTAACTTTAGACTTAGCCCTAGTGACAGCACATGCAGAGAACACATCAGGGACATCACAATCCTGGGTCGCAGCCACTGGCTCACTAGACAACTGAGGTGCTGGACACACTTGACTTCCACCAATATCATTTCCAAGTAAGAAAGTTACACCTGACATTGGGAGTGTCTCAACCAACCCAACCATAACGGAACCATTAACAAAACCAGACTCTAAATTCACTCTGCACAGAGGGACAGAGAAGTAATTATTCCCTACACCTTGTAAGATTACAGTTTCATCAGAGGAATTAACATTAGAGCCCAGAACACTGGTCAGCATAAGGGATTAGCAAGCACCTGTATCGCGATATATTTTAACTGATTTCCTGTTATTACTGTCCAGAGGACTGACAAAACCATCAGACAGGAAATTAGCACATGAACTCTTGAGAGTGTCACCCACGTTACTGCTCAAAAGAGGAGCTTCATCGTGAGAATTTAATTTACCCCTCAAAGCAGGTTCAGTTAACTCGGTTAAAGAATTCTGGGAACTCTCAAGGGTGGACACTAGACCAATTGACTGAATATTTAAAGACTCCTTTTTGTTCACATCACGCTGTCTCCTGAAACATTTCTCCGTAGTATGACCAAGCTTACTACAATAAGTACATTTACTTTTCTGAAATCTAGAGGTGGAGCTGTTATTTACTTCCTGAAAAACATCATCTTTATTCTCTTTCCTGTTACCTGTACTCTGAGTAGAGGCAACGTACTTACTCTCAGCTTTCCTTTTTTCTTTAGAATATCTCTTGTGAGTGAGAACATATTCATCAGCTAAAACTGCAGCATCAGACAAATTATCTATTCTTTTCTCATCAAGATATAGGCTTACATCTTTATTAATACACCTTTTGAAGTCCTCCAGCAAAATCATCTGCTTAAATTTATCAAAATCAGAATTTACATTCTTAGAATTTAACCACTGCTCTAACAGATCTTTGATTTTTGCATACTCAACATGGGATTGCTTATCTTGCTTATAAGTTGTCCTAAATTTTACTCTATAGGCTTCAGGAACAAGCTCATAGGCCTTAAGAATCAAGCTCTTAACTACATCATAATTATCAGATTGATCCTGAGGCAAAGATGCATAAGTTACTTGAGCTTTACCGGTGAGAACAGTTTGAAGGAGTACTGGCCAATACTTTTTGGGCCAATTAAAACCTGTAGCTACGCTCTCAAACAACTGAAAATACTTTGTTAAATCAGATTCATTAAAAGGAGGGACAAGTTTAACATTTTTAGCCACATCAAAATCATTAGAGCTAGATGATCCAGTTCCACTTTGTTTCATGCGATACTCATGGTCTGCCTGAATCCTAGCAAGTTCAACTTGTGCCTGAAACTCAGTCTCCTTAGCACGAGCCTGAAACTCAGCCTCCTTAGCACGAGAATGAAACTCAGCCTCCTTAGCACGAGCCTCCTGCAGGGCTAGCTGTAACTTAGCTATTTCAATCTGCTTTTGCTCATCTGGAGGAGTTACATTAAACAAGCTTTCATTAATCATGTCAACAATTTGATCTTTAGAATGATGAGAGCGAACAGCAATTCCCAATTGTTGAGCAACAAGCTTAAGTTCATTCCTTGTTCTGTTTTCTACATCACACACTGTTTGCACATTTGACAAAAAAGCTTTGGCTTCATCAAGAGTAGTAATAGTAGACATCATGAATAAA